>NC_090586.1:0-300000 GCF_017918235.1 Porcisia hertigi | reverse complement strand
TTGGAAAAAAAAAGCTACATGAGTGGGAGAAGCAGAAAAAGACACGAAAAGAGAGAGACTAAAAAAAACTTTTTGAAAGGCATGCATTACTTTATGAGAGCCACCTCCCATTAATTCCTGACGGATGCCATGTAGAGATGTATCCTTCAATTGCCACGTACGTGTTCACCACAAACTTGCTCAGAACCGCGTGTATTCCACAAAAAAAAAACAAAAGTGCAAAACGGAGAATGGAGAAAAAGGTGCGCTGCCCGGGGGGAAAGGGTAGGAGGGGCCAGAGAAAAAACGAGAGCAAACAGTAGCGTCAATACCTGCAGATACACACGTCTGAGAGGATGTGCTCATATGTACAGCAGTGTACAGAAGTGCCTCTAAACATGTGTGTTTCAATCTGCTAAGTCGCGTCGGTGCCTTCGAAAACACTGCGCCATGCGCGTATGCACTCTACGCTACCCATGAGAAAAGGTGCAGATACCCAACATCTTACGTGGAACCCCGACAGGGGTGTGTGTGGCACAGGGAATGAGGTACCAAGAGAAAAGGGGGAGGGGGAGGGAGAGGAAGTCACCAAGGAAAAAAGGTTCTATGGTCGGGCGGGGGGGGGGAGATCACCTGGTGTGTCATATGACGCCTGCGCCGTCATCGAGGCTGACAGGCACGCACACTTGGCAATAGACACATTCCAAAGGAAAACAGCGGCATTGAGATGCAAGTCAGAGAGTAAAAAGCAGTGAAAATGGGGGGCGATGACGAAGAAAGATTGAGAGATCGTTCGCCCGGAAAAGGTCGAGGAGTGCAAGCTGTGGGTTGGGTCGGGTGAGTTCTCTCTGGGAACGCAAATAAATCGGTGGGGGGGGGGCACGCGATCTTGGGGCGGGAAAACCGCAGAATATGTATATATGATGTATGTGTATGTGTATCGGCTTCTATAGCGTCTATAGAGTACAGCGATGAATGGGGAAACAAAAATGGCAGAATTGTGCGTGAACAACAACACAACCTCAAAATAAAATCAGTCACACTGGCAACAATAGCAAATAGGAGGAGGAGGAAGGGGAAAGAGATGCAAAAACAGAAAAAGTCGTTCAGGGCACCCACGGCGGCACGTTCTCCCCCCCCCCAAAAAAAAAAAAAACGATTGACGGCATCGCAACGGGGGTGTTTTCCATGTCATATATATAAATCACTACGAATAGGGGAAAGAAGAAGAGGGGGCCGAGCGCAAAAAGGGGGAAGGTAGGAGAAAACACAGTGTGGCTAGTGAATGGGGATGTACTTCAGTCGCAAGTACACACACACACACACACACACACACCAAGGGAGCACCGAACGTGTGTGAGAGAACGAGCGAGCGAGAGTCAGAGATGGAGGGGAATCAAAAGCCTCCAAGGGGAAAAAAGAAGAGAAAGGCTGCATGGGCTAAAAAGAGAGGAAACGGTTGGCTGTGTCTGCGCGTACGATTACCTGCCAAGATGATACGGCACCCATTCGGACTGCTCCGCGTCTGTGAAAAGGAGCGCGAGGACTGCGCCGTCAAAGCCCATCCAGCATGCCGGCAACACTGGAGCCGAATTGCCTGTTTGCCACGACAAACCTTGACCGTTATCATTCGGGGTGAAATTCCTCACGAGGTCGCACGCACTTGTGAGGGTGAGGGTCTCGTTCTCTGCGATGTCGCACGACACATTACAACTGCCTGAAAAAGGGTGCAGCGAGGACGACACATGACACAGAGGACTTGTCTGTCTTTTTTCGTCGTGTTCGCCTCTCGCCTTCCCTCGATCGATGGCAGCCTGCGTTGTGTGTGCCCGCTGTTCTAGACCCCCTGCAAGATACGACGCATATATCACCCGCGGAGAAACGCTGCTGCCATGGCGCGCAGGAGTGACGTGCAGCATCAGCTCAAACTCGTCACCCCTCGCGCCTCTGGCGGCCGTGGTGCTACAGCGCAGCGCCAGAATCCCCACTAGCGTCCCGTCCCCAGCGTAGCACGCGAACCCGTGGTGCGGTAGGATCAGCGGGAGCTGCGGCGTGTTCAGCTGCGGGTGGTTGCGCCGAAGGAGCGGCACCTGGTTCGATAGGAAGGCCACGAATGCTGCGCCCTGAGGCGCGCGGATGGCACGCGCCGTTTGAGCGGATATCTTCACAGGTGGGTGAATGTAGCCATGTTCGCCGGTAGAAAGCACACAGAAGGTCAAGGCACGGAACACCGCGTCTACTCCTGTGCCCGATAGCCAAAGTCCACAGACATGAATTTCGCCTAGGGCCCTGGGAAGGGCGCCACCGACTGGTGGCAGTCTGGGCGTCACTGCCGCAGATTCCCGGACACCCCTCCTCATCGCCTTACAGTGGGATACAGGACTTTGCTCCAGCACCAGTGTCGAGGGTTCTCGATCGCTGCCGTGAAGAAAGGAGAGTGGCTTTACAAAGGCAGGTACACTTGTGGCTCCCTGCACAGCGCCGCTTCTCACTGGAACGGACCCTGAGAAGCTTTGACTGTTAGTGCCTCGCTCATCCCTCGATGAGGGCGTAATGGAGCCAGTCTTGCGTTCTCTTCTACACGCGGGGCCCAGTGAATGCTGTGCGGCAGAATATGCGCTTTCCCCGGGGAGACCTAGAGCTCGCGCGCTGTCGACAGTGGAGGGGCGGCGAAGCGGGCGCTGTGTGGTAGTGCTGACCATCATCGCTGTGTGTTTACTCGCCGTGTCCCAGTCCGGGGACTCTGAACTCTTGCAGCCTGTTGAGATCGGCGTTGCTGAGCTTGGCGTTTTGGAGAACAAGTCCCGGTCATACAGCTGAGGTGTTGCGGAGGCACACCGGTTCGCTGTGTTGGCTGTGGTGTGGGGCGTCGACGGGGCACAGGCAGCACCGGAGCCCTTTTGCACCTCCCCAGTCGTTTTCAGTGAGTCAACGACGGCTACAACAGGCAGCGTGGAACAGTGCGATATTTTTGTCCTCTTCTGCTGTTTTTCCATGCCACGATGGCAACGCCAGTTGGCTGGCGACTCCTGGATATTCTGCAGCTGCGCGGGGAGAGGTGAAAGCGGCGACTGAGCTGAAGCGATCCTTTTGCTTTCCGTCAACTCTAGAATTTCGTGCGTCGCGGACGGCAAAGCGACATCCGCCACGTTGTGGCACGTGCGGCGGTGCACGTTGTTCGCTCGAATCACCCCAAGACGTCCCTGGCGAGTTTCAAATCGGCTACCCGCCTGTATGTAACCCTCCGGAGGACTAGTAATGTGTCTCTCATCGCCAGCGTGGAGACGCAAGAGTGAGTCTGGCATCACCGTGCGCGGTACCTTTGCCGGAAGCGTCGCCGCGCGCACACTTGTCAGCGCAAAGTAGCGGTCTCGGTCCGTTGGTTGAAGGTCCGAGTTGAACCAAAACACAAACGCACCATCCCGCGGGGCTGTCCAATGACCCCCGTTTGGTAGGCTAAAGCGTTCACCAGGCAACACCCAGGCAAACCACTCCACGTCGTGGTGAGCTCCCGTGAAGGCTAATGGGACATTGCGGGAGACCCGTCCGCTCGCCTGGAGAGATTCGGTGCAGGAGGAAGGCCACGGAAGGCCGCCGCTAAAGTCAATCGTCATCTTTCTCAGAGCCCACTCCGATCGACGCAACCCCTGGGACGGGTACAGAACGAGAACCTCTTTCATGGTGATTCGATGGAAGGTTTGACCTTTCTCGTTGCGTTCTGGCACCCGCTTGTACACGGCGAAGCCACCGAATACTTGAAAAAGGACTGAGATGTCGAGTGGGGGCGCCCCCTCACAGGCGAGGGCACTACTCCCGCTTCCTAGCGAACTTTGCAAAGCAAGTGCCATTTGTTTGCGCCGCTGGCGTTCATCCCTGGACCCACAAAGAGGGTAAAGAAACGTCATGTAGTGCGTGTCCGTGGTGATCAGCTGTGGCAGCAACTCCTCGTCCGACCACAACGGCGATGACGCACCCGGTACGTGCTCACCACCCTTGGTGCACAGCGGCGTGCTGTCGCGCGGCTTTTTGCAAAGCATACACACCCCAACCAACGTGTACCGCCGTGCGATGGGGTCCAGCTCAATGTCGGTCGGGTTCGGCATCCGAAGAAGGTCGTACGAGCCCAACGCGAACGGGAAGCGGCGCACAGGAGTGAGCCGCTGCAGGTCCTGAAGCATGCAATCGACCGTGGTCAGCGACGGTCGCGTCATTGGGTCAAGAGAGAGGAGTTGAGTCACCACGGTTACAATTGCGCTACTGTAGGCGCGGCACTCCAGGTCCCGCCGTAGGCGCTTCCAGAGGGAGTCGGGCGTACTCTCAATCGCGCTCAGCGGCGCGAGCTCGCGCGCTCCCGCGGGGCGGGTGTGACGGCCGCACGGAGAGGCGATACAAGCGTTGGGTGTTGCGGCGACGCCAGAGGCAAGAAGATAAAGCATGATGCCAAGTCTCCAGACATCCCGTTTAGCACCACCATTGACGTGGGTGGGGTACACGTGTGGCCAGCAGTCCTCGGGCGAGCGATACATCAGTTGCTCTCGCTTGAGAGCGTGCATATAATCCACCACACCTCCCGTGCAGAAGCGCGCAGTCTCACTGGTCGCGCCGCTCTTGTCTTCATGCGATTCACATTGCGGCCACTTGCACACACCAGCGGCCAGCACGAACGTCAAGCCTCCCTCGACCTGGTCCAAGTCCGTCTCACCGCCGTCCTCCTCTTGCCGGGAGGCTCTGTGCACCAGTACTTTGTCTAGAGTGAAGTCCAACGAAAGTGTCGCGTCTATTTTGCCGGCCGTATTGGTGGCCCTGCGCAGCACGAGTGCGCCAGTCGCCATGTGGTGCAGACACGTCATGAGCGACGCCTCTGGTATCGGTTGCTTGGCATGCAAGAACGTCGTCGCCCACTGTCGCAGATTGTGTGAGTAGCGTGGCATCCACGCCACACCCAGCCACACTCGCACCCCCATGTGCTGGTGAGGGAATTCGTCAATGGACAGTATCGGTACACAAAACTCTGATGTATTGGCCGTAGAACAAGCCTGCCGCGCTCTCATCTCCTTCATCAGTTTGGTGTACTGCGGTGCGGTATGCACTGGCCACGGCCTCTCGACAAGCTCCGGCGGAATCACTAGCCCATCGTCCTTCTTGAGAAAACCAGCATACACCAACGCACTACGCCACAGGCTCTCTTGCCTCGCTCGGGAGAGCTTCTGGTGTTCTGCTAAACCGCTTCTGTCGTTGTCATCCACGCCCTGCTCCTCGTAAAACGTTACACCAACGCACATCTTTGCCAGCAAACCATTGCGCTGCAGTACACCGCGATGCGAGGGGGGTGCCGTGCTGACGGTCTCTAAGTCAAGATGGTCCTTTTCAAGTGGGGTAAAGAAGATGTTCCGCTCGCTGATGTTGTGCACGGCCCCCAGGGCCAACCTGGGGAAGGCTACCATCGCTGTTTGCGTTCAGCCCAGGCAACAGTGGCTAATTGGAAAAAAAAAAGGATCGCTGATGGTCGGCATATAAGTGAGGGAGTTTAAACAAGAAGTTGAAGGTGGCAGCAGGACAGGAGGAGCAACAAAGAAGAGCATACCAGGCGAATCCCCCCTGTTCCGTTTTGTATGTTTGAGTGTAAAAGTGTGTGTCCTGTAGTGGTGGTGGTGATGTGGGGGGAGGGGGGGGGGGGATGCAGCAGCCCCTTGTGCACTTCACCCCTATAAAGTCTACCGTGCGCCCCTTTCCCTTCCCCACCACCACAGGACACCCATGCGCCCCCCCCCGTATCTTCCCCCCTTCCTCTACGGTTTCTCTAGTACCGATCATGAATCCTCCCTTCGCTGTCTTTGAGCGCCATGCCCTACTGGGCTATGTGCGTACTCCGAGTGATCCCACTTTCTCACAACCCTGCACTGATTTATGTTTTTCCTGCAGGTGCTCGTTTTTTTTTTCATTCCACATCTTTTTTTTCAACACGAATATATAAAATCAATATAGGAAGGGAGATCTCTTCCACGCCCTCCCTCCCGCTCCTCCCTTCGCTGTCTTCTCAAGGCCGCAGACATACAGACATAATATCAAACACGAGCACATGCTTCTACCCCCCTACCGCCTCCACATACACACACGATTCACACACACACACACACAGGAAGGGAGGCGAGGAGGGGAGAGGGGAGGGGAGGAACGGGGAGACCAGGAGAGATGGAAACAGGTGCATGTGGACATGAAGGTAATCACTTTTTTTTCCTGCTTCCCGAGAACGCTTAACGCACACAAATATAAAAAGAAGGCACCGTTCCATACACACAATAGATGGACCTCGAAGGGGAATGCAGGGAACCCGGGAGGGATGAAGAGTGGGAGAAACACCCAGTCGCACAGACACACACACACACACACGAAAAAAAATGGATTGAGAAACAGTGACGTGAAAAAAAAACACAGGCGACAGAGAGGTGAGGTGAGGTGAGTGAGCAAATTTGTGAGGTGGAAAAGAAAAGTGTGGGGTCAAGACGAGAGAGGGGGGGGGGAGGGGGGAGCTTCACCCAGCGCCTCCTCCCTTTCCCCAACGTGCGATTGAGCAAAAAAAAAAAAGTGGAAACACCAGGAAAAAAAACTACAAAAAAAACAAAAAGCATGACAACAAACACTGTGAAAAGACTTGAAGAGAAACTCTGAAGAAAAAAAAAGAAAAATATATATATGTGAATGGAAAAAAAGATAATAACACACGCACACAAACGGGAGTAGTCCCCCCGCCCCCCTCAGAAAAAAAAACTCCTCCACACCTACGAGTCCACTCCGCGCCCCATCCCCCACCGACCGACCTGTTGGAACATCCCCCATACCACTTTTACTTGCACACTCTCCACGGCGGCACTACACCCCTCGATGAACAAATGAAAACACACGTCAGCAGAGGCACTTTGACATCCTTTGCGTTCTCTCTGTTGCTCTGTCCCTGACATCAACGACAGCCACAACAACAAGTACTCATGCCTTCGCACGCGAGTCGACCTACACACAGAGTCACTGAGAAACACAAAAAGCTGACACGTACAAGAAGAGTTGTCTAAGTGCGGAGGTGCGTAGGGGGAAAAAAAGGGCGGGGGAACAAAAAAAAATGAAACATGCAAATATCAAAACCACCACAACCCGATGAGCAAGCAAAATACCCACTCAATCATTCACCCCCCTCTGTCGAGTTATACAGTACAAAAGAAAGAGATAAAAGAGGAGCATAGACACCCATGTGTCCTCACATTCAGGAAGACACGGAACGGGAGAGTGGGGCCAGAGAAAGGAGGCGAAGACAATCATCATCAAACGCAGTCTTATCCGACCAGTACGGAGACAGACACGCCATGGCACTTTCTTGTTTTATTCTTGAAGGTGCTCATCTCTCTCTTCTTTTTTTCTTTTCCTTTTTGCTCCTTGTGCATCGTACCACAGAAGGCTGCACTGGCACGCGAGGCCCTGTTGCACTTTCGATGCAAATGTATATATATATATACAATCATCCTGTGTCTCGAGTCAAACGGGGGTGTACGATTGAGAAACAAAGCAATCAAAGACACGATGGATATAGGAGAAAATGTCGCATCGACGATTTCCATGTCTCACGTAACCGCTTTTTTTCTCGGCCTTCTTCCCTTCTCCCCCCCCCCGTTTGGTGAGTCTGAGCGCTTGTATGAGGGGATACGTTCGCCTTATCGCGGGAGCGCCGCCCTTTTCAGAACACGTGAGTCTTTGCTTTCCTTGATGACTCTAGGATTCTCCCTACAGGTCGACGCATGACGCTCTTACGCCGCTTTCTATTCTTGACAGACCTCTCATATATAATGCCCTTGACATTGATGTCCTCTCCTTTTTCCATTTTTCTTCAGATTGCGCGACTACAGGCTTGAGATCCAAATCACAGCAAAATAGGCTCTGACGGAAACCCAACACGCAAACGAATGAGCAACGGCTTTCATAGAGCGCTGCCACGCCACCCACCATCCACAGCCATATGACACATGGCGCCACGATTTCCCCCCGAACAGTTATTTCATCTCTGGTGTTCACAGCGCTACAGATAATCCCACCACACCATAGGCAAGATATGCAAAATGGGGGGGGGGGGGGCATTGCTTGGCAATGCCTTTCTTCGATTCCGTCCGTGTGTCCCAGACATTACAGCAGAAGCTCACGCCCGTCAACTGATGAGAAAATCGTTGTAGAGCCCCCAAAGCTATTTTTTTTTTGTTCGACACTTTTGGAAAAATCTGTCCGTTTTTTTTTTTCGTGTGTGTGTGTGTGTGTGTGCGTGTTGTGTATGTGGAGGAGGAAACGCCTTTTCAATAACACTCAGCAGCACGTATCGTCCTTCTTCGCCGCTGGGGGGTTCTGCAAGTTAGGGCGAGACGCAGTCTTGGCCTCGCCGCTCACGGCCAGACGGGCCTTGATGGAGGAGGCCATCTGCATAAAGGCCTCCTCGACGTTGGTAGAGTTCTTTGCGCTCGTTTCCAGAAATGGGATGCCGAGAGAGTTGGCGAAGTCCTGCGCCATTTGGGTGTCCACGACTTTCTTGGTGACCAGATCGCACTTGTTGCCAACAAGAATCTTGTTGACGTTTTCACTCGCGTACTTCTCGATCTCGCTCAGCCACGTCTTCACATTGTTGAAGCTCTCCATGTCTGTCGTGTCGTACACTATGATGATGCCGTGGGCACCACGGTAGTAGCTACTCGTGATGGTGCGGAAGCGCTCCTGACCAGCGGTATCCCAAATCTGAAGCTTGATCACCTTGCCGTCGAGGTTCAGCGTCCGAATCTTGAAATCGACGCCGATAGTAGAGATGTAGCTATCGGTGTAGCTGTCATCGGCAAAACGGAGAAGCAGACAGGACTTACCGACACCGCTGTCGCCAATCAACAGCAGCTTGAAGAGGTAGTCGTACTCGGCCGCCATTTTTTTTATTTCTCTGGCTGTGTGTGCGTGAAAAAAAAAGAGGAGGAGGTGGTGGAGGAGGAGAGTGTTTGCCGCGTAAAACAATGAAATAAAAAGGGGAAAAATATTGAAATGGGATTGCAAAGACAGCAGTAAAATCTCCAGTATCAACGCACAGGGCCTGACGTGGACACAGACGCACACACACACGCAGAAAAGCCGGCAGAGCCGCACCGAACTACACACACACACAAAGGAAAAAAAAACGAGCAAAGATGAGCACGAATGGAGTTCCCGGAGAAGTGTGAGACAGAAAATGGGTAGACAGGCGCGTGTGCCGTATGGACGTAGAGTGAAGAGGAGCCGTTAACCGCGACACAGCAACGACGACCAAACAAAGCAACAGCAAAAAATGATGATGATGAAAAAAAAAAACAGAACAGAAAAAAAAGGGGGGCAAACGGGACACGGGTAAAAATAAAAGAGAGAAAGCGCAAGCGACTTCTAGCGGTATGTAGCGAATTCTGCATCAATGCAGAAGAAACAGAATGGAGAGTGTCAAGAGTGACAGCGTGGCATCACAATGGCGTGGAGGGGGAGGAGAAGGAAGAAGAGGAGACATGGCACGCAGAGGGTGTGCATGGGGGAGGGGGAGGGGGGCGAGAGGAACATATCGAGAGAGAGAGAGAGTCGAAAAACATGAGGTAGACTCTCCTTCTCAGAGTAGGTACGAATAACTAAGAGGAGGGGGGGGGGGGCTTTACGCCGCCGGCGAGGCGCGTCGTCTTTGTTGTTGTTGTATAGGGAAGAGGAAGTTATTCATCTATGTCTTCCTTTTATTTTGCCCGTCTTCTCTTTTTTTTTTACCTCCCTTTGACACAAAGAAACCCCGTAAATGGGAAGTATCTGCTGCGATACAGCAACAACAATGAGGAAACACTTCACCAGATCCACTCGGAAATTCGGTGTGTCCACAAATGCATGCGAAAACTCAGGGGATACAAAAAAAAAGAAGAGGGGGGGAGACTCTCGCTTTTGTGGGAAAATGTTTTCTTTTGCCATATAACACACAAGAAACAATGTAAGCAAAAAAAAAACGTCCAAAAAGGAAAAATGGAGGGTGGGGGAATGGGGGAAGGGGGCATAGAACAAGAATGTTTTGTGAAACGTAGAAGGAAGCGCGACGATACATCCACTGTCAAATACGAAAATGGATATGAAGTCTGGGGGTACAGCACCGACAGAGAAGTTCTTCGTTTTAATTTCTCTAATTGTTTTTTATTGGCCGTAGAGGGATGCGCGCGTGCGTGTGGGGAAAAAAAGGGATGGGGCGGGAAGGGGGGTAGGGGGTGACATCAGGGGAACTTTTCATATATTTTTGAATTTCAAATCCTTTTGCTTCTTTTGTGTATACATTCAAAAAAAAAATCCCTCCGTGGCTCCATGGCACCCTTGGAAAAGATTCATGAGAGTCGCGACAACAGAGGGGGGTGGGGGCACGGGAGGGGGGTAGTAAAGGTCTGGGAAGGGCGTGTGGCAGCGATCAAAGACTATATTGAGACAAAACCATCACGGATCAAGGCGCGCGAACAGGGACGGATTATAGAAAGCCCGTTCGCGTAAGAAAGCAGAAAAACATACGAAGCACACACGGAGTGAGAGCAGATGCAGACAACCAGTACTAAAAACAAAACCAATGAAAAAAAACACGACGACACCTACAAAACGCGTGATGCCCACTGCAGCCACCCCCTTTTTTTCACGTCGAGGGAGATAAGCCGTCTTGGTGCACACCCTACCTCGCCCCTTCCTTTTACCTCTCTCTGCTTGCCCGACCTCGGCTTCCGTTTCACCTCAAGGGTTTCTGTGTTCCATGATTCCTCTCTTTTCTTTTTTTTTTGCTGGTCAATGTGATTTGGTGGGGGTGGGAGGGATGCAAGTGCTCTAGAGTAGCGTGAGAGACTAAAGTTGGGTTGGCGACAGCTCGGGTGCGTGGTTTTCCGTGGGTAGAGCTCATTTCTTCTTAAGGGCGTGAGGTCGGAGTAGCGGAGAACGTGAACTGCAGTGCTCTGTTTTCGATGAGAATGTGCAGGTGGGGGGTAATCCTTGATTGCCATATATCTAACGATCTTTAATAGAGATATACATACATTTCCTGTTGTGGCGGTAGCGTGTTTGATGATTCGAGGAGTCGTCAAAGTTTCGAAACAATGTTAACAAAGTCCACCACGGCCGCAGGTCGCTCCGCCTTGCTCATCAGTTTGTTCATCAGATTCACACGAGCTGGGTGAGTATAATAGATCTTCAAGTAGTGCGCGTTCCGATGACGGCTGAAGAGGGCGTGGGTACTGCCCCCAGTGGCGTCCGGCTTACCTGCGCATATGTTCATGTTCTCACCCAAGTGAATCTCGATAAGTCCAGGAACAGAGGCCCGCACCTGCTTGAGCAGCTCGCGCACTTCTCCTATTTGCAGCGGCTCTTTCAACTTGAGATGCTCGCAGTGGCAGACGGAGTTTGTGTGGGGGTTCAACGACTTCTGGTGAGACTCCCCGCCTGGAGTTACTTTATCGCTCTCCATGATGTTACCTCCCTACGCTCCCCTTTTTTTTTAGGGAGGGAGGGGGGGAGGGCGCACACTGATGTAAAACGTGAAAGACCCAACGGATAAAAGAAAAAAACGACTTCCTCTGTGCCTCTGAGAGCCGTTGTTGCTTGCAAGCGGGTCTTGTGTGTACACCTCTGTGTATATGTGTGAATACGGCACTTCGGTGTGACAGATTATGTTGGATTGTTGTGTGGGAGTACAGCCACCGTAACAGAGAGGAGAGAGCGCGAGGACAGCGAAAGCAAAAAGATGTATCCGGTGGAACGGAAAGGCAGGGGACTTCGGTGGACACTGCGCCACACGGCCCTCAAATGAGTAATGCAACGAAAAGCAAATGACATGGCTAAATAAAAAAACGGTTTATGAGAGAACGTTCATCAAAACAATCAACACGTAGCGTCCACCGAAGGAGCCCATGGCGTGCAAGATGCAATCACGGCCACGCGGATAAACGCAGCCTACCGCTGCACAGAGGGGCTACCTCCACAGACGTGACCCCCCCTTTTTTTTTGTAATTCATGTTGTTCTTGATAGTCGATTCGGTCAATTCGATTTGCGCTAAGCAACGCAGATTTGCCGTCCGTCAAAGGACACGATGGTTCGATAAGAAAAGTCTTTCGGTGAACGTTGTTGTCACATTCGCGCGTAACACCGCGGAAGAGGGTCCCCTGGAGCATGAAGCAAGAAAGAATGTTCACCGAATACTCGTTGCGCATATGTTAGAGCCTTGAGTAGATGTCGAGCTCCATACGGAGCGGTGGCTTCACCACACACTTCAACAACCGCCCCTGGAGCGCCTTGTGTGCGGGGTGCTCGGCGTAGATACGCAGCGCACTCGCGTTCATGTGACGTGACACCAGCGCATGGGTGTAGCCGCGCGAGGCATCCTGGTAGCCCTGCCAGGGTGTGATGTTCTTGGCGTTCATGTGTACCTCGAGGAGGCCCGGAATATTTGCCTGGCGCATGGACTCCAGAGCCTCCTGACACGCGTTTCCAGGAAACTCTTCAGCGAACTTTCCCGCGTCGAACTTAAACAAAACGATGTGCAGCATAGCTTTAAATATATAAATGAATATAAATATATAAATATTGGGGGAGAGAAAGCAAAGCACCACACACAATAAGAGCAACACACATGCAAGCGAGACGCAGGAAAAACCAAAAGCTGCTAGATTACTGTCTGTGCGTATGTGCGTTGTAGTGAGGCCATGGAAAACATTCAAATGCCTTGAAAACACAGGCGCGTGTATATTTGTATAACCAGAGAGAGAGATGGTAAATGACAACGAGGAGGAGGAAGAAGGGGGCGGAGGGGGGGGGGAGGGCATTCAGGCGACACGAGATGAAAAGTCTAGTGTGCACGGCAGTGCAGCGGTAATGAAAAAAAGTTCGTTGGACGAGGGGGTCAAATGGGTTTCCTCCGCTCCGGTGTCCGCGCCCACCGTGTAGTCGCTGCACATGTGGTAATGCTGCCTCACTTGAGTGCTACGTGGGACATCTCCCCCTCTTTCCCTCACCCCCCTCCCACCCACCCACCCACCCACAGACACACAAGGTGTACGTACATAAACAATTTTGTTGACTTTGACGGCCTGGGGGTGCATACAGAGGAGGTTTGGGGAGCAAAGGAGGGAAAGGGAGGGAAAGGGAAGGGAAGGGGAGAAGAGAAGGCTAGTGTGTGAGTTCCGCATTACATGGTGGGGGAGCGTCACAGCAACACAGCTCCAATGCATGCGCGCAGTGGGGAGGCCCTGAGTGCTCACTGATGAGTGTATAGGATGTCTCTGTATAGTTTTGCTCATGGAAAAAAAAAGAGGAGTGTATGTGCGTCACTTCGAACAGCTGAACTCGATGTCTGGTGACAGATGGCGGCTTCGAGCACCGCATCAACGGAGGTATATATATATAATGTAAATGTACTAAGGCTACCTAGTAACACTAGTGAACAGGGGGAAGGCGGGGACACAAATGCGAGCGTGTAGCCGAGGCAGGCACAGAGAGCCAAGACGAATACAAAAAAACAAAGCAAAAAAACTATAGATATATATAAAAGCAAAAAACAATACACAACATATCCCCATGTTTATTTGTATATATATATTTATATATATATAACAGTGTGGGTATGACCAATATGGCCCAACTCCTCAGTGGTGGGTGGGTGATGGGCAGTTTGGAAAGCGCAGAGAGCGACGGCGCACAACATCCTGTCAATAAACGCACACTCCTCATAGAAGCCGTAGACAAGCAACTGAAAGAAAAGACTTGAAACAGAGAGACTGTGAGCAACAGCAAGAGCAGCGTCAGCGCAACAGAGAACACACACACACACACGCACATACACACACCTCTCTTATATGTCGCCTGCTCCTACATAATCGATATCGCCCCCTACACGCCCCCTCCCCCACTTTTTTTTACCGGACTGAGTATTTTTGAATTTCGTGCCAGCGAATCTTCTTCTGAAGGTTGTGCAGACAAAAAACGAGGCTCTCAGCCGACGGTGGGCAGCCGGGGATCCAAAAATCTACTGGGATGGCCCGCTCGCAGCCGCGGAGCACAGCGTAGGAAAAGTGGTAGTAGCCACCGCCGTTGGCGCAGCTGCCCATCGAAATCACCCACTTGGGGTTCACCATTTGAACGTAAATGTTTCGCAGAAGTGGCGCCATTTTGTTTGTAACAGTGCCAGAGACGATGATGATCTCCGCCTGCCGAGGCGACGGGCGCGGCACAATACCAAAGCGGTCCAAATCGTAGCGCGACGAGTAGGAGTGCATCATCTCCACCGCGCAGCAGGCAAGGCCAAAGGTGAGCGGCCATGGTGAGTAGGCCAAGACCCACTCTGTCAAGTCGTGGAGTGTCATTTGCGCGTACTGCAGAGCGTTATTGGGTTTGCTAGTGCCGAGCTTGTGTGCCATGGTGGTTTTCTTTCCCTTCTTGAGATCGAGGCGGTGAGTCCACTCGGGGCTACCGCGCGATATCATCGCGCGGCCCGTCAAGGAAGCACGCGTGAGGCGCAGCATGGGTAGCACTGAAAGGAAGAACAAGCGAACTACAAAGAAAATGATCCGGGGGATCAACGAGAGTCTTCACACGAAGAGGCGGCGCTGAGCGGGGGTTAAGCGTCACCTGGTGCGTCTAGTAGACCCTAGGCGGCGCGCACGGTTCACTAAATGACTGGCTGAAGGTGCCGATGCGGTTACTAAGTAGGGTGCAAGAAAAGCAGGAGACCAATGGGACACAGGTCGTACAAAGAGGGGGTCCAAAAGCGCAGAGTCGTCCCTCTTTTTTTCCCTCTGTTGAATGAGCTCTCCCGCACCCTCTCGCCTTCCAAATGGTCCCTCCCCCCGTAGAAGATTTGAAACACCCTTCACAGACGCACAAACCCTTTCATGAAGAAAACACTGTCACCACCTGCCAAACACCTCCGCGCAAAGGACGTTTGTGTCAGCGGCGGGTGATATATAAATATATATATATATAGATAGAAATATAGATATAGATATATGATTCGCTATCTTCTTTCACCTCCCCCCCTACCCCTCTGTGTCACACTGTGTGCGTGTGCGTGTGTATTTTTACCTAAACACGGCGATATAGTTTCTAGAAAAGAGAACAGGCACGTGTGTTTCCAAAGACGATCTCGAAGAAGGCGATGACCCCCCCCCCCCACCCTCCCCCTCAGAACTCGAAAGAATGCCTCGTGATCGCCCGGGAGCGTATGTGCTTGAATACGTTCTAGTCTTTGCTGGGGTGAAAAATCAAAGAGCAAAGGCTGAGAGAGAAAAGTCGAACCAGTGACCATCGAGTTTCGGGCGCCCACCCCTTTCAGCGTGGGATCCATCTGTTCCTGCCACTTCTAGGCAATGTCATGCTCCTCATGAGGCATTACATGGAAAGTGAAGTTTTCTTCTACGTTCCAGTCTTTGAAACAAATCATGTGTCTTCTCGATGCCCTCCCCCCGCTAATTTTTTTTTTGCAAAGCAGGGCACATTAACTCCTCGCAAATCAGACCTCATTCCTCTACCCTCCACGTCACTGGTCATGGCCTCCACATTCGTCCATGTCTGCATCACAGCCGCACCACCGTGTGCGTAGCTTCTACCAAGATCAGGAAAAGTGGACCCATTGTCGCTGCATCATGATACAGTTCATCAGCGTTTGAAATCTGTGGGGAGTCAGATTAGAGTTTACTGTACTGTAACCGCATGGAGGCGCAAGACGCGGCGTGATCGACTCGATGCCCATGGCCCATAACCCCCCCCGCCGTCAAGGATTTCAGCATGTCTGCCATTGAGAGATGTCTCATCACGAATGGCAAAAAAAAACGGAGAGTTCGCAATGCCGAAAACAGGCCGCGTTGTGGTCGGGGCAGAACACACACACACAAAAAAAAAAGAATGTGAATCAGAGACGCACAAGCCTCGAGGCCGCACCGACCAAACAGCGGCGCGGTTGTCTCCTCCGTTTCCAGTTGTGACGAGATTAGACATCTTCACGTTGGTGAAAGTCTCCTTTCAATGAACGCCGTTTCCCCTCTACGTGGGCGCTGAAGTGCCCCCCCCCCTCACACAAACACACACACAAACACATCAGGAAGGGTTCTGTGAGCCATCGTACACGACCGTCTGGTTGTGATTCGAAGTGGCTGTGGGTCTCTCTGTCGCGCCGCTTTGAATCGCCTATGCAGTTCATTCCCCGCCTCCTGTTGATCATCCGCTTACAAGCTTCAATTCATCCGGACGCTGGGGTGAACATTGAGTGCGGATCACTCAACATACACAATGGCAGGACTAATGCACCTATCGGCATAGATGCGTCACCTCTGTGTTAGCGGCTAAGTCATTTGCCGGGGGGGGAGGGGGGAAGGGGAAGGAGGGGGAGGCCAGGACCATGAAGGATGTAGTGATAGACATGGCCACGAGACACAGAGTGTGGAAGGAGTCGATCATCTCCATCTCAACTGCATTGGTATTAGGACAACATGGAAAACTTACTCGTAAGGGTGTAAATTAGGTGAATGCGGGCGTATGTATGTGTGTGTGTGTAATGTGCATCTTCACAAACACGTGCGGAGTTGCTCAGTCAATACGGGCTTAGTGAGGGTCTAGACAGGTACCGAAATAGTGATACTCTGCGCAATGCCACCATTAGTGCCCACTCTCTAGAAGCGATACACATCATTGTTGTCGTAGCCAAGTTCTCCCAGAAGTCCGCTCAGACTAACGAGGTTGTTGATGTCTGTTGCCATGGGCTGGATATTCAGACTACCCGACATGGAGGACATCGTAGACATTGGAGTACCGGCCACATGCGCCAGCAGCTGGTCTGGTCCGCATAGCATGATGATCTTGTTTTTCTCCTCCGGAGGCGGCATACTGCGGCGGATCATGTCCGTAGTCACGTATCCAAGAAAATGGTTTTCCTTCTCAAGCCACTTGTCCTTGTCCAGGGAGAGGTCGATTGTGTAGAACATGCGAAATCGGTCCGCGTATCGCCTCGCCAGGTTATCGAAAACACCCGTTAAGAGGATGTGCCGCTCCGTGCGGTTGCAATAGAGGAACGACAGCTTTGTCGTGTCGGCCTCCATGCCATCCCTTTGCTCTGTCAAGGCATGTCGGATGATCTGCAAAAACGGGGTGAAGCCTGTGCCGCCGCCGATCATGCCCACGTGCTTCCATCTATTTGGACGGTATTGAATTTTGAAGGCGACACTGCGAAAAAGCAGTGTGTCACCCACGTGCATACCGAAGAGATGGTTCGTCATGAGGCCATCCTTCTTGCGTTTAACGATTAAGTCGAAGTACCCTTGAGTACGATTTGCTGTGACGGGAGTGTAGAAGCGCTGACACTGGTCCTTTGGTTGCACACCGTACTTGTAGCACGCTTGAAGTGTCGAGCAGGGCTTCAAATTAAATTCATCGTCGCTATTGTGAAGAAGAAAACGAAAGAGAGCCACATCGGCAGTGATCGGGATGATCTCTCCCAGCTGATAGGGCTCATAGCGCTGGCTAAAGACTTGGCCTTTCCGTTGTGGGTTTCTAAACGTGAGCGCATTTTGAATGCCGCGGTAGCACTCCGCATCCCGGCTCCAAGACGGCCGCCACACCCACGCACCCACCGCTCCCGCAATCAATGAAAGTGTAAAGCGCATCCCACCGCTCGACTCCCATGCGCTGTTCGCGTACCTCAGGATAGAAAAAAAAATGGGTGGGTGTACGCCCGTTCTCTTTTGGGTTTTCCTCCTTGTGTGCACGCCTGTCGATACACGTCAGTGGGGAGCCGCTCCAAACCGGCACCGCCAAAAGCGGGGAAAAGAGTGGGGGTGGGGAAGGGAAGGGAGGGGAAGGGGGAGGGGAGGGGGATGGACCAAAGACCTCGAGGGAGATGATCAGAGGTCGTCTAACGAGAATTGCAGAGTCCCTGGGGCCGGCAGTTGAGGAGGGCGGGGGACCATCCACCCTGCAACCCGCCGGTGTGTGTGATAACAAAAAAACCTCCCGCAGGAATGAAGAGCCCGTAAAGAAGGGAGGTGCACAGTTGAAGCCATGCAACTTTGCCTCGCCGGTTCAGAGCACGCAAGTGAGCACTCAGCGCGGGCCTGCGGACGAGGAGAAAATCTGCGTGGTCGTGTTCATCGACAAGATCAAGTCTTCCCCTTACTCACTGTCACGCACCCCGAGGGGAGGCCTCGAGGCCAGCCGACGCACCAGAGAAGACACAACACATGACACATAGAATGTTACTTTCAAGACGACCTCGTGCCACCCCAACTCGAGTGCCAGAAAAATATATATACTTACCCCACTATAAACGGGCGCATGCGCCCGTTTTCAAAAGTGGCGTGGGCCTGGAAGTGGAGTCCCAGCCGCCTGCTCCCCAGCCAGTCCACGAACTCAGTGCCCTCTGTTGTGTTTTTTTTGCCTTTTTGCCATTCCTCTCCTCCTTCGATGCGCCCTGCGCGACCCTAACGAGCTCGACTGGGTGCCGCCTTCGCGCCTCCATTCAAGCAGGCCTCGGCCAAAGGGTCCCGTCAACGAGGGGTGGTGGTGGTGGTGACCCCCCCCCCGCCCCCCCTACACCCCACACCCTGCGCGCAGACGCCGAGACAAGTGACACGCGGTTGTATGCCGGTTGGAGAAGGGTCCTGGCTGCGCTGCCTGCAAACCACATGACCGGAATAGACGAAGGCAGGCGCAGCGCTGGAGGACCCCCCTCTATCGACAGGTGTCACTGCGGGAAACAGCTCAGACGACCTTGTCCCGAAGCGGTGTCACACGCGGCGACACACCACTCGATGTGGGGGAGGGGGAAATACCTCGCTGGTTAGCTTCACGCAGTCACACCATGGCGTGCGGGGTGCTGCCGTAACCTCTGGTGTGCATTGGGCGTCGGTAAATTCGCGAGGTTCGTGCGGCACCTCGGGACACAACGGTGGGACATTGGCGCCACAGTGCCACCGGGTTAGTGGCCCGCACACGATCAGCGCCCCGCGCTGCTCCCGCCAGTCACCAGCTGCCGCCGTGTAAGAATTGAAAACACAGATGGGTCTCTTATGAGAAGTGGAGCGAGGATAGTCCTCCTCTGCCGCATCGTGGCTTGTCTCGTAGCCTGCTCTCCCACCGGACTTCGTGGCATTGGAGGTGAAGTACGCGTTGCGTCTGCGACCGCTGACGAAGTCAGTCGTGTATATGCGGTTGGCGTCGGCGCCTTCTGGCACTGCCCACATTGTGTAGCCGCTGGCTTTGTTTTGCCCCGATCCCCAACGCCCAAAGGGCACGCTGGAGGGGGGGGGGACACACGTGAGGAAAAGCGAGTGATTTCACAATGCGCGCATCCAATTCGTCCCAGGAACGCTGGCCGAGAAGCGCTGCAGGGTCCGTGTCCAGTCCCACAAACAGTCAGACACACTCCGTCACGACAGCTGCACTCGCTTTTGTGGATTGTCATTGACACGTTTGCCGTTGCAGCGGTTTTCTAGTCCTGCTTTCAGGGTTCCCTCAATCGGGGGGACAACTGCGACCACGGGAGACCGCAGCTTTCTGTCCCAGCGCCCCTGTGTGCCTCATGGTTAGAAGTGCGCCGTGGTCGCTACTGAAGTGCTGTCTGCTCGACCCTCTCTCTATGCATCAGGTCTGGGAGTAACGAGATGAGCCGCATCAAAACCGGAAGCGGGGGGGAGGGGGGGGGGGGCTTGTTGCTTTGCGAGCAAGTGTGCTTCTTGGCATGAAAATGGGGAGGAGGTGAACATGGCCCTAATTCACCTGACGCTCCGCAATGTAGTCTACGGCCGCCTCCACGTCACCACCGGAAGCCGTCAGTGCCTCGCGGCAAAGAGCTTCGTCCTCAAACCCCATTTCGTACAGCGCAGACAAACCTTTCTGCATTGTGTCTTCTGTCAAGACTGATGAAGGTGCAGAGGTCATTGGGGCCACACTTGCATTCCCAAGCGACGGCGCTTCGGTGTTCGTTGTTTGGGGTACAGACAATGAGCTTCCCCCCTGCTGCATTACCATTTTGATCGCCGCCCCTGCGGCGTCACCCCCCTCTTCTGGCGCTGGCGGAGCGGGAGAGAGTCCACCATGCGACAAGGACGTTGGATTTGGGGTGGCGCCTAGAAAAGGTGGAACAGCAACAGACGGATAGCCGAGTGAGTTCGCGAAAGGAAAACCCCCACCGCCAAAAGAAAAACCGCCTGGCGGCTGAGAAAACCCACCGGAGAGTGTTGGAGGTGTTGAAGCCCACGGGTTCGGCAGCGGGTCGCTACTCGCCTTGTTGGTCGGATCCGGGTGGTTAACATCGCTGCTCTCTTCGCCTGTCAACGTGCCGACGCGCAGTTTTTTTTCTGATCTTCCCTCGTCCTCCTCTTCCTCCTCCTCCTCAGGGTCTGTCCCCAGCTCTTGCTTCATGTAGCCGGTCATGTAACGATTAATCATGTCCGCACCACCAGGTAGGGCCGAAATCTGAGCAAGCTGCAACTCCATATTGCGCTCCATCTCACGCCGTCGCTGCGGATCCACAGACATCTTCAGCAGCATACGGAGTGTGTCGGGGTCATTTAACATACGCGCCACCTCTGGTGACCTTTTCTTCAGCTTGTTGATCGCTGGGTTCATGGCAAACATATTTTCCAGAAATGCGGGGTTGTCAGCGATGGAGTCGACCATGGAGTCCATCATAGCGATCTTCGCTCGCTCCCTCTCTTCTTCCAGCTTCTTCTCTTCCTTTGAAGGCAGCATGCGGAGCATCTCAGAACTCTGCGGCTCTACCACCGGTCGGTTCGTCACGTTGCAGAAGAGCTTGCGCTGCATAGGGTGAAGCGGCTGGTTAAGGAAGAGGCGACCACACATCTCTCCCCAGGTTTCATCATCATCTTTCAGCAGTTTGCCGTTGAGTGAGACGGTCATCGCGACATCCTCTGGAGCGTTGAGCATCGCCCCGGCGATACCCTTGACGTCTCCCACTGTCATATCATCGTCGATACAAAGCGTCACCTTATCGCCCTTGCTCGACAATATTTGGTACTCCATCTTTAGAGGGCTTTTACCCGCATACACATGCACACATGAAGATATACTTGGATAAATGATACTAATAATAATAGAGTAATTGGAGAGTGGGATGAACAAACCGAATCGGGGATGTGCCCCCCCCCCGGCCGCCCGCTCTCTTCAAAGGATGGATGACGGAGTAGTCCGTCGTAGGTTCGAGCGCCCGGCGCCCTCCTAAGCTTCGAGTGTACTGCTCTTTGCCCTCTTTCCTCTTGTTGTTTTTCGCTGAGAGGGTGAAGGCGGTGATGAGAGGTGCCAGCGAGGGGAGGGGGGGTTGGATATCTACGACAGAGGAAAGAAAGAGAGAGGAGAGGAGAGAAACAGATTAATGCAAAGCGTCTGCCATGGAGTGCTGGGGAGGCTTCTCTGTTGTTGTTTCATATGTTCGACAGTACTAGTCATTTACACGAATCTATGAGCGGAGCGCCACAAACGTCAAGCCCCAGACTGCCTACACGACAATCGCATGGGTGCCCAACAGCGATACACACGCATAGTGAGAACTGCTATCTTTAACGATGATCGGGGATTTTCCTGACGTCCTCAGAGGAACGAGCCAGTGCCGATGTTTTTGTCATGTGGCTTTCCCTCCCTTTGAGCGAAGGATTGCAACCGCGAGGGTGGATCGAGTAGGTGCGGAGCAGGTGCGCCGTCATGGGAATCGGCAGAGACACAGGCAGCTCACAGTATCTCACACTTCCCCTCATCTTCCTTCACGATCCCCCTTCCCCCCCCCCCAACCCCTCCACCGCTAGGGAGCATCGTCGACTGTTCGAGATAACACCTCTCCCTTCAGAGTGGAGCAGTCATGCACGATAACAACAAGGCAAGATGAACCAACGCGGCGTGTGCGCAAAAAAAAAATGGTGTTTCTTGGACATGGGAGGGAACCACTACTGGATCAAACTCCAGAATAAAAAGTATCCGCCCACCTACAACTCTCCCAATGCCCGACGTCTTTTTTTTTCTTTGGCCCAGACCGACTTCATGACCGCCGGCAGTGGTGGGAGACACCAAGTGACAGAAGATCATCGAGGGCGTGGACTTGAAAGGGCTCTCTGCCCTCATCTTTGCAAAACGCGGTACATGCCGGAGAAGATGGGAAAGGTTAGAGTGTGGGCTACACCGCCATAGCGCATGGTTTGAATCACCACCTCCGCATCCCTTGTGCTGTCGAACGTCTCGGCTGGGAGGAAATAATTGGTTCGGTTCCATGCCTCCAAGGACAATGTAGACGCCAAGTGGAGAACAGTTGAGGTGAGCAAAAAAGTGAGCAGCTCGGTTTCCTCCTCCAGTGAAAACTCCGACATATTTGGCCGACCGATGCCGTGTTGTACAATGGCGGAGAGGTAGCGCACCTGCGTCGCAGTCAACCCGAGTTCTGCTCTCTGCTGTGAACACACCTCTGCTTGCTGCGTCAGAGGAGACCCTGCGTCGACAACGTCAGTCTTCAGCAGGTGTGCAAATGAAGACACCCAAAAAGCGCTGGTGCTCGGCGTGCACTTCAATACTTGCTGCTGCCACCGACGTACAACACGCACAGCGCGAATCACCGCAACTGGCACCGCTGCTTGAACACAGGGAAGAGAAAAACCAAACGAGGTTCGCAGGGGCCGGCGCCGCTCGGGGTTCCGTTGACGCTGGAGATCGGCCAAGGTAACAGCAGGATTTGCAACGGAGACAAGCATGCGTTCACGAACATCTGCGTCGGCTGCCGCCAGGTCGCTCGACACAGGGAAGGAGAGCTCCAGTAAATCCGTTCCCCGCATAGCGCACCGCTTATGTTCCCAAATGGCCGCCCAGTCGACTTTTCGGCGGCAGTAGCTCGGTGCCTGTCGCTCTCCTCGGTGCGTCACGGCTGTGGCACTTACCGTGCTGCACGGCGTCGTCCGAGCCTTCACCGCCTCGATGAGTGTTGGTGCCACAAGATGTCCTACATCCTGCTCCTCGACTCCATCAATGTACACGACGGCGTCCGGGCAGCAGAGCCTGTGGTACGTGAGGCGAGACGGCACCAGTGATGTCAGCGACGACAATCCGGGGGGATTGAGACGGGCACTCATTGCAGAGTCCACAGCGTAAAAAGGGGCCCACCAGGATGTTGCTGCGGCGGCGGCGGCGGCGGCATCAACGGCTGGAGTGGGGCCTACTACGTGACGGAGTGCCAGAAAGCGCTGCAATCCGGGTGCCTGTTCTGTCAAGCCTTGCTCCGCGGCTCTTTGCGTGTACAACCTCGTCTGCAACGCGTCCAATGTACCCGAGACGGTGGCATCACCGCTACCCATAGTACCACCGTTGTTTGCTGTGGGGGTGAAAAGAACAGTGGCGGAAGGGTAGCAGTTCTGAACCAGAGTGACAAGGGCATCGGCTGCTTTCCCCTGAAGACGATGGGAGTTGCCTACCGCCATTGATGCCAACAGTGAGTGACCCCTGTAGACGTCTAAGGAGGAGACACGCACAGACCGGTGGCAGAGAGGAATAATGTAGCGTAGGCCCCCCGGTCGTGCTTTGTAGGGCAAATCAAGAAGATAACAGCCCCGTAGATGCGACGAAAAAAAAAAGAGAGGAAGGGCCGAGCAGAGGAAAAAAATAGAGAATGCGATGCACCCACAGTGTGCACAGGGGCATGATGGAGCTCATAAGACACGATCCCACAAGACGAATATGCACTTCTACTGCGTACTCTCCTCGTGGGCGGAACAACTGGAGTATCTGGACATGTCTGCACCTTTCGCTCAGGTCTAATGGGATGGAGGTCCCAAAGAAAAGACGTCCCAATCAGAAAAAAAAATCCAATATGCAACGCAGGGGGGCGAGGCGTGGTTCAGGAAGCACGTGCGCGGAACGGGGGTAGATGAGGAAGAGGAGAGGAAAAAACCTCCTTTGTTGTGTTTTTCAGGCTGCGCAGGTGAGGATATACACACAGACAAGAGGGCGCGCAAAGCCGGAAGAGTATTGGGGGAGGATGATCGTCCAAGAGACAGGCGTATTGATGAACATCCATAATGGGGGGTCGTCGCCCACCTCTTTTGTCGTACGAGTGCCTTGAACGCCGAATAATTAGTCCTCGTGGCTCTTGCTTGCTCTGTTTTTATCTTTGAAGCATTTCCCTATCGAGGAAAAGGATGTACTTGTCTCTTTCTCTTTCTGTGTGTGTGTGTGTGTGTGTGTGTCCGTTGGTCCGATTGACCCGCAGAGCGTTAAAATAAAACTGCTTCAACGCGACGCAGCAGGACACTGTAAGGAAAACACAGAGAGCTATACATGAACCGTAGCGAGCACAGAGCAGATGACTAGAGAGGCGGTTGTTTGGAGACAAAAAAGGGGGTGGTGGCAATGCCTACAAACCAATTGAAAAATACAGGCGGCATGTAAATGCAAGATCGAGAGGCAGGGGACTACGAGAGATTCTCCTGACAGGAGATGAGCAAGCCACAGTCGGGGTGGGGTGGGGAACCAAGCTGGACTTCTTTGGCCTGATTTTACAAGTACGAAACCATAAAAACATCTCCACCTCCACCCGCCCCCCCGCCAAAAAAAAAAAAAACATATTTCGATACACATCCACATGCTAATTGGTAAACAGATGTATAGGGACATACGAACAGAGCAAGTATACGCTCTCGAAAAAAAAGAAACACACGAAACCGTCGTAATAGAATGAGCGCGGCTGGGCACCCCATTCGGAATGAGAACACGTGAAAACAAAACAAAACACTGTGGTTCCCGGTTTACACACAACTGTACTCCAACGCGAAAGGTCCCCCTTTTAAACATTATAAGCGCGTCCCCATCATGAAATTGCATGTACACCTGTGTCTTAACCTCAGTAAATTAGTTGCCAGAAATACTTCGAAAAATCTCTTGATGGTGTAGATAAAAACAAGACCGGCCCTCCACTCCCACCCCACCCCACCCCACCCCCCCCGAGAGGGAAGAAGCGCCGCGTATGTTCTCCGCCTCGAACCACACCGCACGCATTTTTTTCACGTTTAATTTCTTCAGCCTCGTCAGCGAAACAACAACAACTGTCACAGGTGGACGCAGCAAGGGGGGGGGGAGGAGAAAAAAACGCCGCATGAAAACGATCAAAATGGTCTCGAACAGGGAAAAAGTCAGAAACAAGAGTGGGAGGGGAGAATGGGAGGGGGGGGAGGTACTCCCCCTTCCATCCACCGGCAGTGAGACTCGGGGTTCGACACCCTCACATTAGGTGTTCGAGTTGGCGAGCATGTCGGTGGCACGAGCGTGCTCACTGTCGGTGGTACGTGACCTCGTCACTAACACAAGCACTTCATCATTTGTCACGGAAAGGGAGGAGAGGCGACATGGCATGTCCACCAAGTGGGAGGTAGTGAGTCGCCCTCCTCCCCTCCCCCCCTTCCCTCTGCCCATTTTCTTTTTAGACTGGAGACCGTGGCACACCACGCCCAACAGGTTTGCGAAAGGTGAGCCAAAGACCTAAGAAGCGCGTACGGTTCGTGTACATACGTATCATTACTTTAACCTCTTTTTTTTTTGTGACGATCTTCGATGCTGATAGACGGGAGGGCTTCCCGTTTTTTTTTGTCTTCGTTTTTTTCTGTCGTGTGTCGTCCTCGAGACAGAGTAGGAAAACAAAAATTAATTCATGAAGCTCACAAAAATTAGAAATTAAGCTTAAAAAATGTTTGTTGTACACGGGGAAGGGGAGGATGGGAGGGGAACATAAAGTAAAAAAAAATGGGAGAAACATAGACGGTTATGGTAGTAGTGGTGGGGGAGGAGGGGGAGGGGAGGGGGTGGAGACACATAATACGCAGATCAAATACAAATTTGCCCCGGGACTATAAAAAAGGGGGAGAGGGTAGAGAAGTCGTGCTAGCATGCTCAGTTAGAGGTGTGAGGCAGAAGCAGCATCCCTGTTACACAACAACATTTACACCAGGCTTCTTACGCCCAGATGCGATCTCGCATACGTGAATGGTGCAGTGTGCTACGATCAGGCCAACACCAAGAGAACAGCTGCATAGCTTGAGCACGGCGTACAGAACTTGGATCGCAGTAGAGTGGCGGGTTCCTCACATGGATCTCTTTTTCCCGTCAATTTTTGCGTGCCCCTCGACATGTTACACAGATGGTGTTTGCCAAACGTTTTCTTTCTCACCACTATTCACTTTGGAGCTTGATCCCTCATGCCTGTCTGTGTGCGCCTCTGTGGAGAAACAGAAGGGGAACAGAAAAAAAGCAAAGGGAGGGCATACACGAGTCTTGGCAGAGGACTCCCCTCGTATGGCGGACGCACCATTATTTACATCGGACGATGCACAAAGCTGTGCGAATCGCACTCAAATGGTAACGTGTGTGTTTTAGGTATAAAAAAAAAGAAAAGAAAAAATGAGGAAAACACGCGAAAAGAAAATACGCGGAGAAGATTAAACGTACAGAGTGTCGAGGAATGAACAACGTTGACCACACCATTCACAGTGGCGGAGGGGGGGGAGGGAGGGGAGGGAGAGAACGGGGGAAGAGGGGAAGAGGGGGGTATACAAAAAAAGGGAACAGGTAACAAGAGAACACACGGAAAAAAAAATTATGCGACTGTCTTGGGCGGACCGTTTATATCCCCCCCCCCAAAAAAAAGGGGGGGAGGGGCTACACAACACAGACAGACCGCAGAGGGAGGGAAAATCGTGCTGCTCGAGGGACGTCTCGTGTATGTTTTTCAGCATGGGATGTAAAATAAGGCCGAAAGTATCGACCGAACAGATCGGGGCATCGAACAAGCCATGGAGCTGACGGATGCCCTCTTGCGGGTGAGGTTAAAATAGACCGCGTATAGCTCTTAAGACAGAGGCTCTGTCCTGGATGTGCAACGAGCGCCAACCTGTACGGGGGGGCAATCACCGTACAACGAAGGTGTTTGTCCAGGGTACGGCTCAGCAGATTCCTGATACGCCGGTGGCTCCCCTGTTTGCCCTCGGTTCTGTTGCCGCTGTTGCTGCACGGGCTTCTGGAGGGTGTCAGCGCCCGCTGCCTGCGACATGTCATGGACATGCGTGCTTTTCGGATCAAAGCTGCGGCTACTACTTCTTTGGTTCCTGAACATCTGCCTTTCATCGCCGCCGCCGCCATGCGTACGACGACTGCTACTGTTTACCGCGTCCATCTTGAGCTCCTCGACAACCATTGAATCCCGGGGCAAGCGAGCCCTCTTGGATATCAGCGGTGCGTCAAGTGCAATGTACTCGCACATCGTGTCCACTTCGTTTGCAGTGCGCGCGAGCCACACACCACCAATATCGAAGAGAACACGCTTGTGTAGACTTCGAACGAGGGTCAGGTCAGCCTCGCTCTTGCAGTAGAGCAGGTAACAACCTGCACCGCGACTTTCGAGGTGGCTGGGGCAGGCCCCGCAGGTGCGATGCACAAGCCAGAGCAGTTCCGCCGCTGTCGTTTCAAATCGAACCTGGCCAATGAAAAGCGCAATCGGAGGACTGGCCTCGCCAGCACCGCCGCTACCGATGCCGCCATTTGAGGTGGTGTTGTTCCCGCTGTTTGCGTTGGAGCCGTGCGTGCCAGCCTTGGGAAAAGCCGGAAGGTCGGCAGGGAAGTGGATGTACCGACAGCGATCTTTCAGGGAGCGATGAACCACCTCGGCTGGAAGCTCAAATGTCGTGTCAAGGCAGGCGCTGTGACCCTGTGTGAGTCGGGCATCCATCACCGGTCGCTCCATGCCCCATTTCGGGCTACTAGACTGCATCATGTGGGATGGGGTGGCCCAGTTTTCGAATGCGCTTGTCTGCGGCTGGTGCGTCGGCGTAGATACCTGCATTGGGGTAGAGCTACCTGAATAGCTGAATGTGTAGGGGTTGTGTCGGCCACTGCGGTCAATTTCGGGAATTGGCTCGTTCGGCATCGGCGCCATGAACGGCGAGCGGACCCCGCCTTTGGTGCGGCAGGTGACTTTAATGGGACTATCCTCCACCTCAATTAGGGTGCGACTGCCGTGACGTCCAAGAACCGCTTGATAATTCACCTGTAGCGGCTCAATGTATGGAGACATGGAAATCGGTTCCCGCTGCTGCACAGGCGTTCCGGTAGCTTGCGCGGTGAACGCAAGTGGCGGTGTGTGGGGGGTCTGAAGTGAGTAGGGTGAGTGCGGCGCGCTTATGCTCTGGCCCTCCACTATCCCACGGGCACGGTGTGCCTGTTGCGGGGGGGAGCTGCTGTTTTTGCTCTGCATGAATATCACTCTTACTCTACGGCTACGAAACACCTCAACTTGGGGAGAATACTAGTAAAGCCAAGTGGAGATCCACTGGGGAAGGAGAGCGGAGGGGTACCGAACAATGGAGACGGGGAGGTAGAACAGATGAAGTGGAAATGCCGAGAAAATATGAACAGGTGATCGGACCTTTAAAAAGCGCGCGCGGTGTTTACCAAAGAAGTACACACGAGCCACGTGCGAGTAGCGCAAGAGAGGAAAAACTTTACAGATGAGACTACAACTAACAAAACACACACACAAGGGGTGATACACGCACGAAGATTCGATGTCGACTTTCCCCTGGCAAGATGGAAAAAAAAGAAAGAGCACCTTTTTTTTTCCGGAGTGGGCGTAGGGACGGTTGGGGTTGCGGGGGGGGGGCAACAGGGGAGGCGGGGAGGCGGGGCGGGGGGGGCAGATAATACACTACTCTTTTCTTTTATCTGTTTGGTATCTTAACTTTTTTTTGAGTGTGTGTACACGTCAATCAAAGGTGAGACCAGCAGGGGAGCTCTAGTAGAAACACTACACATATATATATATATACACATACAAGTATGAAACGGGGACTGGTGGTACTGGAGAGGTGTGAGAGCGTGCGAAGGGTTTCGAGAAAGTGGGTGGAGTAGCGAGAAAAAGGGGGGGGAGGGGTTCAGGAACAGCAGAAATATAGAAAAGGGCTCGGCACCAATTGCTTCGAGATGAACGAACTAAAAAACAGGAGAAAACACCACAACACACACGCACGCAGAGAGAGGGGAAAAACAACAACGAGATAGGGAGCCAGAGAACGAGCTACACAAAAAAAAAACGCACAAAGACCGACACCTGCCCCAGGAGAAACAAGAGGTGGAAAAGACAAGTACGTACAACCCGTAAGTGTGGTGTTGGTGGTGGTGGGTGGAGGGGGGGAGGGGCACAGACACCGAAAATCGAGGAGACAAAACTGGTTTTTTTTTTTTGGGGGGGGGGCTGTGTGAGTGAGTGAGCGAGTGAGCGAGGCCGGTGATATAGTGGATCCAGTCACAGCTGTTCGAAGCTTCCAAAAGATATATATTTTTCCTGTCTTAGAAAAAAAGAGTACAACAAACAACAAATCGGGAGAAGGAGGAGGGAGGCGGCTGGTGTTTGTGGTGAGGGAGGGAGGGGGGGGGGGCAGTCTTCAAAAGAAGACTTGCGTTCGTGTAGCAGTTGCACAGAAGGTCAGATTTCCGAACAACAAAAACGAAATAAAAACAAGCGAAAGAAGTAAATCCAAAAATGAGAAAGAGTGCAGTGAGAAAAAAGGGATGGGGCAGGGGAAGAGGGATGACTTGGGAAAGTGGAGTTGTACTGGGCAAAGGGGTAGGGCAATAGACAACTCAGCACACCAAAAAGCGAGAAAAAGGGGGGGGGGTAGAGAATAGGGGACGAGTCGGTGGGAGGGGAGGGGAAAAGGGAGGGGGGAGAAGGGAGAAACAAATATCACGTGTGTGATTCAAGGTCGACTAGAGATGCAATCAAGTGGAAAAAAGAAAGAGGGAAAAACCACGCGGCCACACAGACAGTAACGGGGGTAAACGTGATAAAGAAGGCAATGCACTGACCACAAATGGGGGGAAACGAAAGGAGGCGAGACAGTGACCAGACAAAACCTTTAAAATGTGTGGCTTTAAGGTCTGAAAAAAAAACATTCGAAAACAAAAGCAAATCTGTCGAATAAAGAAAACCTGGAAAAGGGAAGGAGAAAGAGAGAAACAAAATGAGAAGGGATAGGTGTGTGTATATATATATAGTGAAGGGATCGTGTAAAATACAGAAGACGCACCTGGAAGCGTTCACCGACCCTTGAATTGGGGAGAAGGGGATTTCTGAAAGAAAAAAAACTCGGTGGAAAAGAGAAGAGAGAGGGGAGGGGAGAAGAAGAGAGTAGACCGGAGAGAGATGTACACAAAGGCGAACGCTGGAAACGCAGACAAACGCACACACACACACACTAAAAGGCGAGCAGATGACGTTGATATGAGTATATCCGTATATATATTTATATATATATATATGTAATGAAGGCCCTTTAGCGTGTCGATAGACCTTCGTGTCGTGGTTGGGTTCGCTCCGTACCCCCCTTTCTCAACTCTTTACTAAATCTCTTGCAGATCGTGTACAGATCAACGTGGAAGATTGACACACTCAAATGGATTTGGCTCACGTTGTTACGCTGCTGCTTTTTTTTGCTTTTTTTTGCTTTTTTTTTCTTCAATGCCAAAGAGTCCCTTTCGCGTTTTTTGAGAGGTGAGACCCCGAGTACAAGAGAGAAGTGACACAGTGAGGAGAACAAAAAAAAGTGTGAGAATGGGAGCAAAAAAAAAAAGGGGGTGGTGGTCGCCAGTACTGGAGGGCAGTGAAAAGGGGTCGATGCTTTTATAAGACCCCCGAAGAAGCGAGTGACACAAAAATAATTACTCCAGCAGGTCGGGAACGTGCGAGAGAAAGGAATGTGTCGCCGTCTCTGTTGCCGTCGTTCTCGCTCTCTGGTATTGCTCCCACTTCCCTTTCGATGGGAATAATAACAAAAAAGAAACAGAAGTTGTTCTGGGACGGCGTAAAGACACACACACACACGCGCGCACACACACACTTTTCACCTCAGTGACAATCACTTCGCTTTGCAAGGCCCTGCCGTGTTTCTCTGGTGCCTTTCTCGTCGGATATACAATGGAAAGGGGGTGGGGACCAAAAGCACAAGAAGAACCCTTGTTGTTGCTCAAGGGAGACTTATATGCTGAAGCGGAAGAAAATACGAGGGAGATGTGCACAACGACAAAAAAAAGAGCAGGTGATGAAACAGACGGGAGGGGGAGGGGGGGGAGGGTTGAGAAGGAAAAATTATGAAGCAATGGTGAAGTGAGCTGTAGTTGTCTTTCCTAACCTTCGCGTAGTCTGCAAGAAGGATGTGTATGTGTGTGTGTATATTTTTGTTTGTCCTCCCTTGATTGATCTTCACTTCGGATCTCGTCAAGTCGCGCAGTTGGTGTCACGACTACTCGATTTTCCACGTGTTATGCCGCCCGCTTTCCGCATATGAACGCCCTTTTTTTCTCGCCTCTGCTTCTTTCTTCTCCCCCAGTGTGTGGTAGACGGAACGTTTTGTCTTGAATTTTTTATTTTGTGTGCGTGTAGTACGGGATGGACACGTATGGGGGAGAGAGAATGGGGGGGAGAGAGTCAAATGGTGGTGAGGACTACTCGGCAGAGAGCTGGTGTGTTGTGAGGCGAAAGAAAACACACGCACACACAAAAAAAAACAAAGATATGCGATGTAAACGGAAACAGGAACACGGCTGTGATGCAGTAGGGGTAAAAAATACAGGTGGAGTGAATAGGAGGGGGATGGGGAAGGGGGGAAAGCGGTGTGGGGGGGGAGAGGGGGTGCAGTAGAGGAGCGATTGCCTGGAGGCACAGCCCCAGATAAGCAGCTGACACACACACACACACGGCGCCGGGGAGAAGGCATCGAGGAGATACAACAGTCAGTGATCCGTCAACCGCGTCACAAGCATTGTGCAAAGATGTTCACAGGAGCAAGGTGAGATAGCGTGGGCAACCGCTCGTCAAGCACGCCAAAATCCCTTATGCACATATGTCAAACACTCTCTCACTTGAGGGCAGCTCACTCTATTTGTTGCCCTTGTTCTGGGACGGAGAGAAGCTACAGTGCGTCGAATGAGTGCCGCGAGTCAAGAAGCTAATGCCCTCAGAGTTCTTTGAGTAAGTATCCCCATTAACGTGATGGTGTCGTTGCCGGCGGGGAAAGGGAGGGGAAGAGGGGGGGGGGCGGCGGCGGCAACACTGTTACGTACATTCGGGCGCACAAACGGCTCCATCTTGCATTGCTCATCGAAGTTCAACGAACACTCAAGAACGGTGAGAGAGAAAAAAAAGTGAGAGACGAGCGAGTGCAACAACGACTACAGGGGGTACCGACTTGCGGGAGTTACGCACGTGACCGATACGCCCCCTCTCGTTGCGTAGCGGAGTGGCGTCGAGCCTTTCTTCCGTCCCTTTTTTTCCTGTTGTGTGTGGGTGGGGGGAGTGGGGAGAGGGGGGCAAAATATGTTATGGGATAGACACTGATTTACATACGACATCTCTGTTGTGAGGTTCGCCAAAAACAAACGAGAGGGAGGGGGACGGAGAAAGCAAACACATACATCAAAGAGTGCCGTTCTCCATAATTGCTAGGCTGGTGCTGGGTAGCACCAACGAGATCTATTCTTGCAGCAAGCGCCGACTCACACCATCAACGGTTCTCAGATGTGGTGCACTACGCAGTGATGATGAGTCAGCGCAATGCGTAACGCAGGACAAAGAGACATAAACTCCTCATTGGCGAGGGCGGAGAAGCGCCACTGCACGCCCGGCCCACCAGTGCAGTGCTGGCAAAGCTGCACCAAGTCCGCATCGCTGACGATGCCGCTGCCTTCGTTCCCAACTGGAGATAAGGCCTCACTGCCTGCACTGTGTGATCTAGCATCGTCTGCTTCCACGAGCGCGGCCCTGATCGCCCGGAAGCGGGCGAGCGCAGCCTCCTTGCCCAACACCTCCATCCCCTGAGGCCCGCGGGCGCCTCCTAAACTTTCACCCGTATCCTCAGTGGCCCCTTCCGCTGCTGCGGATTCTCGCAGACCAGCGTCAAGGTCCAGGAGAGATTGTGTCAGCACCGTCACCCCCGATAAAAGGTGGCGCTCCCCCATCACCACCGCAGTTGATATCCCACTTTCGCTATCCTTGCGACGTTTGAGGACGCTGACCTTCAACGGCATCCGCAGGAGAAACTCACCCTCCTCAAGAAGCAAGACATGGCGCGACATGAAGGCATATGAGCAAAGAGTCTCAGCGGCACCCCTGTGCTCTCCCTCCGCTGTCGCGGCTTGCCAACAACCGTGACGCGCGTGTAGATGTACAGGGACGCAGGAAAGGAGCACCGGATGAATGTCCGCAAAGGCCGTCATCGGGGTACGCTTAATGAATTGTGCGTGCAGAAGCCGATACGGGACGTACAAATAAAAGAATGCGACAGAGAAAGGCAGCGCCCAGATCACGACGTCGTCACTTGCCTCGGTGAAGAATTTCACGGTGCTACAGCGTTGGAAGTGGTTCACCGACGTGAGCCGGGCAGCACCTTTTTCATCGGCAGGTGACTGATGTCGGGCATACATGGACACACAGTCGAGAACCTCCGCGTCGCCGACCCACTGGCCGGGCAGGACTCTGTTTATGCGTGGTGGGTCCACTCCGGCGTGAAGCTCCGCGTAGGTGCCCGTGTCGTGGAGCGATACCGGAAGAAGGTACATCATGTCACAGGCGTCCCCCTCCATGTACAGGGTTTCTCCGTTGCGAACAGACACTGGGGTGAGGTTCTCCACTATTTTCTGAACCACGTAGCCCCACTGCAGCTCCTGCTTTCTCTGCGTGGACCAATAGTTGTCCTCAGCAGTGGTGAGGAAGTCGGCTGCAACTGTAGAGCGGCGACGGATCCCACGAGGCATCTCTGGTTCGGGGAGTACTTGCTGACGGAGGCTGAGCATCAAATCAGTAGCGGCCACGGCAGCGATCGATGGAGCTGTCTGCTCCTTCGAATTTGATCCCTCCAGCGGCCCTGGGACGTTTGACCACACCGGCCGCCCCCCAAGCACGGTGCTCTGCGCCATCGACTGCGGCATAAAGGCAGACCGCACTACTTCGACACACTCCTCACTCCACGTTGAGCCCGGCGGTGGAGATACGGTAAAACTTGCGGCGCCACCGCAGTCGCTTCCGTAGTCGTACTTCACATAGGCCCTCGCTGATGACGACGACAAATCCGCAGAAGTAAAGACGCTCGCCGAGCGAGTGCCACGCGTGGAGGTTTTTTGCGTGTTCGACGAGGACTGGGAGGTCGCAGTAGTTTGCTCCAAAGCTGCAGCGATTCCCCGTGTAGCTTGAGCGGGATCATAGCTACGAATCAGGGCGGTGTACTTCCCCAGAATTGACGGCAGAGCCGACACGCCCCGCTCCACCGCCATCAACACCTTCTCCCGCATCTGCGCTAGCCAAAGCACACGTGTGTCCGACTTCTCACAGGCTAATGGGGAAGAGTCATCGAAAACCGCTACCGAGTTTCCTTCCGCGGCTGCGCACTGCTTCCGCAATTCATTGAGCAAGCATTGTGTATGGAGCATCTCTTTCTCGTCATCTGCAAGAAGCGTGTCGTCGAGCACCAGCGTTGTCAAAGACGGCGTTGTTTGGACCAGCCGTGAGAGGGTTGGCACCAGCCCCGCCGCTATCGGATTGCCGGAGATGTCCAACACCTCGATTGAGGGGTGTCCCTGGAGTGCCTCCAGCAAGCTGCGCAGCACAGCGCACCCGTCCTTTAGCGCCGTGGCTTTATGAGGCGACGAGAAATCGATTGAGAGGTGTGCGAGGCGCAGCGTTCGCAAATGCGGCAGGAAAGAACACATCACCTCGTTTTCCTTTCTCGCTCGACGGGACCCCGCACCCCACAGCGGCGCCATCACGGTAGGGAGGGCGGCCATGCCTCTCTTGGTAGACAAGAGCTGCCGTTGACAGTAACTCGTCGGCACTGTCACACTGTGCACGCGAAGCAAGTCAGCGAGGGCCAGAAGTATAGTCGGCCCCGCATAGCATACACCGAGGTCGATCTCTGTCGCAGGAGAAATAAGCCCATCCACTTCTTTCCGACCATGCTCCATGGTGCTCGTCCGCCCTCCCACAGTTTCTGCTACTGGGGAAGGAAATAACAGCTCCTCCCAGTACCGAGGCACGTGTACGGCGCCATGGTACGTGGCGAGCAGTGAAAAGTACTGGAAGAGGAGACTCGAAGTACTGTCAAGTTCTTTCAAGCCATCTGACGAGCTGCTCTTCTCAGTGCTCGTGGTGCTGTGGTCTGCACCCACCCTCCAGTCCACCTCTCTTTGACTTGTGTTCACTCCTCTCCAGTAATTACTGGAATCGCCCCGCTCCTCCGAGGAATGCGAGGAGTCACCGCCTGCCAGTCTTCTCTGCTGAACTGCGAGCTGCATCCGTAGAGACGGGAAGGCAACCACGCGCGAATGCGGGCCTTGAGCCTCTGCGGTGCAGTTTGTCTTTTGTTGTAGCCGCTGTTGAAGAACCAGGAAAACAGCGGTACGCGTAGTCCCGGTTTCGAAAATCGGGATACAGGCGTGCGTGAAAAATAAAAAAAGTGGCGGCGATGGCGGTGAGCGGCAGGCAGAATATACACAAACGCCGTTTACTATCGGTGCGTGCGTGCGTGTGTGTGAGTGTGTGTATGTGCGTGACTCCCCGTTTTTTCTAATATGCCTGTGTTGAGTGGAACACGAAAAAAAGAGAGAGACCGAAATAAAAAGAGAGGGAGAGAAAAAAAAAGCGAAAAGTGGCCCGGGTGCAGCGAAAAGCAGAGAAGGGAAAGTGGGGGTGGAAGAGATGTTTCTTACACCCTCCATTCCTGGAAACCAAACCGTTAAAGGGGCAGGGAGGCACAACTTGCAGCGAAACAATCGAGTGGCAGAAAAAAGGATGGCGGGTGTGAACAAAGCGTCGTGTACCCGCCCTCACCCCCCAACTGCACTACGATTATGGAGGAAAGGAAGTAGGGTGACACGGGCAACGCGGGTGTCACCATTGAACTCCTTCACATCCCCCGCACCTCTTCAACAAGCTCCGAGCCCCCGTTGCCCAATCTTCTCGTTTTGTATTTTTTCACTTGCTTTGGTGGGTATGACCATTTGGGAGGGTATATCATTTGAGGGAAAGGGGGGGGGGCGCCACGATTTTTCTATTCCTCCCCCGCACACACACACACACACACACACATACACGCACGCCTTTTACTGGCGGAGTAGCCGCGCATGTCGCCTTCAGCGTGTGCCGTTGTGCGCAGTAACACCACGCCCCCCCCCCAAAAAAAAAAAAAGAAAAAATTGCGGAGGAGGGGGTTTGGGCATCACAAAAGTTTTTCTTTATTGGCTTTTGTTCGGTTCGTGTCACACAGAAAAACTGCACAAAACAAATTGGTGGGTCTAGACATAATGCACGTCTCGAAATCGCTCTCGCAGGCACCAACTAGATTGAGAGTTGAAAGAAGGGGGAGGGAGGGAGAATGAAGAGAAGGGGGAAAAAAGGATACAAAAAGGGGGTAAGCCTGAAAAAAAAGGGGGGAACGAAGGAGGGGTGGGTGAAAAGTCCTCTCGTCCCCCCCCCCTCCTCGGGCTTCGCTTCTTACTATTGCACAAGACCTCCACGCGCAATTATATCGAAGGAAATGGCAGAGGAGCCACGCAAGCTCCTCTCATCCGCTCAGAGGCACACACAAGGTGGCGAGGAAGAGGGGAAGGGGAATCACTTAAACCGACACTGCATGGCAAAGCATGAGCAAAGACGGATAATCAAGCTGCACGGACAAACAAACAGACAACAGCCACCCCACGCACGCACGCATCAGGTTTCGCATGCCCCGCGAGGAGTTCCACTGTTTACAGTACATATAATCACAGCTGCGCTATCGTAAGCATGTGCTTCTATTTGATGTTTCACCCACCGCGAGAATAAAAAAAAGGGGGAACTCGTCAAACACCCAGCCCCACCCTTCTGTTTCCATCGAAAAGAACGCCCCGCGACCCGTGCCTCTTGCATTCCTTCTCCCCGAACTCCCTCTCTTGTCCAAAACGTCCAGTCAGAGCCTCCCCATAGAGAGCTAGAAACAGAGGCAGCGGCGAACGCACTTGTGTTCCCGCAGCACCAGGGAGACGGAGCTCCAGCTGCGAGAATACAAGACCACGAATTCGTGCCGCTGAGGACCACAAGAGTGCGCACGGAGGCAAGGAAGTAAAGGGGAGAGAGGACTTTCTGCGTGAGTGTGGGTGCGCGGTGTCGGCGGTATCGTTTGGGGGCATCGTGTGTGCTGGTGGCAGCCGATTGGGCGACGACTTGCATCAATGCGCGTGACTCCAGGGAGATACGAGAGTAGGGTGAGGAGGGGGGGGGGGTCCTCTCGCGTCCAAGAGAGGGAAAAACGTGAGAGAAGCGTCATCGGTGCCGCTCACCGAGTGTTTCTCCTCTTGCGTTTTTTTTTCCAGCGCGCCCGCATAAAAAAAAAAAGAAAAACGCGGGTGCACATCCACATACAGGGCACGGCTACCACGAGAGGAAAGCACCGTGGATGGCGGCACTGGTGCCCCACACTACGGCAATCACACCAACAAGCAGCAGCGCGTAGGTGCCCACAAAGTGGCCCCAGCCAACGGATTTGATCGAGAAGCCGCCAGAGTACATCATGAAGAGAGACGGAAAAATGAAGCCCACGAAGCCGCCGCAAAAGCCGCCCAGTAGACCAAAGACAGTGGTGATGCGTGGGATGAAGAGCCCGGCAACGAGGGCCACTGCTGCTTGTACGGCGCACAGGATGGCATTCTTCCACCACGGCACACGAGCTGCCTCAGTGCCCACAAGGTAGTACACGCAATCGCGACACGGAATCAGGTGCAAGGCAAAGCCCACGCAGATCTTGAGCATCATGCCCACATACGAAACAGCCATGAGATAATCCTTCATGGGATTGTACATGGCCAGGATGGAGTCGTTTACCTCCGGACCAAAGTCGAGGTAGCCGAACAAACCGGTGAGAAAGTACAAAATCGCGCACAGCGACAAGCCGAGCAGCGCCGACATGAAGACGCGCTGGACGGAAAATTTGTACATCTCACGAGAAATCTCCGGCGCGTTCACCTGGGCAATGAAGGCGAACATCAGACTTGACAGCCCGTTGATAGCGGTGTTCCCAGTTTGGAACATGACGAGATCGTCTCTCATGCCACGGCGGTGCAGGGTCTGGCCGGAGTGAATGATGCACGTGATCGTGAAGAACACAACAAAGAGGATGGCCACGGTCGAAATGATGCGCAGTGAGTTGATCTCCTTGAGCAGGCACATCGGCAGGATCACGAGCATCCACAGCGCCGATGTGACGAGGCGGTACCCTGAATCCGACTGGATGTAGTCCGAGACAGTCGGCGAGTTAGACAGGAACCCGGTAAGAATGCTCTTGAGGGCAATGATGTACGACACATCCCCACCGAAACAGAGCACCCACATCACGAAAACGACGAAGTAGTCCCAGCCGCGGCCCATCAAGCGACGCGCGATAATCTCCCAGTTGTACAGCCCGGTTTTGTGTGACACGATGGCGAGCAGCACAAAGGAGTACACCGCCATGGTCACAACGACAACCAGGTAAATAGTCGCCATCGACATCCCACTCATCTGAAAGGCTGCAGGGAGTCCGATAATGCCGCCTCCAATGGTGGAGCTGGCGATGCTGAAGGCCGAGGCAAGGATGCCACCATACGGCATGATCACCTGCAGCGCTCGCAGCACGGGGTTGGTGGTATGGCGGCGACGCCACACACGCTCCTCACGTTCGCGCCGGTCCGCCTCGATCATCTGCTGCGCAATGTCCATATCGGTGGACTGCTGCTTGTCTGCATCTGCTGCTGGCTCTCGCTCATTCATCGAAGAGTTCGACTCCAGCCCCGTGGTCCTCTTGGCTTTGGCATCGGCGAGATCAGCCCCCACCACTATCTCATCTGTTAGGCACTCCTCGCTGCCGTCATTGTTCAGGATGTGCAGCCCGTCCTCACCGTACTCTGGGGGGTCCTCCACCATGTTTCCTGGAGTCACCGCGTCTGGCACGCGCCACCGATGCCACGCATTGTTGTTGTTGGTGCGGTCGCCTCTGTTGGTTGGCATTTTGTGCGCTGCGCTGACTTGTGAAAGAAGGGGGGAAAGGAGGGAGTGGGGGGGGGGGGATGGAGGCGCTGCGTTAGCTTTTGTGTATTCCTCGTGGGACTCACGCGGTGCTGCGGGGTATGTATTACCGAACCCTTTTCACTTGGTGTGTGTGTTCAGGCGTTAGCGCGTATCGATGAGAGGGGGGGAGGAGGGGGGGGCCATTGAATGCGATGGCAGAGGGTATCCGTGTACATACCAGCCGAATACAGTGGGCAGGTGATGGTACGCGCGTGGGCAAGGAATGGCGTGGTGGGACAGGGGAGCGGAGATGCCGGAGAGAATTACACGGAAAATAGAGAGAGAACAGCAGCAAGAGAAGGAACATGACTTGACAACGCCAGGGCGGCGCGATGGTGGTGGTGGTGGTGGTGGTGAGGAGGGCGAGATGCTGACGTCTAAGCAGAGGACATTAACCGTGCACGCACACTCTCAGCGAAGACGCTTACCAGTTTTCTGGCCTCCCGCTGCTCGAGGATCAACGCGCCGCGTTCCACGCACTGCATGTAGCCATGCTGAGCATTACCATTGGAGCAATCGATCCTCGTACGCGCGAGGCATGGTGCCCTATTGGTGCCCGTCCGCATTACGCCGCAGATGTCTTTCGCAATATTGGCGATGTCAGAGGAAGATACCATGATGCGAGAAACGATGGAAACAGAAATTGGGGAGAACAGAAAAAAAAAAACAAGTCCTTTGTGGCAGAGGGATTTTAACCGTCCGCGTGTGTGTGGTGTGCGCGCGTGTATGTCGCCATCCACTGTAGTTTCACGCTCAGGTGACTAGCAGAATACGAGCGCGTAACGATCCCGTGATCCTTCCCCCTCCCCCTCTCCACCTTCACCATTCAGCCAGATGATAGCCCTTTACTTGGAAAATGGGGAGGAAGAAAGGAAGGGGGGTGGCCACTTGTCATTGACACAAAAATGAAAACGCCACTGATACCCTTCGCCGTAATAATAATAATAAAAAAGAGAGCACCCGCGACCATCTCTCAGTATTGCACACACACACGCACACACACACAGCCCTCTCCCCAAGCGCCAACAATAGTGATAAGAAATGTTCCCGAGAGTCGAGAGTATTCAAGGAGCACGAGAAGCATGCCACGACAGTTGGTGAAAAGGAAAACAAAGGGGGGGGCGTGGGAAGCGTACGGCGGTACCTTGTAGACTCAAACGCGCACCAATACATACATGCACAGACAAGGTACTCCTCGTACATGCACACCGTCAAGCGCCAAGATAACAAAAAAAAAAGGAGAAAACCAATCACGCAACAAAGAAAGAAATTTGAGGAGGAGGAGGAGAGGGGCGGCGGCACTACACTGAAGTATGCTAAAAGCAGTGCCGGCACAAAAGTAAGAAAAAGGTGAGAGAAGGAACCTGAAAAGGTGCGGATTTTTATTAATTCATCGCTCTCCTGTATTTCTGTGTCTCCAATGCTCAAATCGCGGTGTGTGTGTGGGGAGGAGAGGGGGGGGGGGTAGGAGCCGTAGTAAGCACGCGCACTCAGACCCCACAGAATCCGCTCGTCCTCATCGATGAGACAACACACCTTCCGCGGCGCGCGGCCTCGGGTTTACGCGCATTTACAGTAAGGGGGAGGGGGGAATGAGAACCACGTCAAAATGCACAAGGGAAGTGCTGCTCAGGCGGCGAGCGGCGCCACGGAGAGGTAAAAGTTAAATAGAACGAAAGAAAAAGATACCAAGAGACCGCGTGGGTCAATACACCGGGTGCATACGCAAAAAGAACGCTGTTTCGGAATTGGAAGTGAATCAAGCGGGGAGGGGGGAGGAAGGGATATATGGATGGATGGATGGATCATGGGAGAGTGGAATGGGAGAAAGGACATCGGCACCGAAAATGCCGCAGCAATATCAGCACAAAGGAAGAAAGAGCACAGGCAAACATTCAGTTTTGGTCGGCTATGCTTTGACGTTTACTATAAATGCCTTTTGTGCTTGTCTCACCGTGTTTCGGTGCGGTTCAGGTTACCGCTGGCGGCACACACACACACACACCACCCACATCCCTCTGCGTAATGAGTGCAAAGTGCATCCGAGAGGGAGGGGAGAGGTGTGTGCAGTGTCTCCTGTGGAGGAGTGCAACACCATGAGCTGTGAGGAACAGCGCTGCGAGCCCACGAGCGCCTTCCCCCCCCCCCCTCCCTTCCCCCTCCCCAAACACACTCCCTTGTCTTCTCTGCCCTCCCCAACCAAAGAATGGCAGGGAAGAGCGGGAGAAGGGAAAAAAAAAACACAAAGGAGACCATACCCGAATGGAGGGGGAAAAAAAGGCCATTCACGCGTGGAGCAGCGTCAGAAAGGTATGACAACAACAGCGAGAAGAGCAAAAACAGGAGGACCAATGGGGGAGACGAAAGAAGAGAATTGAGGGAGGGGGGGAAATCGTGAAACACGGCGAACAAAACAACAAAAGCAGAAAAAAAAGTTTTTTTTCTTGAGGAGGGGTACAAAAAAAAAAGAGCACAAACTTGGGAGGAAAAAAAGGAGGTACACTTGGGCATGACAACACAAATCGAAACACCGCACCGCGTTCACAAAGGACAGGAGGTAAACAGGATCGAAGCAGTCAAGACAATAGCAAGATAAGAAGAACGCAGAGGGAAGGGGAGAGAGAGAGATGAATTCGAACGGTAAAAGACAAAGAAACGGATCTTGTAAATGAAGCAGCATGAATGGGGGAAAGGGGGAAAGCGAAAAAAAAAGACGAGAGAACCAGCGAAAATTAGCTTTGTATGTTTTGTCTGTGTGTCTGTGTTGGTGAGCGAATAGAGAGAAGGGAAGGTGCACCAGCGAGTATGACCCGGGGGGGGGGGCTGATAGCAGCCGGTGGTGGCCCTCCCCCCCTCCCTTTCTCGGGTAAGAGAGAGACATCAGCACACGTGCCCTGACTAAAAGATTTTCAGAAGTCCGAATAAAGCTCTGGTGATACCGAAGAGAGATCTGTCTCGTTGTCGCACTATAATGCACACACCAAAAGGTTACACACAAACACACACAACCACACACACAGGCACACCAGGGCGCACAGGGTAACACAAGAGCTCTCCCAACATTACATAACGTATGATCATAAGTGAAAGTTGAACCTCCAGAGAAGCACATGTACATAAATACATGTATGTATATGCGGTGATGGCGCTTAAGTGATTGGGTTCGCACGAGACAACACCCACTCCCTTTTTTCTCTAATATCCGCGGGCGACTCCGATTTCTGCTGCTGTTTACTTTTATTATGTTGTTTATTATTATTTTGATGATGTGCTTTGATGACGACATGGACCGACTGCTGGTCTTGTAGCTGCGCTCTCTTTAGGCTGCACTGCTGGGCAGACGACGGAAACGAGACCACCAGACGACAAGTGGTGAAGCGCATCGACACGTACGCCAGGTGCCCTAAATCTCACCGTAGATCGAGGCGGCTGTACCCCACACCACGCCGAACACACCGACGATGAGCAGACAGTACGTCGTCAAGTAGTGGAACCACCCCACCGACGACAGCGACCAGTTGCCGGCGTACATCACCATGAGAGAGGGGTAAATAAAGCCGATGAAGCCGCCAGAGAAGCCACCAACGAGACCGAAAGCGACTTTGATGTTCGGGATGAACAGACCCGCGATCAGCGCGAGGAGCGCCATGGTGCCGCACACGCACGCGTTCTTCCACCACGCAATCGCCCTTACGTCCACGTGCACGCAATGATAGATGGCGTCACGAACCGGGATCATATGCAGGCCGAAACCAACGCAGAGCTTGAACAGGAGACCGGCGTACCCAACGCCCATCATGGGGTCCTTCACCGGGTGGTACTGCTTCAGTGCAGAGCCTTTTATCACATCGCCGAAGTCCAGGTAGCCGAAGAGCCCTGCGAAGAAGTACAGCACAAACACGATAGCGACCGAGAGGGCAGAAGCTATCGTGAGGCGCAGTGGCGTGGGCTTCGCCATCTCGGCGTAGCTCTCGTACGCGTTCAGCTGCGAGAGAAAGGCGAACATAAACGTGGCCATTCCGGCAACCGCTTCGTTGCCTGTTGTGACCAACCTGATCTCCGGGCGCGGATCCGCACGAAGACCGTGTTGGGCACTGTGCACCACCATGGCAATGACAAAGTACACTATAAACACAACCGCGGCGCAGGAGAAGTAGCGCAGCGAGTTGATTTCCTTTGGCAGGCACAGCGGCAGCATGAACACGAGCCACACGAGAGTGGTCAGCAGGCGCAGGCCCCAGATGTTCTGCAGTAGCGCCGGCGTCTTGTCCGAGTCCTCCGCAAACGCCGTCAAAATATCCTTCACTGATATCATGTACGACACCTCGCCACCGAAGCTGAGAAGCCACATGCAGAATGCAAGGAAGTAGTCCGCGCCGGGGCCGAGGAGCGTGCGCACAATCTGCTCGTAGTTACGCAGACCAGTCTTGGTGCCAGCCTGGCCCAGCAAGTAGTAGGAATACACGGTGAGATGGGCGATGCCGATCATGTACACAATGCCCATCACCAAACCCGAAGCATTGAAGGCAAAGGGCAGCGCGATAATGCCAGCGCCAATGGAGGAGCTGGCCAGAGTGAGACCCGTGGAGAGCAGGCCGCCGTAGGGAATGACACGGTCGAAGTACTTCTGAAACACGTTTGCCGGGACGCGGCGGCGGGCCACACGATCCGCGCGGATCTCATCCTGCATCTGGACCCAGCGCTTTGGGTCGTACTGCGAAAAGTCGTGCGGGTCCGGCAAGTCAATAGAGGATGTTACCTCCACACCCCTCATCTCCTTCGCTGTGTATTCCTGAACCGCATCCGCGTCAAGCTCAGAGCGTGGGTACGACGGCCCTTCCTGGGTGTCCCCCCGCGCCGAACGAGCAGTCATCCCATAAGGAAGGGTCTCTTTCGCCTTGCGATCCATTACACTGCGTTGGTGTGGCGCTTGGGGAGATCGAATGTGGCAGCGCTGCGGGAAAAAAAAATCGGTGTTTTTGAGAAACACGGGCTTTCGATTTGAGTGACGTTGTTACGGTGGTGAGGCGGTGGATGATTGAAGAGTCTTTAGTAGGGCAGGTGCGACGGTGGTTGGGTCTGTGCGCTTATGTGCCGCATGTACGCGTTTTTTTTTTGTTGTTGGGAGGATGTGTGTACGTGTGTGTGTGTGACCAGCAGTGATTAGCAGTGCACTGAACAACAACAGTAAGGGCGCGGAGAGTGAGGGAAGGGAAGGGGACAGTGAGACAGAGGGGTGCGGGACAAGGGACACAGAGAGCAGGGAAACATTTCCACGCGCAAAATTGGGGGGGGGGGGGGGAAGCGAAGGAAGGGGGGTAAATAGTCAACTGAGACACGGTCCTCCTCGCTTCGAGCGCAAAAGCGAAACCACCGTCAATACAGCACAAAGAAAGAAGGGGATGCTCATGACTCGTGTGTGTGAGTGTGTGAATGTGTGTGGGGGGAGGGAGAGGGGGGGGGGGCCACACACACGTGATGAAGGCAGACCAACGAGAGGTGAGCTGAGCACAATAGATCAGTAAGCGCCCTCTTCTCCGCCTCCTCCAGCGGAAGAACAACAAAAAAAAGTGTAAAAAAGTGCGCAAAGCGACCGTGACAACAAAAGACATGCACAAAAAAAAAGGGGGGGATATGCGGGCAGGTGCCTCTCGCAGCGCGTATGAAAACATGACAAAAAAACGATCAACAAGCAAAGGAGAGGGCATAGGAAAATAAAGATGGAGCCAACGGAAGGAGAGAGAGCTCGTTTTATGCACAAAGCCTCCTGGCGGGGGGGGGGAGGAGGAGGGGGGGGGAAGGGGGGGAATAGAGCATGCACACATGTAGACGTCAACACACAAATTCACGTATACAACTGGGAAACAACATAAAACGCGCACTGGCAGTAGAGGAAGGACGTGGGAAACAGAGTAGAGCTGAACGTGTGTGTGTGTGTGGGGGGTGGGGGGGTGAATACAAACATATACGTTTGTATTCATGTTGTTGCTGTTGCCAATCTTTAGCCTAATCGACAACCCTCACACTCGTGGCGAGGCTCACTCCACGCTGCGGGCTGGCTGTGGCGAACTCGTTGAAGACCTCTCCGTCGAAGCCTTGCTTACCTGGGAAGAAAAGGCGGGGTCAACAAACAAAGCTGCCGAGAACTGAAAGTCCGGGAGAAGCACGACATCTCCATCTGAGAAGAGATTAAGCTCATCGCTTGCTAATGATTCCACGCCGCTGCCGCTAACATACGAGCCATGGCTATCGAGATAACCGACTGCATTTTCGTAGTCATGCCAGTGGATCAGACTGCGCCGGGAACCATCTCTGTTTGGCGCGGCAGCGTGGAAAGATCGCTCACTGATACTGTGACTGCCTCTGGACCGGAAGGACGAGTCCGACGAGAGGCCAGAGCGCCGTGACACGCGTGAATTGGAGCTCTGTGTCGTTGGCGAGTCAACGGCCGGGCTCCTTGTCATTGACGACACAGCTGTAGGCTTACGGACAGCAAAGCAACAGCAGCCCTTTCGACGGGCTTTGTAGGTGATCAGAGCCACGACGAGACCCACCACCAGTGCGGCGGCAACGGAAAAACCGACTATGGTGGCCACACTTGTGGCGGTGGCCTCCCTTTCCCCGGGTTCGTTTAGTGTAGTGGCCTCTGGCACCAGGGTTGTCGGGGTCGTGGTGATGATGGTGGTGGTGGTGGTCGTCGTCGTCGTCGTCGCTGCCCGCTCGACAAGGCACATCGCATAGTAGAGGGTCGTGGGAGCTTGACCGTAAGAAAACGAAGTGTCACTGCTGTCCACCCACCCCGGCTTTGAATCTGTGGGGAGAAGCGCGAGCATTGCGTAGCGCTGGTGTCTTATGCCCGGAAACGCCTGTGCGTTATTGCGCCGCAGCCAGTAGTTCCCCGAGGTTGTGCTAATCATGCCTGCACCCTCCAAGCCACCGTTCCCGCCTGAGTCGGGGAGGTAGTTGCCCTTGTAAAAGGGATATGCGTTCTCCAAACCGCTATAGCGCCCTTGATCCCAATACCAGATACAGTCTAGTGTTGCCGTGGATTCAGTACAGGCAGTAGAGGACAGCAGAGTGGATCCACCGAGATAGCCGTAGTAGCGTGTAACCCCCTCGGCTTGTACTTTGTTTAGCAGCTGCAGGTGAACAGTGTCAGATACATCTGGCACAAGAACGCCCCCTCTTGCCGCGCACGCCAACACCTGAGAACTGCGAAAAGCACTGTAAAAAGTGTTCTCCACTGTTATCTCTACTGCGTGCACATCGTACACAGCGGCACTCCCCCGTGTTGACCCCACAAAAAGTGCCAACGCGACTGTGCATAGTCCGACGAAGCCTCGTGGCAGTGTCCGGCTGTAGCAATCCCCAAAGTAAACCGACATTCCCAAAGACCGGCGAGCTTAACTCGAATCCTCCGTGAAAAAAAAACGAATACAACTCTTTCAAACCAGACGAAAGAATCTTGCGTCATACACACACACACACACACACACACACGGGTGGAAGGCACAAAAACTGCTGGTGTGACTCGAATGATTGTATTTATGGAGTCCTGGATTCTCTTGGAGACCGCCAATTCGCTAGCTTTGCGGGACGCGCCAAGTGAAAAAAAAAAGAAGTTGAAGCAAGTCAATAAGGCACTCAGAAGGGCCACACTGGAAGCGAATGACGGAAGTGGTTGTGAGCAAACGCAGACGCGCGCACACAACGAGTTACACCAAGAGAGCGCTAAAAAGATGCGATGATAACAATATCGAAACGAGAGGCCAAGCGATTAAGCGACACACAGTTTGCACACAAACATAGAGGGTGGGGGGTGAAAGGTAGTGGGAGAAGGAATAAAAAAAAATAGAGGCGGCGCGCTAAGAGAGAGAACCCGGCACTGCTGGCCAATCCTCTCACGCACCCCCCCCACACACACACACGAAGAGAGGCGAAGTGGAGTTGACGCTCTGTAAGCTATGCGTGAGAACAGAGAAAGAAAGCGAGGAGTACTTGATGATAATAGACAGCAGTCGTGAATAAAACAAAGAAGAGACGCTGTAAACAATTGTGGGAAGAGGGGGGGAGGGCGCACAAACTTAAAAAATGATGGATATGCGCTGGCCTTCGCACATTTGCCACTCACCACCTCCTTCCCTCTTTCAGAGGCAGTATGGAGCAACAGCAACTAAAAAAAAAAAGAGGCCGACAAGCACGATGAACGAATTACAAAAAAAAAGGCACCAATCGCTACGTTCGGGCCAAGCGCTGCTTTAGTGTCACTAAACGACACCAAACGTATAGGGAGATCAGCACCAACGGGGGGAGTACCACCAAAGCCATCCAACAAGCGAACTCACCCCCACCACCATCACTTCCACTTCAAAAAGACGGGGAGCAACGGACAGAAAGCCTATATGCATAGATAATACTTTTTTGGCTCTCTCAGAGGGAATTCAAGTAATTCCGCACAAGAACAGCGTACCGTGGGGTTCATCCAGGGTCCACTGCCCACGGGACGAACTCTCTGATACTGACACACGCAGTGTGGACGCGGTAGGAAGATGCGTCCCCCCCCCCCCCGCGTTCTCGCAGTATGCGTGACCGTGGACGTGTACGCAAATTGTCGATGTTATGGGGTGTACCTCTCGCTCTAAACCAAAAAGACAAGAAGAAATACAGCAACTTGATCCCACAGAACAGGGGGAGAGGGGGGAGGGGGGGGGGGGCAAAACAGCACTGAAGAGCTGCAAAGGCGAACCTTCAAAAACAATTCTTGTGGGGATCGAAAACTACAACGCTGGACACACTCGCGGAGACACAACACACAAGCGCTTGCGCTCGGGTACACCTATATACAGGCTGAGTTGCGTCGGTTCAATGAGAAAAAGAAAGCAAGAGGAGTTGTGCCGAGGAAACCCAGGGAGTGGAGAGGCGAGGCGGTGTTATAAAGAACCGCGACACTAAATGAGATGACGGCGGCACGGAAAGAAGAGAAACACGATGCTAAGGAGGCGAACCAACCCGTCGGTGCGCTCGGGAATGAAAAAAAGAGAGATCGATATACGCAAAACGGGAGATAAAAGTGAATGATATTTGTGACGATGTGTGAACTTGTAATGGAAAGAGACGCGGACTCACCAACAATGAGCGCGACGACGATATATACGTATATGGGCACGAATACTTTCTTTTTCGGTTATATGAAATGGGCCACGAGAAAAAAAAAAGAGAGCGATTCTCCTCTGAAGGTTTATTTTATCTCTGTGTAACGGTATCGGATTCTTCGATTTCCTTCTGTATTCCTTTTTTTCCTCCTCCTCCCCCCCCCCCGGTGGTGGTAGTCGATTTCAAAAGTTGGATTTACTCAGACGGATCGCGTGCACACACACACACACACACATGTACACATGTACAAGTGGAGCTGTTCGTGGTGGTAGTGAAAATGAGTGAGGGGGGAGGGAAATGGCGCGTGTGTGTGTGTATATCGTGTGCGTGCGGGCTGCGGTATGAGAAATGAGAGAAGCGTATGTACGGTTGAGGGAGGAGGGGGGGGAGGGGAGGGGGGGGGTGATGAATATCCTTGACAAGACCTGAAGCATGTCGGAAGGCAACCAAAACAGACACGCCCACACACACACACACAAGGCAGTCAACAAGAGACAAAGGGTGATACAGGAAGATATTTTCAGAGCTTGAGATACACGGATTACACATACACAACCAAAAGGAAGGAAAGAGAGTTGGCGGGGGGGCGAGAGGGGGAAACGCAAGACTCATTCGTTCGACCCGTCTGGGCGAAGAAGCTCGCGCAAAAGGCTCTGCACATGCCCCGATCATGCCCGCTCGGGACTGACTCAGGCAGCGCTGGCGCTTCGAACATCCCCTTTCCTTCATCTTCCCCCCACTTTTCCATCTCTGGCGGAACCTGCGCTTGCCAATGTGAGACGCCGTCAGGATATTTTTGTTTGCTTGCACCCATCTCACGTTCGCCGCGGCTGGCGCGGTGGTGTTCTCGTGTGTGTGCGTGTGTGTAGATTTCGCTCATTTGCACTTTCTTTTTTCCCTCTTCAGTGTGTAAGTTTTAAAATGGGAGGGAGGGAGGGGGGGGCGTCCACAAGGAGAGAGAGAAGGGGGGGGGGCGGCGGTTAAACAGATGGCGACAAAGAACTCCCCTTGCAAACTCCTCCCACTCTGAGGGCCTTCCATTGCGAGAGGTGGAGAAGGGAGACACGTATGTCCGTTATCATCGTGCTCCCACCACAGGCTACTACTACGCTATAAGAAAAGAACTGGAGAAAAAAACAGAGAGAGGCGGCCGAACGACCAACACACGTAACGGTAAGTAGGAGAGGTGATACGGTGTCAGAGAGGTGCACCGCGCCCGTTTCGAGGATGCTCATGTGACAGGAACTGCGACCCCGTCGGGAGTACACGTGTCCTGAGGGGGCCTACACACACACACACACACGGGCCAAGGTGTGAAGAAGAGAAGTTCTCGTGCAGTCACGAAGACCGCCAACGCGAAAGACATGCACAGATGACGACTCATTGTATTCTTTTAGGGGCCGATGCACCCTACAAATGAGACGCATAGCGACATCCCTGGGACATTCGCGTTGAACCTTGTCGAGGACTTGCAACACTGGGGTCACGAGTTGACATGCTTCTCGACCTCTGCATTCTCCCTTGGCACTGCTGCTTCCCCCTCTCGGTCAGAGTTATCGCCGAGTCCGCCAGCGCCCCTGCTCAAGTTTACGCGTACAGCTGCTTCTGATTATGAGGAAGGGAGGCCTTAATGTCTACCGCGAGGTACTCCTCGATTTTGCCGTTCTGCACAAGACGACGCGCTTGCTCACCAAAAACGGTGTTCTGGTTCACGTAGGCGCGAAGACGGCGGCGCTCCTGGATGTGCTCGCCAAACGCGAACACAAAGAAGGTGGGGAGCCCAACAACCATCAGACGACCATATCCCTGCGGAGTGTAGCGCCAGCGGCTCGTCATGCTATCGCAAATCGCTTCCTTAATCTTCGCGTCCACACCGACATCGAAGAAGTGCGGGGCACCGAATTGGCGACGGATCGTCGCAGCACCGGCGGTGTACATGACGAGGCTCCCCATCACCGCGCCGGCAGTGATGATGTTTGCCTGTCGCCACCACTGGCGGTTCTTCTCGATCTGCCAGTCGCTTTCAGTCTGAAACTTGCGCCACCGGAGCATCCACTCGTCCAAGTACTGCATCGTCAGCTCCACCTTCATGTTTGCCGTTTTGGGAGAGATGGGTGGATGTAAGGAATGGAGGGGGGGGTGGAGGTACCTAAATACGTTCCGAATACAAGGAGGAGACTTCTGTCGGTGGGTGAGTGTACGTATGAGTGTGTGTGCGTATGTGGGGGGGAGGGGGGAAGGAGGGAAGGAGGGTAAAAGTCAGAGCGGGAACGATAAGGGGTGAAGAGAGCGCGGAGCGGTGGTGCGGAACTTTGCGTTTGCGACGTGGCAACACGAGCCTCATACAGGAGGGGGGGGGGGGAACGGGATCAGCGCCTCATGACCGGGCCCTCCAGGGTACATGTAGGGGGCACGTCTAGAGTCACAAAAGCAGGCATCTTTGAGGAAGCGTGGGTGGCCGGGAGTGTCGAGGCACGAGCTGCGAAAAAAAAAAACGTAGGTGACCTTGCGTACATCACGGACATCATGGCCTCGGGGCACCGTTCATGATTTGTAGAGCAGACGAGTTGTCACATTCGATTGATTGCACCTTTGCATTTCATTCCAACGCCGGCAAAGGAGCTCTTGGTGGGTAGCACCCAGTGATTTGAAAAGCACACAGTCCGCAACCCCCTCGGGGACCACACACAGCGCGTCACGGTTTCATCGGACCAGATGGACAAGAAAAGCGCATTACCGTTCATAGACGAAACATCAAAAAAAAAGAAGTCGTCAGAGGACTCTCGGGCGCCCTTTCTCGGCAAACGCCTTGCCGCCATTCTTGCACAGAACGTCCAGCAACGTGACACAACCGACAGTGAGCTCTCACAGAAGTTGGGCTTTGATCTCTTCAGCGACACCAGCATCCACGTCGATGCCGCTATCGAGGTAAGCAGGTCTGTCTCTGTTCAGCATTTGATGGGACTTGGCTGAGTCGGTCTTTTAGGCACTCTTGCATCGAGTGGGCGTCAGCGAGCGCGGCCCGGGCTTCCGAGACCTGCCTTCGACACTGCTGCAGAGTAGACCCCGTCGATGTTGCCGAAGAGGCGCCAAGCCCACTAGCGCTGTCATCAGAGACGCAGAGCAGTCGCTGCGCACGCGCCAGGCCTGAGAATAGAGGTAAGCGTGGTTGAAGCAACAGGGTTGCGCAATTCAATTGCGACGCAGCCAAGAACCGCGGCGGCTGCATTCTTGGATATTAAAGCGATAGTGCACCTGACTGCCTGGCGACTGAACCTGAGACGTCCTGACTTATGGAATGCGGTTCATCTGAAGGCGACCCCGAAGGCTAGTGAGTGGTCTGTAGAGGTTTTCTTTGGCGCCTCTCGTGCGTCAGCAGACCCACAAAACCACGCTCAGCCCTCTCGGGGGGAAGGCGAGCAGTAACTCTACAGCCGCGACTGTGGACTCGCGCACCTGCACCTACTTTTCCACTGCTGCATCCACAACAGCCTTCACATGAGCACATACCCGTGCCAGCAGCTGCAGCGTGTGGTGATGCGACGGAACAACGGGCTGGCGACGCTCCCGTGCAATGAACACCCGCTCGTACGCCTCCCGGACTTCCATGTAGCGTTGCATGGCATTGTCACGCTGAAACTCGCTCCTAAGCGAGTGTGGCGTGGGCGACCGCACGCGCTGTCGTCAGCAGCCTCCCGCGCAGAGGTGGGTGAAGAATGCAGAAGGCATGGAGGAAAAAAAAGAGGGAGGGAGACGTCTCTTCACTGATACCCTGTCAATAGTCAATGAGGCAAACCGGAAGGAAGTAAAGACAGGGGGCACGTACCCACGTATGCTTGCTGTTGGGTGCAAAGACCGGGAGTGCCCAACGTCAACCTCTCCGCTCTCCCTTTGGAGGTATGGGGGTTTACATGAATATTTCTTCGTGTAGGATGAGGGTGAATCGATGCTAACGTGCGCCTATCCTGTGGTCGCCCAACATTCACACACGTCGAGTAATGCACATGACTGCTGCACAGGCGTTGGCGGCAACGGTGATTGCAGATGTAGACTCCAGCAGAACGTGAACGCCGCCGTCACGATAGGCCGCATTATATATATGTATACGAAGGGATTGACGACCGAAGACGAGCCGAGAGAAGCGAGAGAGAAAAAAAAGAGGTGTTCGGTAGACATCACAGCACGTGAAAGAGGGGTCGCACATTCACACATCAATATGAAAAGTCGATGCAACATGTTCATCAACAGAGGAACAAGAAGAGTCCGAACACCCCCTCCCTGCGTCCTCCACGGGGGCAGTAGGAGGGTTATTTTTTGAGAAACCCCTCCCCTCCAGGAGATGTAGCAGACAGAAAAGTTGATGTCTTTCTGTCGCAACTACAATTCCTTTCCCCCTGCTTTGAGGGCGCTCTCGATATTCTTTGGAACCGAAGAAAGCGCGCTTGGTGGCTGCCTCCCCCGCCCCGTCGCTAAGCCATCTCCCTGAAGATGTACACAGGCCACTCCCTATCCGCCGTGTCCTTCTCCCAGCTTGTTTTTGTATACATATTTTGCATGGGGTTGTGTGTTGTGTATCCTCACTGTGTATTTCAATGCAATCAGACACAACATCGCCACCCTCACACACCCCTCCCTCCTTAACCAACGTTCAGTGACAAAAAAAAACTTGACAGACCCCTCCCCCCTTTCACACACACACACACACACGCGCGCGCGCAAAAGATACGGAGAACAGAAAAAAAGGAGGGCACCTGCACTCGGGCAAATGAATTAAACGCGATGGCCTCCTCGTATACTGTTGTGTGTGTGTGTGCAGCGTCACTCCTTGCCCTCACGATCGCTGTCCATTGCATCGTGGAGGGTGTCGACTGTGTAGCCCTGCGCATCTGCGGTCTCCGCTGTCTTACGAACCTGCATGCCCTTCACGTCCAACCACAAGTCCATTGGCGTCACGAAGAGGCTTCGCTTCTTTGCCTCGCGATACTTCTCGTACAGCTCTTTACTCTTCGACTCGATGCGTGCATCATCAAGGACGGAGTAGTACGTCTTGCTTTGGCCAGACGGACGGCGCACTTTCACCTCGACCGATGGCCAGTACTCCTTTCCTAGGTGCGCCTTGCGAGCATCTGCCAGGAGCTCCGATAACTTTATCGAGCCGTGCGTGATGTTATCTGATTGATCTTCGTACTTGTCGCTGTCCAACTTCAGCACGCCCATGCCAACGCGATCATCAGCGAGGATGCGCAAACGCCGTTCCGCTTGCAACTCCACAAATGGGTTCCCGCAGGCGTCCAGTCGCTTCAGATCGTCAAGGCGGCATTTAACAGACACGTTTCGGTTATGAATATCCACCATCCGCTGATACCAGCCCTGCCAGTCGTACCGCTTATATTGCAGGTTGTCATACTGCTCCACCATACCCATCTCCGTCGGCACGTTGAACTGCGTGGACTCCATCCCGACAGGGCCTAGACGGCGGCGCGTGCGCTGGGCTAGGAGAGCCGCTGCCGCCTGTGGGACGTAGGAAAGACGAATATAGATGCGTGTCATACACTCCAAGTACCACAACGGCGACTTGGACGCCTGAGAGTCACTCGGGGGAAGAACACCAGACTTTCCCCATGAGGGATGGCGCTGACGAATGGCGTCCAACACAAGGTCAAGCACGCCGTTGTCGACCTGTGGGCGGCGCACCGTGCGCTGCTGCACTGCCGCTGACGCAGCAGACTCCAGCTCCTGCAACGACACCCCCGCCTCACGCAACACGTTCAGCGTGCTGTCTACCCGTTCATACGTTGTGAGATCTCGGACCAGCTGCTCAACACGGGCCACGCGTGCTGCCGCACGTTCCCTGCGTCTGTGAAGGGTGGCCTCCACTTCAGACGCATACTCTTCACTGAAGAGTCGCTTCGCGGCATGTTTTGCACCAGTCGCGTTTTTGAGCAGGCGGTACACGGCCTCCAACGTAGCCGGGTCCGAGAGCAGCGCACGCGTATGTTCGCGCCAGCGGTGTGCCCAGTCCACCGCGGCCATGGCGGCGTCCCAGTCCACTCGCTGGTGACTCCTCCTCTCAATACCAGATATCTGGAAGACGTTACAGATGTGCGCCTTGATGTTACTGTCCGTGCCACTCATCAGTGAGTTCATCAGCGACTTCACCTCTGCGGTGCTGTCAAAGCGGTCCACAATGCCCTCCACATCAGCCAGGAGGAGTTGCCGATCGTCCAGCATCGCCTCACACAGCGCGGCATCGCGGCTGGAATCATAGAGCTTGGCAGCACGTAGCGCCTTTGTGAGTCGGGCGCAGCCCTTCATCTCTCCCAGCAATCTCTTTACGGCCTCCACAGCGAATCGACGCTTCAGAATCGGATCGAGTGTGGTGAGGGTTGCCGGCGCTACATGCTGCTCTGCGGGACCGATACCCATGTCCAAATGAGCAGATGCAGCCTTGAGTTCCGCGGGAGCACGGCTACGACTTGCAGAAATAGACACCAACAGCAGGTAGAGGGCGACAGGTGCAGTCATGGCAGGAGTGCGCACCACATCCTCCATCATGAGCGCTTCCCAAGTAAAACCGAGTGTGGCGCTAACAGGGGAGTTCGCAGAGGAGAAGAGATCGCTCTTGTGTGCGGCAACACTGTCGAAGAACACGCGCCACACGCCATCGCCGTAGCCAAAGTATTGGTTGTCTAGTAGCAGCGGCAGCAGACCATCCCGGAGGAAAGAGTTGCGCTTCGCAATCACTTTACGACGAAGCACCTCCAGTGCCAGCATGCCATCCTCGCGAGGCGACAACGCAGACATGTCTGCCTCGTAGCGCGCGTGCAGCGTCGCGAGCTCGCGCTCGAAGACCGCCCTATCAAAGATGTGAGCCGTGTTCAATCCACCGTACGCCTGAACCGCCTGCTTCCACAGCGCTTCTAGCTTCTCTTTTGCGCCGGCGCCAGCTTGCCCTGCCATAGCTGGGATCACCTCCGCTGCAAAGGACTGCACCATGGCTTCCGCTGCTGGCGACACAGGCAGCGCATCCTTGACAAGCAGCTGCTCAACAAAGAGGGGAAGGCGGGGGTACTGGTCACCAAGCCAGTACTGCAACGTACCCCATTTCTTGTCCAGAGACTGTCGTTCCTCGAGCGTTGGGGCAGTGAGCGCAGCTGAGCGTAGCACCGAGCTCTCTGGTGGACAAGACTCTTGGTTGGGCAACGTGCGTACGTAGGGATCGTTGTCGCTAGTGCCTAAGCCTTCGTGGACTTTGGTGCGAAAAACGTCGGCTGCGGGCGCGGCGTTCTGCGCACGTGAGAAGTTAGGGTTGATTTGCATCGTCGCCATCGACTCGTGATTGACTAGGCCTGCGCCGTGTGAACCAAGAACGCGGTCACGATGCTGCAATTGCATCCGTGGTGGCGTTGACGATACACAGCAACATGATCCGCACAGCGCGATCAGGGATGTGCTCTGTGCAGCCGATACCTGTTTAGGGAAGCGCAGCATTGCCACAAACCTGCTTAGGTGACTAGGGGGGACAGGGGGGCGGAGAGGAAGAAAAGGGGATGAAAGCGGTTACGGGACTTGCAACGACTCACTGGGCACCTTTTTCCGGCCCAAAAAGATATCCACCGCTGTTGCTGCTGCTGTCACCGGGGGAGGGAGCACATTTGTATTTGTGTGTGTGTGTGTGTGCGTGTGTTCCATGAAGGAGAAATTTGCAGAGGGTGCAGACGAACGGGAGACAGACAGACAGACACAAAACCCCGTCCATGTGGACATCAACCGCCAAAATCACAGAAACGTACAGACACAGTGAACACGTCAATGACGATCAATGAAAAAAAAAATGTGGGGTGGTTCAACAGAAATTGTGGGTTCACTACGACGGACAATATGAAGGCATATATATCTCATTGGACTATAACACACACACACACACTCACACACACCGTGTTTCTTCTATTTCCAACGGCCCTCCAACACATCATCTACACCATCACTCCGCACCCATTCCCGGTGAGCACAACAAACCCACCAGCAATGACCATGAGTGTGCTCCCTCGTTGAGCAACGAGGCCGAGAGAGGAGCATTGATTTCAGAAACAAAGAAAACCCATGATGCCCTCATTCCTTTTGCGGGGGTGGGTGAGAAACGTACTTTTTGTTGTTGTGCTTGTGTCTATGTATGTAGATATATATGCATATATATATATACCCACATATATATATATATATGTATGTACATATGTGTATATATTTGGACAGTCATTGGCGCAACCGAGGGAAACGCGACCACAGGGATTACTTGACAATAGCAGCGATAAGACTTACACGTGGCGGAGGCTGCACACGTGACCAGGCAGACACTCAGAAGAAAAATTGGCTCAGCAGACACAAGGTGTGAAAGGGTGTGGCAAAGGGGCTAGTTTGGAAGTGACTCTCGGACAAAGCCATGTACTTCAGCCCCTCATTGTACGTCGCCCTCTCCGCCCACGCCAGACCCAGCAAAAAAGTGGACTGAAACGTGAACATCAGCACAAACACTGTCAGCGCCTTCATCAAAAATGCCTTCAGCATTTCATTCGTCATGCCCACGACAGCCGCTGCGTTGCGCGCTCTGAGGGAAGGGAGGGTGCCAGCGCCCTTGTAATAGACATGACGTCCCAGGAAATAAATGAGCCAGAGAGGCACATAAATCCACAGGTGCCGAATGAGTCCTGCCAGGCAAAAGGCAACAAACAGCGGAAGCAAGACTGCAGAGAAGACCACGAAGCTGGTGCCCTGCATCAAAACGATCGGCAAGGCGGAGAGCTCAACGCTGCCGATGCGCAGCAGAAGCTCTACGATAAAAACAGAGTCCGCCTTCTCCTCCTCCTCCCTCACCACTGTCTGGGCGGCGCGTTCGGGGTCTAGCGGTAGGAGTACCATCATAGCGTGCTCCCATACCGGTGTGAGAAGGCCGGAGAAGATGTTTGCGGCACCGCAGATGCAAAATCGGTGCCAGCCGCCTTCGATCTTCCCGAAGTGGTACTGAATATATATGAGCATGGCGAAGGCCTTCACGGCACACAGAATGATGTAGTAGGGGTGGAATTCGAATATGATACGTTGGCTCTGTAAGCGCACGGCGTCCATGGTGTTCGTGAGGGCTTCGACAACGACAGGCGCAGGTACGGCCGAGGGGGGAGAGCCGTCACGTGCCAACTCCTCCTCTGCGGCTAGTTCGACATTGTTGTTGTATGGCGTGGCTACCCCCGCGTGAGCAACAGGTGTCGATGGCTCACTCTCTGCTAGACTGACAAGGACCACATCTGTTGCTGAGGGTGCCGGTGCACCGACCGGATCTATAGCCTGGTCGGTAGGCGCTGAAATCCCCCGGAAGAAGGCAGCGCTGCTGTGTAGCTCTACACGCGATATCTTCTCTCGCGAAATTGCCGTTACGGCAGCGGTGTGGTGCGTCTGCGTTATTCGATGCGTCTGTTCAGCGGACGGGGCCTCTACAATGTGTGCTGCCCTGCTCATCCACAGCACGCGGCGCCACTGCCGGAACGTCTCCATGGCTGTGCCATCCCTGTGGACTAAGATGTTGAACACGGCGTTGGTAATGGTCACCGTAACACTGGTCACTAACAGGAGATACAGCGGCGGTATCATGACTTCTGAATGAAGGATCTGCAGAATCGGGGTTGTCATCGCTCCCTCGCTTGCCAGATGAGTGAGCGACTGTCCTGGGGAGACGGCGGTTGAACTGTGCCACGGCCCAGACGACCTGACACGGCTGGCAGAGGTCGGCGGCAAATACACCGACATGATCTCTAGTGGAACCAGAGTGGGGCGTTGGGTGACGGGTGAATTGGGGCGGACGACTGACAAAAGAAGATCAACAGAAATGCACACGCTCTGCACAAACCTCCGCAAAGGTGCACACGTGGTGAAACAGTGAAAGCACCAACGATAGCGGGAAGTCCCCCTGCCACAGAATCGAGAAAAAAAGGTCCCCTCCCCAAGAAGATGGAAAGAAGGAGGGTGGAGGGTGGGGGGTGGGGGGTGGGGGGGGGGGGGAGAAAGGCGGCTGCTCAAGCCGCAGATGGGCACTTGTTCTCGTGTACTTGCTTTCTCCGTAGGAGGAAAAGGTCAAGACAAAAGAAAAACGCAGTCGTGTGGTGGAGAACAAATATATACTTGATCTTTTGTGAGCGGCAGCTGTGCGTGTACGTAGGTGGGGAGGGGGAGGGGAGTGGTATCTTATGCACTATAAGTTTGTGTCAGATGAGCTGCTGCAGATTCAACCACCTCTTCCACTACGCTAAACCAGAAAGGTGATTCAAGATTTATTGTTTGAATGAACGGTTTCCAAAAAAAAAAAGAAGGGGGACATCGGCGAGAGCGAAGGGAATGTGAGCAACAAATATGAAGACCATTCCACGTTTCCCTAGAAGCGCTTCCAACTGCGTCCATCTTGGGAAGGAGTGTGCTGCAACCGCCCCCCCACCAGTCGAGTTCAAGGCGACTGGTATCGGAGGCGAGAAGACGAGTTAATCCGAAGTTGCAACATGAAAAGCTGCCGGGCTAGAGCACATAACAACTTATCCGAAAAACGCAGCTCGTGAATTGTGTCGTAGAATCCGTTTTGTCACGCCCGGGTACAACCGCTACCCTCCCCTCCGTTATTCTTTTTGGAGGGGGGGAGTTCATCTTGCCATAAGAAAACAGATCAGTGAAACAGGAGAAAAGTAGTAGACATGTGCCAGCAAACAGAATTAGCGGTTCCATCGTGTGCACATGGAGACGTACGCAGAAGTGTGTGTGTGTGTGTATGTGTTCATTACAGGCGGGGGTACCTTCGCTTCATAAGACTCTTTGAAACAGAGCAATCGTGGGGAGTGACTAATTATACATTCAAGACGAGGTGAAAAGAGAAGGAAGACACCATGAGAAAAAAAAAGAAGGGCAAAGGCAGAGGGAGGAAGGGGGTACCCCCTCCCTCCCCCCTCCCCTCTGATAATCTATGTCCAACACAGCGAAAAGGCACCAATAAAAACAAAGGAACACAACAAATGCGCACACGCCATTGGAAAAGAAGAAAGAGCACACATCCGCCAAACCACAGGGGGGAAAAACAAAAACGTGTACTATCCGCCCCCTCCTTCTACTCTCCCTCCCACCCCACCTATCGGTTATATGAGGCATAAAAAGAGTAGGATTGGTGGGGAGAGGAGGAGGAGGGACGGACGGGAGGGGGGAGGGGGGGGAGGGCTAAACACGCAGCACCTTCACCACTGCTCTACTAATCATGCGCATCAATCGAGGCGAGCAATGGAGTTAACAACACGGGAGATATACACATGAATGACAAGACGCATAATGAAAAAAAAACAGCAGCAGCACGCACCCCTGCGAAGCTACGAAAAGTGTCTCAGCGATCCTGGGTGAGGATTCAATTAATAAACATCTCACAACACTGTAGTTTTCTTAAACCTTCAAGAGGACCTCGTAACACCCCAACCAGACTGCAAAAATACATATATATATACTTACCCCACTATAAACGCGCATGCGCCCGTTTTCAAAAGTGGCGTGGGCCTGGAAGTGGAGTCCCAGCCGCCTGCTCCCCAGCCAGTCCACGAACTCAGTGCCCTCTGTTGTGTTTTTTTTGCCTTTTTGCCATTCCTCTCCTCCTCCGATGCGCCCTGCGCGACCCTAACGAGATCGACTGGGTGCCGCCTTCGCGCCTTCATTCAAGCAGGCCTCGGCCAAAGGGTCCCGTCAACGAGGGGTGGTGGGGGTGGTGACCCCCCCGCCCCTCCTACACCCTACACCCTGCGTGCAGGCGCCGCGACAAGTGACACGCGGTTGTGTGCCGGTTGGAGAAGGGTCCTGGCTGCGCTGCCTGCAAACCACATGACCGGAATAGACGAAGGCAGGCACAGCGCTGGAGGACCCCCCTCTATCGACAGGTGTCACTGCGGGAAGCAGCTCAGAGTCCCACGTGGGTTTGACTTGTCATTGGCACCGCTGGGGGGAGGGGAACGAGACAAAACACTTCACAGGCTGGTAGGGGTGAGTTGCGTCCCCAAGGAGAATATCAACTTGTGAGGAAGACTTGGAGACGAGCGCATTAACATGAAGTGACGCTGCACAGCCCACCTCGGTACCATCGTGTACATAGCAGCTCGGCGCAGACCAACGCCCAACACCACCATAGCACAGCAGAAGCCGCATAGCAAGAGGATGTGCACAGTCGCCAACTCGACTGTGCGCATTCGTGGAGAGCCACTACAAGTGTAAGTTTTTTTTTAAGCGAATCTGAACGGCATAGCTCCAGCTAAGGACTATCGACGGGCATCAATATCCTGCAACTGTTCCTGACGAAGAGAAGCTACAGAATACTAGGCGTCCCCGTTGAAGCTGATAGTTGATCCCTTGATACACCACGGCGAGATGAGTGGGCATTGCGTCCACGTCGCGTATTGTACGAGGGTGAGGGGGAGACGAACAAGCAAACAAACGAGCAACAACAAACCCACAGACGCGCACACACACACACACACAAACAGGGAAAGAGAGGCGAGAAAGATGGACAAAATATAATGAACCCTTGACATCCAGCGGCCTACCAAATATAGTAGAACCATTAATACATTACATACATAGAACTGGGTGGGTGGGTAAACCGAGGGCAAAAAAAAAAACAGGACGGAGCGAAAACCGCCCTTCCCCGCGTTGAGCATGCGCTGCGGCACACAGGCGCGCACGACCAGGAGATGCGGGAAAAGATACAAAAGCGAGAGAGAAAACAAATATAAAAGGGTAAGGGAGACGGGCGGTGTGCGAAATAGGCTCTCCCCACAAGGTCACTTCACTCACCAGCGCCACCAGTCGCCTACTCCCTTGTTTGTTTGCTATTCTCCCCTCCTTTGGCCTGGAGAGACGCACATGGAGTTCCTTTCATCCTCGGTGCTATACAGCGAACTCTTCGGGGGACGGTAACGAATCTGTTAAAAATGCACGGGAAAGGGAGCTGGGTGGCTGATGTGAATTCAAAGAAGTATGACTATCCTCATACATCGGCGATCTGTTCCGCCCGTCGGCCGCAGCCCTACGCAACTCCTCATCTGAATTCTCTTCCGCTATACTTTTTTGCAAGTCTGCCATGATGCGGGCGGCACGTTGATTCCAGCGCTTGTAGTTCTGTGCTAGAGACTCGTTTGTTCGACATTCCTGAATTTTTTGCGCGCGCAGGCGGTGGTGCATGATGTCCTCGTCGAGTAGTTTTCGGGCCTCCAAGTACCGCGCAGCCTGCTGCTCCTTTACATGATCGGCACGTTCTTTTTTCTCTTCCGCCGCCTTCACAATCTCGGTGCCGCGCGTCAGGCGCTCATCGATCAACTTTCGGAGGTTCTCCTCCTGCCGTTCCTGGCGCGCGGCGCGGAGCATCCTTCGCTGTTCGATATAAGCCTGTTGCTCTGCTTTCTCTTCCGCGTAGCGCATTGCCTGGTCACGCTGACGCCGCTCCAGTTCATCGACAAGGCAGTCGTGATCTTTAAGTTGTGTCTCCAAAATAGCCTCACCCTTCTTCCACACAACCACAGATTTTGAACGGCTGGCATCCTTCTTTTGGGACCACTTGGAACGCTTCGACTCGCGCAGTGCGCACAACTTCGCCTCCATCTCATGTAAGTGGATCTCAGCGAGCCGTGCGTGATTTGCTTGCTTCTCAGCATCCAAGGTGGCTTGACGCTTTCTGACTTGTCGCGCGTACTCCTGCTTTTCCTCCTCACGGTCGTGCAGCTCCTTCTGTTTCCGCCGCCGCTCAGCCTCAAGGTTTGCAAAGTTGCGTATACGGCGCGCCTCCCTTGATTCTGCCTTCATTACAGTGAGTGCCTGCAGCTCTTCGTTGTAGGCACGGCAGTTTTTAGCCTTGACGTCGGTGCGGTCGTTGCGATCTTTGTAATATGCGACCTGCAAGGTACGCATCTCCTCCACCTGCGCAACGCGCTCCTTCTCGGCATCCTGTCGCCGCTTTTCAGCCTCCTCCTCCGCTTTCATCTGTCGCTCGTAGTTGTCCAGTAGGCGCTGGTTGTTACGGAGTTCGATGCGCCAGCGGGCCTCGGCGTGCTGCCGCTCCACTTCATTCAAAGTGCCCTGAATCAAGAAAATGCGGTGCTCGACATCGGCCGCGCTCACACCCGACGGCAGATCACCCGTTGTCTCCTGAAGTACCCCACGCAACTGCGCAATGTACGCGGCGTACTTTTGGCAGAGGGCGTAGTCGTTCATCTTGTCTTTCGGTGCATTTTGTGGCTGGTTTGCCCTCGGTGGCATGAGAGCCGGCAAATGATAATCCGTCATGTCGAGCTGGCAGTTATTCGTCCACTTCGGTGACACTCCCCGGTACGGAGAACGGAGAGTGTTGTATCAATGAACACTGAGAACTAGATCCTTCGTTGTGTGTGTGGAGGGAGGGGGGGGGGGGCTACTAAAGCGGAGGAGTAGGGAGAAAGGGGGAATGCAAAGTTGTCGCCTACGCTTCACGTATCCACTTGGATCGATGATTTGAAAATCCCTGTGCCACCGGCGCACGCGCAAGCACACACACACGCATCTGCGTGTGTGAACGGGCGCGCGAGAAATAATGAAAGAAAAAAAAGTGTGTCCATTGAGAAAATGGCGGAGAGGTAAAGAGGCGGCGGTAGGGGGAAGTGGTGCGGGGAGTCAAGGAGACGATAACCCAAGACGACACAAGAAAAAAAGCCGTGCAATCTGTGTCTGTGTCAGCTAAGCCCACATGGCCAGAGGAAACACAAGAGGATCTCGGGGGGGGGAACTTCAAGGAGCCTATGCACCCATCATCACCACAACGGGAGAGCCTCACTGATGGGTGCGAGCCTGTTAGCATCCCTGACCCATAAAACTTTGAACTGCCGCCCATTCTTTCTTCGAATCGACGACCCACCTTGTTTCACACAACAACAAAAAAAACAGCCTTCGCCCCATTGCACAGATGCTTGCGTTTGGGAACTGATTCAGGGCCACAATACACGAGTTTATGGCATGGCCCGCGACACACACACACACGCACAGAAATGGAAACACACGGTATAGCAAGCCCACATAGTTAGTTCCATCGTGGTCATCTTTTCCGTACGCCTCAGCCACACGTATATCCTCTTCCTCCTACTTCCCCCCCCCCCCCCACGCCGCCACCTTTCTCTCAACTGGCATCAGAGCATGCCAAAAAAAAAAGGGGGGGGGGGCAGGGGGCGGGAAGGTGTATACCCTTTGCCATCCGTGGGTGTCATCAGACATCAAAATTCGTGTGTTGTTGTTTTCGTATACCTGCAAGCGCATTGTAAGGCGTGTCCTCTCGAAGCTCCCATCGATCTTCTTGTTCATTTGTCTCAAGCGCCAGAGCGTCGCTGAAGCTCTCGCATTTGTCGAAGCAGCAGCTCACGTCCAAGACGCGTGCGTTCCTCGGGAGTGCAGTGTGTGATTTGATGGATTAAAAACGATGCCGGAAACGAAGTGGCAGGACTGTGGCAGGGACACGCGCTGCGAGGGTGGGGTGCCAGTTGGTTTGATTGCACTTTTTTAGTCATTTCAGGAGCGGGGGAGGTTGATGCGTCCCGACCCAGTGATGGCGTTGGTGAGCCCCCAAGCGCCGCGGCGTGGGAGCCGGAACGAGGCTCCAGCTCTGTCGGTGCTGCTTTCCTGGCAGGGAGGACAGACAGCGCACCAGCGTCTTCTGGAGGCTGACAAGGCCTCACTACAGGCGAAGTTGCTGTCACAGGAACACTCGTAGTGGAAGTGAGCGCGGCAGCGCCTCCCTCCGGTTGAGTGGATGGTACAGAACGAGCCGCTGCACTCCGTGAACGAGCGTGAGTCCGAGGGCGAATCGGATCTGAAGGGCCTCGTGAGAAGAGCTCCCGCGCCGTCACACGAGACGCAGGGAATGTCTGAGTAGAGACAGGAGGTGTCATGGGAGCCACTGCGAGTGGTGGTGCAGCGCCCTGCATGCGCGCGCCTACATAGGTGCGCCGCAGCTCCTCGCTCTTCGTTGACCTCACCGGCACCGTCACGTCAGGTCTGCACTCGTACGGAATCAGCCGGCGCGGCGCTGGCTGGAAGGTGCACTCGCTGTCCTCAGTGAGTATCCCATCACGAATGGCCCGCCGACGCTCATTTTCCTGCTTCCATTCCCTCAGCTCCGCCGCTCGTCGAGCACGGACTTGCTCAATCACCTCAGGGTCCACCTTCTCTCGCTTCACGTGTGGAAACCCGGGAGAAAGGTCCTCTACTTTGTCTGCGATACCGCTGGCTCTGCCTGCTCGCTTCAGTGTGGTGGCACTCGCAGCCCTGCGTGTCGAGAGTGGCGGGGGTGGTGCAGTGCGCAGAAGCGCACTTTGCGCGGGCGTCACCTGCTGCTCGGCCAAGTACCGAAACACAACCACCACAAACTCTCTTTCCGTTAGTTTTTGTCGGCCGCAGTACTCCATGGCACCCAGCAGCTCCTCTGCTTCTTCCGCGCTCAGAATATCCAGTGAAGCTCGGGCGAGCTGCACCACCGACTGCGGTGCGGTGCCGCGGTGTGTGCGGGTCTGTGCACCCGCCACGTGCTGGGCAAGCGCGCGAAACTTGGCGACCAGCACAACACGATGGTGCTCCTGTTGTAGTCGTTTACGCTCGTGGGCGAGCGCTGTGGCCCGCTCTGCGTGTGCTAGTCGCTCATGCTCCTCTTCTATCTCGCGCTTCAGTTGGACTTGCGCGAACCCTTCGTCGGTGTTGCGGTACAGTTGCCTCACGATATCGCCATCACGCTCGCCTGCGGCGATTTGAGCAGCAACTATACGCTTTGTTTCCAGGGACAGCATTGGACGACGCACCTCTCCGTTCGAAACAGCACATTCTGCCGATTGAGCGTCATCGCCGTAAGGCACACCGTCCGCTTTACCCTTTGTTGGTGAAGCCCCGACTCCGTTTCCGCTGCGCACTACGCCGCGGGCGCACAAACGCTCCACGACCGCCGCCAATTCTGTCGGCGCCATCGGTCTCTGAGAGACGCGCTGGTGCTTCTCCAGCTGGTGGAGAAGCTGCGGCTTTATGTCACGCTCGAATACGCGGCGGTCCTCAGCCTCAGCGTACAGGTCGTGAAACACAGTGGTCACCGCCGGTGGCGGCTTAATAGCGGCTGGGTCTAGCTGGGCGATGCGCAGGGTCAATGGGCGGAAAGTGCATGGCTGCAGCTCGCGCTCGACCTCCTCCTCCTGCCTCTTCGCGACCCAGTGTTTTCGGCGGATCACCTCAGCTTTAAAACGGTTCTCTGGGCGGAGAGAGGCTGGTCTCTGCATGCGCGCGGCGTAGGGCGATACTTGGGGGACGAATGGGCAGTCGCGTCGGCGACGAGCCTCCTCAAGCACCTCTTGCCGAGCCTTCTCGAGCGCGATCCACTGCTGCTTCGCGACTTTCGCCCGCATCGCCTCCACGTACATGTCGGGAGGGATGTCGCCCGAGCTCCACTTAGCGGCATCAGTGTCTGAGGAATACGCGGAGGAACCACCGTGCTGCGTTACCGGGGTCCATGGACTCTTCAGCGCCGCCGCACCTTCTGTGCGCGAGAGAGCTTGCATTAATGCAGATGAGTACTTTGTCGGTGACTCCCGGTCGTGCCAGTGCAGTCCGTCGCCGGTGGAGGCGGTCACATCTGCTACTGTATTGTGACCGTCTTCAAACGGGTAGTGTTGCGGCGGTGTGGCAGTTCGTAGTTTCCCAGCGACGGTTGGCGTTGTGAGAATCGCCTGCGGAGGAAACGTGACAGAGGAAGAGGTCGGCGGTGATTGCGTCGCGAAAGCGGCGTTAGGGCGGAACCTATTCTGCTGGGCTTGAACTGAGGATGGAACTGGTCTCGGGGTAGGACCGCGTGACGGGTATGGCGACGCGGCATAGTCATCTGACCCCGGCAAATTCCTTACGCGTGCAAGGAGCCTCTGTACGTGCGCGTCTGAGTCGTCAGCGTCTACCAGACTGGGACTCCCTATCACTGTCATCTCAGTCGGGTTACGAAGTGCGTCGGGTGTTTGCTCGCTGCAGGGACTTCTCTGCACGCTTCCCTTCCGAGTAGAGCTTCTCCGGCGCTGGGGCGTCTCCCCAAGAGTGTTCACAGCGCTAGGGAAAACGGCTGGGGACGGCAAAGAAGGGGACCGTGAGCCCCGGACGGCATCCAGCCACCCCCCCGTTCTCACCTTCCCTGAAATGGGAAAGTCGCCAAGCTCCACCGAGTCGCTCAAGCGCGACACTAGTGGCCTCGGCACATGTTGGTCACGGTGCGACATAAGGTCCTCTACCAAGGTTTTTATGGATTTCCGAATATCTGTATGCGTGTGTATATATATATATAAATATATATATATATGTATATATATATGTGTGTATGTGTATGTGTATGTAGATAAATATATATAGAGAGGGGGGAGGGGGCGATGCTCCTACAAAGGCGCAGCAAAAAAAAAACAGAAAAAAGCTTTCGAAGTCGAGCTTGTGACACCACCTACGGCTAAGGAAAAGGAAAAAAGAAGCAGACAGATGCGTCTATTTGATCGTTCACTCAGCCCCTGGTGCGCCTTTTATGTGCGTATATATATACATATATATGTACGTGTGTCTATTTAGGCAGAATGAAAAAAAAAAGAGAGATTCGGGAAGTGCGTCTATGAGCTCGTGGATTGGCGGCCTCCAAGTATATACAAAATGTATGCGTGTGCGTTTGGACAGAATGAGGGGTTGGTGATACTCTCGAGGGCGACTAGACTTTACTGTACCACCGGTCGTCCCGGAAAAGGCGAGAACAATCAAAAACAACGGTACAATGATCGGCAGGAAAAAAAAACAGAATAAGTAAAGGAACGAAGCGTGCGCATCGAAGTGAAAGAGAGAGGGGAGGCAGCAAGGGGGTGGGAGGAGATGATAATGATGGTGATCAAACAAAAGCACAACAAGATACGGAGCGGAGGTGGAGGAAAAACACCACCTGTGCGCTGTCCCTCTCAAACCTCCTCACCTCACCCCACAAAACAAAAAAAAAGAGCCTCCAAACCGGGAGTGTAAGAACGAGAGAAGCGAAGGGACTTCTATGATACACAGTCGAGCAACAGAAAAGTGTGGGCGCGTGTAGAAACCGTCAACAAATCAGAATGTCCAACGAAATGGAAACGGGAAGTGGGGTACGGAAAAATACTGGAGCTACGACAAGAGCGACACAAATGAGATTGACCAGGGGCGCACTTCAAAAAAAAAGGGAGCATCAAAGACAAAACGCGCTAGTGGAGGTGTGACCAGAAATACAGACGACCGACCCCTGAGGAAGAGGAGGATGAGTCCACTCCACGGAAAAATCGCTGTACAAAAAAAAAGAGCCCTGCACGTATTTTGCCACTAAGGGTCCCTGTGTGTGTATGTGTGTGTGTGTGTGTGTATGCGGTGAAGACGACCAAGGCGGGGGATACGAAAAGCGTGGGGATAGGGTAGCAGAGGGCGCCGAGGCAATAGCCATCGTGATAGGATCGCGAGCGGAGACGCACACGTGTGGGAGGAAGAAAAACGCCGAGGGCAAAGAAGCTCATCTGAATGTTTCTTTTTCCTAATCAGCACAGATGAAGTGTTTATCATAGCATGGAAGTGATGATGGCCTGCGTGCAAAATAACCTGGAGCTCACCGTCTGCGCAACAGGAAAAAAGATTCTTGGGTCCATTACATCCAACGGAGATTATGTCAATGTCATGTGCTGCTCTCTTCACAGTAATGAAGAGGAGGGAAGGGGGGGCAAGGAGGAATTGTTGGGCACATGCAAGCAGCTACGCTCAAAGGTGACAGGAAGCGATGTGCATCTCTGGCTTGACGAAGATGCGCATGAGTAGGTGGACAGTTGGGTGGTGTAAGGTTCTAGGGCTGCATTCTCTTCGTTCCTTCTCATGACCAGTGAATCAGCGGATTCAAAGGAGCAAAACGAGAAGTGAATATCGTAGCCGCTCCTTTCCACGCATCCAAAGTCCACACACACACACACACCTCTTCCTCCTCCCCCTGCGCGCCAACTTTTTCATGGTGGAAAGAGCGCCGCGTGCGTAGGTTGTCCTTCGCCCCCCCCCCTCCCTCCCTTCCCCCTACATACAAGCCGCAAATAAATGCGCTCATGGGAAGTGGCAACAAAGTGACAACCTGAGGAGGTGAACTGTAGAGGTAAATTTACACCAAACACAGACATCTATGTGAGCCCCCCAATGGGGGAGCAGGTGATGGTTTGACTCACGGCACTGAGCACGGGTGCATGCTCGGTGATAAGCGCCGGGGGGGGGGGGGGAGAGAGAGAGCTGCATTCCAAGATTGCGGCGGCAGCGCTAGAAGAAAAGCGTGCCCGCCATCGGCGGGTCCGTCAAGCCCCCTCCCCCCCCCCCTCCCAACACGCACACACACACACACACACACACGGAGGCGTATTCGACGTCCTCGGTGCCTTTCGTTTTCACAAAAACGCTACACAACGGTCTTCGCAATGTAGGCGAGCAGCGAGGGTTGTGCATACCGCTCCCGCGAGATTTTCTGTGCATCGGACATCGTCCCCTCCACCGGGCGCTCATCGGGCTGACCTTCGTGCAGAGCCCTGGTCAAAGCCTCGTCTCTCGCCCACCCACCCAGGCGGGCCAGATCGTCAAGCTTCGCAAGGTAAGCCTTCTTCGCGGCATCCTCGGCATCCACGATAAACTTGGCCGTCTCCGCAACCACAACTGCGTGCCCTGCACCGGACATAACGTCGCGGAGCACAGTAGGTGTCATGTATTGTGTGCAGGAGGTGCCGAAGAAGGCGGCATCCATGCGTGGCGCTTTGCCCTCCCTGCAGTGGAGCACAAAGCGGTCCCAATCAAGACCGACAAAATGCACACGTACCTTCGGCAGGGAGGCGGCGTAGGCGACACCACTCGGTGTTCCAGGAGGAAGGTAGTTGTAGTTGCTCGCATCGTCCCAGGCAAAGGCGTGGTTGGCCCACGGCCACGTCAGTCCGGTCATGAGTGTGTACATCCAAGCGCGTACGTTGTGCATTGAAACAACACCGTTGCCATACTTGCACGTTCCATCGGCGGTGCGGTGGCAGATGTGTTTGTTTAGCGTGAGCGCGCCGAACGAGAAGAAGGGCCCATTCTTGATATCCCCCGAGTAGACGCCGCGGCCAGTGCGGGAAAAGAGGCAGAGGGTTTTGTTGGGGACTTTGTAGTCGTAGTTGAAGCCTCGACGTGGGTTGATGTGGCTCACGTCAAACGCGACACCGGTGTTGCGCCACGTGCGGTACTCGGGGAACTTGAGCAAGTTTGTGTACTCCGTCAGGTGAAACACAAAGTCCCAATCGATGATGTTGTCGCGGTTGTCGTAGCGTTCCGCCATCTCTTGTCGCACACGCTGGGACCATTGCTCCTCAATGTCGGCCGTGGAAGCGTCACAGTTCCAGTGCCCTAGTTGACTCTCCACGAAATCGCGCTCCTTGGACTTCATCTCTTCAAACGAGGCGATGCGAAGCAGTGCAGAGGAATCGGTCTCGAGAGCCTTGCGTAGGCGCTGCACTACGTTGCGCACTTGTGCGGCAGTTATGTCGCGCATCAGGGCGTTGCCGTACACGTCCAAGAACATGAGTACACGCTCCTCCAGCTCCTCTAGCGCAAACATGCTGTCGAGCAGCCATTGGAGGAAAAAGAGATGCCGGCAGTGCAGGCGCAGGTTTGGCTCGTAGATGTAAAAGTGGTAGGTCGGCTGCGGTCCTGGCTGGTCGCCAGCAAAGCCGGCGGCACGTAGGGAGGACAAGGTGCGAAGCAGGTGGCGAATGTCAGAGGCACCGGCCAGCATAATGAATACGTCTTTGTCCCCTGCGCCCGTGGTTGGCAGAGACGATGTGGGGGAGGTGGACAGTGGACCCTGTTGAGGATCCGACGTTGATGAGTCCACTGCCGTGGTCTCTGTCGCCTCCGTGGTCGGTGCTGTACGGTTCCGGATCTGCGCGATAAGGTCGTCGAGCTCAGCCTCCTCTTTGTCTTTCGAGTGTGGTGCCGTCGCAACGTCAGATACAGGCGAGGCCGAGGTCGGCATCACCGGTTGCTGGCTTGCGACTCCATCAGTGCTCTGCTGCGATTCGCCTCCTCCTGCTGGGTGACGCGGCCGCTTGGCGAGTAACGACACAAAGTCGATAGCTGGCGACCACCCCCAGCACACCTCCGTTCCGATAGAGTTCAGTAGCTGCTGTTGCTCATTTCGAAGATACTTGTCGCTCATCTTGGCAATGCAAACAAGACTGCACCAAAACACAGCGCTTGTCCCTGAAGAACAGAAGCCGAGATACAGAGAGGACGACAAAGGGGGGGGGGTTAATATGCTGATGCCCGGCAGTGGCGGAGGCGGGGGCGGTGATGATTGGGGTGGGGAGGGGGGACACTTGAGTGATGGGCGCGGAGCGAGCGAATTGGGCACACATGCGCACACGAGGAAACACTCTTTGGTAAGACTCGACTGCCCCGGAGAACACGGAAGAGACCCAACAGTGTTAAAAGCAAAAAACAAATGGTGGAAAGGGTTGAAGAGAGGTCCAAGGGGAGAACAAGACATGAGTCCATGTGGTGGGCCGTGTAGGCTGCAGGCAAACGTGAGGGAAATGGAGCGCACAGCGACTGCGAACAAAGTGTAACGTATCAGGGCTTCGACATCGCCCTGTCATATCGCGGGGTGAAGGCGCGGTGAGGAACCACGTCAGCTGTAGATGACACACGCAGAAGCAAACAAAGAGAGAGAAAGACCCACACCTGTCTTTGACGAAGCACGCGTGAGTCGAGAGGGAAAGTGAGGGTGCAGTCGCAGCTCATGACACGTCTAAACAATAAGGCACACGCGCAATACGCGACACGTGGATGTGACAGAGCGAACCGGGACGAATTCGACCGATGGAAAGTGCATGGATCTCCCCCTCGCACACACACACGCACGTACGTGTACGCCTGTTATTTGATTGCCTATGTTGCTTCTGAGAGAGTGGTGGACACACACACCCCCCTCCATCCGCTGGCCGTTAGAGCGACTATCCCATCCAATACGCACACACACACACACACAGCAATCCAGGGATTTCCACAACAGCACCCCCCAAACAGAAGTGTGCAGCAGCCAACACAACTCGATAGCACACACAAACACCAAAGACGAACAACTCATTATCATATCCTCACCAGATGACGGAGAGGCGCAGACTTCCCACCCCATTTGGCACCTCCACTCTGGTGAATCATTTCAAAGGACAGGGTACTCCATTTGTGAGGGCCAGCGGCGACATTGTCTCTGGGGCGGTGGGGCGCATCACACATCTTCCCCTCCTCTCTTGACAGCCTCGGGTTTCTCCATCGACTCTGGAGACCACACACTAGTGCAGGTCGTATATGGCTGGTAAGGACGCACTGTAGGCCACCACACTCGATGGATGATGCTGCGTTGGTGGCCAGATGCAGGTAAGCTGCAAGTCTTTCAGAGGTTTTCCCACCGCAACGATAACCGCGGCGCTTTGGTCAGCCGCACTCGTCACTCGAAGGCAGCCGCCAAACGCAGCCCACACCTCTTCGTTGTACCACCTCATCTCAATGTTGTGCAGACTGACCGTCCCCTCGCAGTCGGCAGTGTAGAGAGTGAGCAGCGGTACAGACATGGACATGATCACGTGTACGTGTGGAAACGCAGAGCGCAGTGGATGAGCAGTGACAATGATGCAGAGCGCATGGATCGAGGCACAGAAGTAGCGACTGCCCTCATCCTTGACAGTGATGCGAACGATACATGCCCTGTCGGCGCGAGTGAGGACAAGCGCGTCTTGCGTCGTGATCGTATGGACACTGGTACTGGCACTTGTTGTAGCCGCGACATGTGCCGTGTCCTCGACAAATGGGAGCGCATAGAGCTGAGTAGGCACGGCGTCCCGCAGCTCATGATGAACCTGAGCTAGAGGGACCGCCCCCTGCACACGCAAGAGCCCCACCGCCCCAGGAACCTCAGCCCCCTCCCCCCGGTTATCCTCCAGGCGCCACACAGACAGAGTCCCATCGTTGCCGCTACTCAGGACGCAGTAGCTCAATGTGTCGACAACGGTGCCTCGGCTTTCTATCGGAATCAGCGCGTGCACAAACGCGCTGCCGTGGCAGTTCGCAACCGTGCACACCACGGTTCCACTGGCGATGTCGAGCACCTGAATGGCACCATCAAACGAGCCTGTGACAATGAAGGTGTGGTGTCCCGACAAGAATGCCGTGTTTCTTGGCCCCGAGAACAGGAGAGCCGTGATGCCCATCGTGTGCGTCTTCTCGAAGCGGCGCACCAGCTTGTGAGAGTCAACGTTGTACACCTTTACCCATCCATCACGATAGCCGACAGCAAGCCAGTCCGGCGACGGCACAACACCGTCCGCGGAGTCACAGGACATACACAACACACCGTCCGTGTGCCGCAGTGAATTACCGCACGAGTCCCCTGTCTCAACACTAACGAACTCGACTGCACCGTCAGCAGAGCCCACCATAAGAACTTCCTTGTTCGCACTCAAGAGTGGGGCGCAGCAGCACGCAGCCCGCGCGCCGTCGTACGGCAATCGGCGCCGTATCTCCTTTGGAGCGGCAAGAGGGTATTGCAGAAAGGTGTCGGCCCACGGAGTGTCGCCCGGCGGCGCTGGATCGCGATCGCGCTTGCGCGAACTCCCCACCAGACTGGTAGCCTTTGCAGACAACGTCGACTTTTCCCCTTGAGGGGGTTCCAAACACGATGTATTTAGTGCGTGTGCGCTGTTGTTCCCTCCGCCACAGTCCGCAGAGGCCACGCGAGTCAGAGCAGCAGCCAAACGCCCTACAGGGGCCTCCGAGGTGAAGCGAATCGCCGTCTTTAGTTGCTGAAGCAACGCCGTTCTCCTCTGACGCATCTCTGGTGTGACAAGGCGACTGGCGGAGTTGCTGGCGATGCCCTCGCTCATGGTGCGCTGCCCATGCTCGATCATCTTTTCGAGACGGATATAGCGCGCCGGTGTATCTGTCTTCATCAGCTGGAAGATCGGCGCGTTGAGCAGCAGCGAGCGTGCAGCGGGTACCAGCCCGTGAAGCTCCACCATTTCTTCGAGAATGACCTCGTAAAGGGTCGCCTTGATCTCTTCTGGAAGGAGAAGCCCGTCCACGTACACATGCAGCACCTCCGCCCAGCTTCCCTCCAGCACCGCCCCTTCGAAATTGCGCTCTGTCGCAGGTGAGAATCCCTTTGTATTACTTCTTTTCCACGAGAGGGAGGTCTGTGGAGGTACGGACAAAGTGTCGGCGGCATCAGGCCTCACACGGATGGTGTTGTACGGCACCTTCGACTCTGCTTGTAGAGCCACAAGAGTCTGCTGGTAACCGCTTTCATCCAAGAACTCATACACGTAGTGCAATACCCGCTCGTGCGAGATGACCCGAGACGAGGACGGCGAGGAGGAGTGGGACGCCATCAGCACCGCCAGGCTACTCCTGCAGCTCGCTGTGATTATGGGGTTCAAATACGTGATGCCTTCTGCTAGGTCCGTCTTTGCGTGCGTGTGTGTGTGTGTGTGTGTCGGGGGGTGGGGAACACGCGTGTGTGTTGTTGTTGGCAAGAAGCGATGTATGGATTCACCAGCGTGCAGGGGCTTTTGTCTTGTGTTATACCGTTAGGCGGGAGCGGCAGTGCAACCATCCAGAAAGCGTTGGAGATGGGATTCCATGTGTGACAGTCAGGGGGGGGGGGGTGAAAAGAGGGAGCTTGGGAGGAGTCCAGTATGGCGCCAGGAGTACGGCCATGCAGAGGGGAAGGGAAGAAGGGGGGGGTCGGGGCGTACGAGTGGCGAGAACCCCGCCTGACCTAAATATTCGGGTGCGTTGTAGAGCATACTCACAAAAGCTTTTCGCAGAAGCGCGTCAATTGGGCAGGCCTCTGCTAAAACATGAGCGCGTCAAGATGCGGGTGAGTAGTGTGTGTGTGTGTGTGTGTGTGTGGTGGTGGTGGTGGTGGTGGGGGAGGGGTTGCACTGGTGTCTTACAGCTGAGTGCTACGAGTGGTACAGTCCAAGCAAGTGCCTTGCAAAGACCTCAATCGATACAGCTGACTACGCCTAAGTTCGAGAGCGCTCACGGTGCTGTGCAATGATGCGTGCGAGCTTCGCCAGCGCCGCCGCCTCTCGCTGCGCTTGCGCGCGCACCAGTTGCTCGCGTCTGCGACGCAGTGCTTCGCTCTTCGCCTTCAGCCTCTCGCGCACCATGGCGCGAGCGTTGGTGGTTGCCTGTACCCACAAGGCCTCCTCTGTCGTGTCCGTATCACCCTCCATGTAACGACGACGGCGCAGCACAGGTAGCATGTCAGCAGCCCACCTACGCACCATGCGCTCCTGCATGATATGCCTCTGCTGCGGATCAAGGAGTTCCCTCTCAGCCAATTCGAGCTCTGCGGTTACCCCACCCGCCGTGGTGCCGCGGGCTCGCTTGCGTGTGCCACCAAGAATCACATCACGGTGGTGAACACCGTACACCGTCTGCAAGCGATCCGCCCTTGCGCGATCGCGCTGTTGCCGGGTTTGTGCCTCTGCGGCACGGACCTGTTTTACCCTGTCGAGCTCCATCGAAGCCGCAACGGCATGCGACGTCGGGTTTAGAAAGTAGTACTCGTCCTCTGCCCCAGAGGGGCCTTCGGAGAGCGGAGGCGATGGGTTTGGATTTGTACCACATCGCAACAATGACGTCGTCGAGGTCACTGGCTGGAGGTGCGGCTTTGAAAAGTCAATGGGGGCACGAGGAACCATCGACGATCTCGGATTCCTGGACGGCAACGCTCTCGAGGAAAGCGAAGGCGGAGAGGATCGTCGGCTGTACTCCTGGTCCTCCAGGACCGCCTTGCTTGTGGCGGGTGGCATGCGGAGCCTAGAGAGAGCCGCCACCGTCGAGCGCGGTGCTACGCGAGAGGACTCTCCTGTTGGAATCTCCGCCCCGCCAACACTACTACGCGCTTCCTCCGGAACGACAGCAGCTTGCGCTTGTGTGGCGACACTCGAAGTGATCGCTGCGTTTAACGGCGTCGGAGCACGTGCCGATGCTGGTGCTGTGATCGCTGGCATTGGTTGTATAGCTGGCTTTGAGGGGGCAGCAGTTAGTGTCGCAGCAATGAACCTGTCTGCCAAAGGGACATGCTCGTCCTCCTCCTCTTCTCGTAGCTTCGTGCAGCAGTTGCACAAAAATGTCACAGGGCGCTCCGCCAAGCCGAGGCAATCGAGGTGGGCGGAATATACGCACTGACGCCGGTCGCAGAAGATCATGCGCGCGGCGTTGTGACACTGCTGACACACATCGCACACTACACTTTCCAGCAAAGCTCTTTCATCGCTGGCGTCGCCACCATCCTCTTCGTCGTAGTAGGTGGCCTCCCACGCAATGTAATTCCGCTTGCGCACCTTCGTCTCTTCCTCCTTTCCAGTCTCGGCGTGCAAAGTGTAGATGCGCGTGAACCGCGTCTTGCAGCTCGGGCATACGTTGGTGTTCTTGGCCCACTCTTTGATGCAATATGAGCAGAAGAGATGATTACATGAGTTGAGACGGCCACGCGGATTGTCGACTGGGTGGACGTCAGTGAAGCAGATCCCACAAATCCTCTCGTAAGCTTTTGACGACTCCACCGGGGTCGTCGAAGACGCTGCCGATGCAGAAGTGGCCGTGACTGCGCGCGGCTCCACCGGCTCCGAATCACCTCCAGACATTTCCAAAGACAACGATGCGCTCATTCGCGCCAGTTTTACCTTTGGGAAAAAAAGAAACACACTCTCACACAAGAAGTTGTTGCACCCCCTCCCTCTCTCGCTCTCCCTCACACCATCCACGCTTGAATAAGCGTATTTGAGGGGAGGGAGGGAGGGGGGGGGCGGCAGTTGAGGAAGGGAAGAGCTGAGCCTCTGCACAACTAAACGTCCGCTCCACAATGTACCGGAGGAGTGGGGAGACGAATGCAGTGACCTTAATGCCAGACCAATATATATAGAGAGAGAGAGAGAGAGAGCAGGACAGAAAGCAAATAGATGTACTGGGGGGAAAGAGACAACACAGCCACTTCGGCAGCAGGTCTTGGTCAGTCTCTCTGTGTCTTGGGTGTATGTGTGTTTTTTTTTTTGGGGGGGGGGGGGGGGGGGGATGAATGGAGGGCTGTTAGCATTGTCCTCGCATGGCCAAAATACATGCGTTTCTTTCTCGTGTGTTTCGCAAGTGTGACACCGCAAACGTGTGTGATATCGCTACGCAAACAGAAACCAGTCCAATTGGCGATAAAAAAATTAGGGGAAAAAGAGAAAAGTGGCGTGGTAGTCTGGGGGGGAGAGGGGGTGCGGGGGCAAGAAGCGGCTCGCACCGCCATGAGAGGGCGCAGTCACACACGTGCACCAAAACCCTTGGCTGTGAAAGCATGTAAGAAGACAGATAAGCCCTACCCCCCCCCCCCCTTCCCCCGCTTTCGCTCCTACGCGAGCGTGTCAGTGAAAAAACCATCCGGCCTTTCTCGAAGAAGAAAAAACGCGCGCATATCAGAACAGCTGTCGGGAACTCAGGGACAGCCGCGTAGACGGGCAACAAACACACGCCACACACACACACACACACACACAAGGAGTGAGTGAGCCGGCGCCCAACAGAGAAAACCCAATACAGGACAATACAGGAGCAGCAGTGCACTTTGCAGCGCGTGGAGTGACACGGAACGCGCTACGCACCTTTCATGAAGGGATGCTCCAGGATTTCTGGTATGGTGGGCCGCAGCTTTGGGTTTGTGACAAGCAAGTAAGCGATGAACTCTATTGCCTTCTCATCATAGTCGCGCAGCCGCGTCGGCAGTGGTGCCACGTGGTAAACTTTGAAGTTGCGGTCGTATCCCGGCAGCTTCGTCACACCGGGCCACGTCTGCTCCGTTGGGGTGCCCACCACGTAGAACACCTTGTTCAGCTGGTCGCGCCAATTCTCGCCGCGAAAGAGGGAGTAACCCAGAATCATCTCCGCTACAATACAGCCAACAGACCACACATCTGCCGCTGGGGTGTAGTGGCGCTCGCCGAGTATAATCTCGGGGGCACGATACCACAAGGTCATGACCTCGTGCGTGTACGTCTGCACCGACATCTCATAGATGCGCGCTAGCCCGAAATCAGCTAGCTTCAGATAATACTTTGTCTCCCCACTTTTTTTATCCCGATAGTTTGCCACCAGAACGTTTCCTGGCTTTAGGTCGCGGTGCAGAATACGGCTGTTGTGACATGCCCACAATCCGAAAAGCAGGTGCCGTGTGAACTCCCGGACCATTTCAAGCGGCACCGCTGTGCCATTCGTCGGCTTCTGACCGCTGGCGGGGCGGTATCGCTTGATGAAGGTTCGAAGGTCTTCGTCAAGTAGCTCAAAAACAAGGTAGACACGACGCTCACTACACACAACGTCTAGCAGCCGTACTACGTTTGGATTGTCGCCAAGATCGTGTAAGAGGGTTGCCTCGCGGATCGCGGTGGCCGGTACACCTTCCGAGAAACTGTCTAGTCGGAGCTTCTTGATAGCGTACTTGGCCCCTGTTGCTTTGTTGCGGGCCCGAAACACGATGCCGTACGTGCCCTCGCCAAGTAATTCCTCTGGTTCATAGACCGCACCCAGCGCGGTGATGTCTACCGGGTCCAGTTTCCCGTTTAGGTTCTCTGCAGACGTGGACATGGTGTGTTTCAGGCGTAAAAAAAAAAAGGAGGGTGGATAGATGTGCACTTTTACACATATATATATATATATATGTGGGTGTGTGGGTATGGGGGTATGGGAGGGGGGGGTGCACCGTGCGCGCGCTGATTTCGAGGAACTAGAAAAATATACGCAAAGGCGGGAACACAGATAAAAGAGACGAGAGGAGGCCGCAGAATATGTATATATAAAAGACTCAGTGACTACTCAAAAACAGCAACGGCAGATAATAAGAAAATTAATTATCGATGGACAAAACGCCCATGTGCTACACAAAGTGTGAAGGGAAGCCAGGGCGAGATGGAAAAGATGCGCACATCAAAGGTAAAAGTGCGTGTGCGTGTGGGTGTGTGTATGTTTTTTTTTTGTGCCCCGACTTCGTCCTCGTAATCTTATACGCCGAATGCTAGGAGGACTCTCGTACGCACGTGGCACAACGCGGCTGCAGAGATCGGCGTACCGAGAGTGCCGAAACAACAGCAAAGTCCGTGAGGTGGAAAAGAAATGCCGAGCAGTCCAGTAGAACAATGTAGAGAGTACATTGCTCGATGAGCATACATGACGGCTTCACAGAGGAGCCCACTTACATGCACCAGCAGTCATGTCCGTGCACTGCAAGTCAAAGCCACCGCGACCCGCTTCATCGCGGAGATCTGTATCGGTGAAGTGGGAGAAGGAAGGGGGAGGGAAGGAGACTGCGTGCACCCCTAGCAGTAGTGGGGGCAAACATTTTGCGGATTCACAAGTAGCGCTGGAAAACACACCGCGCGTTTCCGTCTCCTCCCTCGACTAGCGCTGAGAGGCTCCCCTTTCCATACATATACACATATATATATAAATATATACATGTATAGATGTATAGATTTTTTTTGGGGGGGGGTGAGGGGTGAAGAACGCTAGTTTAAAGGTTGATTTACCGGACATCACAACAAAGATAATACTTTTTCTTCGCATGTCTCACACGCACTGCCGCCAACCACAGCGATTGAGGGCAAAAAGAAGGACACTAATGCGAGGGCGTGGACATGCTGGGTTGCAAACAAGAAACGACCAAAAAGGAAAACATGTTTTTTTTAATGTGGCATTTCAGCTGCTCGGCCGGCAGGAGGGGGAGAGGGGAGGGGGGGGGGAACGCAAACTGCGCCGCTGCGGTGCACTCTCCCATCGCCTCACCACCACTACTATTCTGCACAGTATCCCTCGTGCTCACGAGCTCCTCTTCCCCCTCCCCTATCCCACGCGATGTATCCTTCCCCAACAAGGGGGAGGGGGGCTCTATGATTCACTCCTCTCGACTACGGCAATCATACGTGCGAGCATTGCAGCCAGCTGTAGCGCGGTGCCCACACCCTCAGCGATACGCATCGTCGCCTCGCCCACTATTTTCAGGACTTCCAGCTGCTGCAGCTCACTGCGAAAAAGGCGTGCGTTGGACTGGATGACCTTGAAAAAAGTGCCAACCACGTCCACCGGTGCGTAGCCGCGGTTGAGAAGTCGATTCATTTCCTTGTGTGCTTCTTCAATGTTGTGTTTAGTCACGCACGCGGTGACAATGTTCTCGACAAGCACCGGATGCGGCTGGTCGCACACTTTGAAGACGTTCTCGGCGTTTACGAGTCTGTACCCCGTGTGTGTAGCCTGGAGGGCATTCAAGGCTTGCCGAAGGTCTCCCTCGGCAAGGTACAGCAGCGCCTCTAGTCCATCGTCTGTGTAGGAAACGTTTTCCTGCTGAATCACGTACACCAACCGCTTCAATATGTCTGCGTCATTGAGCTTTTTGAAGCGGACGACAGCGCAGCGAGACTGGATCGGCTCAATAATTTTACTGCTATTGTTGCACGCAAAGGCAAAGCGCGTTGTGCTGCTGTGCAGCTCCATTGTGCGGCGTAACGCCTGCTGGGCGGCTGGGGTCATGCTATCCGCCTCATCCAGGAGCACAATCTTGTGTAGGTGCACCATCCGCTCTTCTTGCGCGAGACCCTCACCTGAAGAAAAGAACTTCTTCGGAAGCGTCTTCTTTGTCTGGGCAAACAGTTTGATCTTCTCCCGCACCACGTCTAGACCGCGCTCGTCACTGGCGTTCAGCTCTAGCACGGCGTCCTTGAGGATGTCCTTGGGTGCCCCCCCAGCGGACAAATTCCTTCCGCTACCAGCCTCGCTGCTCTGAAGCAGCAAATCGCGCGCGAGGCAGAGCATGCTCGTCGTCTTTCCGGTGCCAGGCGGCCCACAGAGGAGCAGGTTCGGCAAATTGCCTTGTTTCGATATCACCTGCAACCGCGAAATGGCCTCCGTGTTACCCACGATGTCTCCCACCGTCTGCGGACGGTACTTCTCCACCCACGGCGTGCTCGAAGTGGACATGACGACGCTGCGAATGTTTATGGACAGGGCAAAAAAAAAAAAGAGGCAGTAATAAATATGCAGGGGAGAGAAGAAGAGAATGACACAAAACCCCTTCAGCGTATTTTTGTTGTTGCTGTTCTCAGAAAAGAAAAAACACTGTCGATAATGTCATGTGTCGTCGCGCGATGGCACCAAAGACCGAAAGGGTGGGGGAGAGATGTAACGCCTCGGTGTTTGTGTTTATATCTTCTGTCAAGAACGGGATGCCCGTCTGGAATAGGTTGTGCACTACCGGGGAACCAGGCTAATGTGTGAACAACGAAGGCACAGGTACCTCTTCTGATACGCCTGTGCTGTCACAGTGTTCTTTGAATTTTGTAGAAGTGATCAAAGTAGTTCCTCAAGTGCGTGAGAAAGGGGAAGCGCGCGCCAGGAGAGCGGAGGGGAGGGAGTGTGTAGAAAGCGCGCGAGAGTGGAGGGGGTGCACAAACCCACACAAGAAGAAAACCAAAGGGGGGGAGGAGGACGAGGCGTGAAAATATGGGCCTCCGTAAGGGAAGCTAGGTGGGGGAAGCGGGGGGGGGGGGAAGGGGGTCAGACGATACGAGGTGTGGGGGGAGATCTCCATTTCAATACGCGTGCGTGTGTGTCTCGTGGTCCGGGGCCGCGGGTGAATCCTGACTACCTGTCCGGTGCGATTGGAGAGGAAGTCGTTGCCTCACCTAAACGCAAATGCATGCGAATAAAGAGGGAGGGCACCTGCACGCACGCGGTGAGTACAACGCCCGAGACCAGCCCTGTACGGACCAGGAGAAGGGGAAAGGGGGGGGAGAGCGTACAGCGGTGTGCCCGTTAAGGCAACACTGAGATGATGAGCGATACACTGACAGCTGCCCAGTCTCCTCCATTCATACATTTTGGGCATCAAAAGCAGCGGCATACAGGTACACAAATACACGACAAGACACGGGAGTGCCCAGAGGAAGAGTTTGCGGATCACGGACTCACACATCAGAGATGTGGTGCTAAGGGAGATGTGAAATAGCGTGTCCCTTCTTCGCACCCTCTCTCCTCCAAAGGCATGATGGCCTCTCCCCTGTGTCCTGGCGTAGCTCAATCACACAAGCTCTACTAGAACGCCCATCTCGGTCTGAGTCCCTCGAACAAGACACACACATCGCATGGCATCGCAAGGCCAAGAGAATAGGGATGGGAGAAAACTAAATATCAACTCACTTGTAACGGCTGAACGCACATCACAGGTTGACCTGCACTTCGAAAAACGAGCCACATACTTTCTGTTGATGCTGTGGTGGTGGTTGCTTCCGGCCATCACGTCCGTTGTACCAAATCGAACGGGAAAATTCCATAAAAGGAAAGCGGAGAGCGTGTGGCGGCGACAACACCGACAAAGCGCTACGGATAAGGCGATCACAGGGAGTGCGCGCTGTGCTCACAGGAAGGGGGAAGGGGGGAAGCACCGCCACTCCGCAAGATCACTTCACGGAAACACAAGACACACAACGACGCGCCCTTGTAACACACACACACACACACACACACACACACAACCATCGATCCACACTATGTCTCACATGTCACTAAAAACATTGACACGCAGAAAAATGCGCGCTGTTGCCTGTACTTTTCTCCCCTCCCTCTCCCTCCCTCCCATAGAAAAAAAAAATGCTGCAGACCAGCACCGCAGTCTCCCGCAAGCGTCGGTGTGGAAGAACAACGCGAGAGGCACACTGTTCGTAGCCTATTGATGGGGCGTGTTGTTTCCACTCGTACATCAGGACATACACGAAAAAAAAACAGTTGAACACCACACTTTAGCGCTGCAGTCAGAGGCCCATCTCTTCGTGCAAAGCACGACGTACACACGCCCCACAGCGATGCCGATACAGTCGGTTGAGGATGACTTTTACATCACACCCCACCAACCGTTTCCTCTTGCCAGTCGCCACGCGTGGCACAAACCTGTGATTCACTCAAAAGCCTTCCCCAGTGTGTTGTATGTGAAGCTGGGTAGACTATATTTTAGCCACCATGGCCCGCTGCCCCGACACCACGTCATCCAGGACCCACCACCACCATCCACATCACCGGTGAAGGATCCTTCAGGTCTCATTGCGATGTAGCTGCTTGGGACATGGGTCACTTAGAGCAGCCGTGGACTCGGGCGTGAGTAAGAGTTTACTGAGCCTCCACCTCCCAGCCCCTGTCCGCATGCTCTTTACTGCTCGACCACCCTTAGAAGAGCTGCTACTGTCATCCGAAAAACGTGTGAGGAGGATCAAGTCTGCATAAATACATGAACATCGACGCGGCACACACACGGTTCCACACGGAGGCCGAAGAGGAAACGCCCGTCTCCGGGATGGCAGGAGCGGCACTGACGAGCAACAGAACATTCAACAGAGAGCAGCGCGCACACCGGTGAGGAAGGGGGGGGAAGAGGGGGGAGGAGAAAGAAAAGAACCTGTCGAGTGGGAACAAAGACACACATTACGTAATTGACAAGAAATGCAACAGGGGCGTAAAAAAAAAAATAAGCCACTCATTCCCTCTCGTGGCACTCGACAACCGAAGCGGGAGGAAAGTATTTACATTTGACAAACAAACAAATGAAATGAAATGAAAACCGTACAGGTGAGAATAATATGGAGTCGATAGGGCAAAAAAAAGGCGAGTAATGGGAACAAAAAAAAAGTAGTCAGCAGCAGAAACGGTGGATAGACACTCCCCCCCCCGAAATACACACACACACACACAAACGCACACGCACACATACCCCTAAAGAAAATGCTGCGTGAAGAGACAGCGAAAAAAAAAATCGGTGTGTGTATGTGAGGAGGGAGAGGAAAGGGGGATGCATAAGTAAAGCAAGAGCTCAAACAAGATCTAACATGCGCCACACTGTGATGCATGGGTGTGTCCGCTCACCTGCCTGCTTGTATGCTTAGGAGGCGCGACAAGGAAAAAAATAATCAAATGAAACGAAGCCGCGAAAGGGACAGCGCTGAAGAGTGGATGAGAACCGCGTAATTAGAGAAAAGGCAGATAAGAATCGTGGAAACACCAGTCGCTCGAGGGGTGGGGGAAGCGTCCCTGTGTGCGCTGCACTATCCACGTACGTTGAAGCGCCCGGAGTGCTGTCGGAAAAGCGAGTATCAAGTAGCAAAGGAGAATGACCACTGTGCAGATCACACAGAAAAATATAAAGAGAAAGAGATCACGCGAACATCTATCACGCACAGGCCATCCAGTTTTTGAAGGCAGCCGGACCAAAGACTCTCGAAAACTTGAGCACCAGCTCTGAAGAGACGCACGCGCGCGTGCAAGGTCAAAAATTGTGGGAAAACAAAAAAGCACCAGAGGGGCAATTATTGTAGGCGTCCTTGCACGCTAATCTACACATGAGGGCTTCGAGACTGCCAGGAAACGCAAATAACGGCAGTTCAGAACGACAATCAGAAGCAAAAGCCGCGCCACACCAGGCGGAAAGAAAAAAAAAGGGGAGACGAGAGAAAAAGGCAGAAGGCAGAAGGCAAGGTCAGTACACATGATAGACCGCCGCGTAGGGGAAGGGGAGGCGCACGGTCAAAGGTGGGAAAGAATAGTCAGTCACGTGAAGACACACACCGCACACACACAGACCCACACACAATCAGGAGAGGGCAAACCTGTAGCGCAGCTCGGGTTCTCACACGGAGCGACGTAAAAGGCAAAAAACGGAAAATCAGGGGGCGTACCCCCCCCCCCCAAAAAAAAAAGAACGGCGAGTTGCCAGACGCAACGAATTCCTTCTACGCAAATTCCAATGGACGACAACAGCGAGCGAATTACTTCACCAGCACCAGCCCCACATTTCCTTGTTAACTTTGTATGGTGGTGGTGGTGGTGGTGAGGGGAGGGGGAATAAAGGTGCGCACACCAGTCGACGGTTCAGGTGAATACCAATGTCAAGACGCTGGCGATGAGGGACAGGGTGCAGGAGATGACGAAAAAAATGAAACCTTTCGATACGTGCCACTCAGATGCGTGGAGCGCGGGAGTGGCACACCAGCCGTGGAGGTAAAGATGGAGGGTGAAGCCAAACGTCACCGCCGCAGCGACTGCTGCAAAGAAAAGATAAGCGGTCAATGGAAACTTGACAACGGAGGGGAAAAACAAAAGAAAAAAAGCCATAATCACGTTTGCTGTGCCCAGAACGCACGTGACCACCGCCATCCCTTCGGCCGACTGAATGAGCATGTTACCTAGGTAACAAGTAAAGTATTCATCACGCAAATTGATCGTATTAGTGGCACCCGATGAGCCATACGTCATCCCCCACAACGTCATTTTACTTTTAGCGGGTGGTCCACTCACTAGGTGGCCGAAGCGCTCCAGGAGTGGCCTACCTTCCGAGACGCTAAAACCGGGACTCTGCAGAAGGTCAGTCAAGAACCGGATGGTGAGACTGATGTCAGCGGGCGTCTCGAAAAATGGCATCAAGACACCGAGAACTGCGAGCACCAGAGAAAGTATCACACACAGTAGCACAAAGATGCGTATCACCGTGTATCGCTGCATCCTTCTGTGACCTGCCCTGGAGTACAATAAAAAAAAAAGATCTCTGGTTGATTAATGTACAAATGGAATGGAATAGGGAAAAAGAAAAAGGCTCTACTGGTGCGCCTGTTGAAAAGGGCTATCCTGGACTGAATTTCGCGTGACAGCAAGGCTGAGCTGCAGGGGAGGGAGGGAGGAGGAGGAGGGAGCCACGAGGGAAGAGGCTATACTATTCTCTGCAGGCAAAATATTCCCATGCGCGTGTGCGCTCGAAGCCGTACAAGTCGCAAAACGCGTACATGCAAGCGACCATGGTGTTGAGATAATGGAAAAAAAAAACGGTGTGGCATGCGCATATCCAGTGAAAACAAGCCGATGCGCGGGGCACACAAACGAAGAATAGAGCAGAGGGGGGGGAGGGGAGTAAGTACAGCATTGGAGAGAGCGAGGGAGGGAGGGAGGGAGGGAGGGAGAGAACAACATCATATATAGCCAGTGAGGGGCAACGGAAACGGAGACTACACCCGTCAGTCAACGCCTCACATCTGCACCGATCTTGTTGTGGTTAGGTGGCAGTATGGATTGGCAGTGCAGACTCGCGGGCTGTCACTACCACGAGCAAGCGATAGCATCCCTGCCTTGCTGATGTTTACCTATACGCCGGCGAAGTCTACCCTCGGGGGAAGAGAAACAAGTGCGAGCAACGAGAGGCCCCCACCTCGAAGCGACGCGAGTAGTGCGACAAGGAGCTCCTACATAACATGGTTCTCTCTTGTTTTCTTTCTAGTCGTCGAGGATACGCCCGATGCCAACAACATGTGAAGCTGAAAGCTGTAAAGCAACCCTTGGGAGACCCGCACAAAACCATATGCCCTAAAACGCCCACGCAATACTCAGCGATGCGGCCGCCACAGCTCCAGGACGATGAGGAGGCGGTGTCGGTCAAAAACAGCGCCGCTGCGATGCCGCCGTGCGGCGCAACAAGGAGATGCGAGCAGAAACGGGAAAAAGAAATACGCTACGGTCAAAGTCTTCCGTGCCTTCAATGTCGTGTCGATGAATCTCCTCTTCCTGCTGTACCGCTCGAAGACGTGCCTGAATACGGCGCAGCTCTAGCGACAGTGACAAGGGAGGAACAGCCGACGACCCAACAAGAGTGTCAGCCGCTGTGTGGGAGCTGCTTACCGCTATCCCTTCAGAAGGCGACCCGCGGACCAGCCCGTCCCCCCAGCAAAGTCTTCCGTTGCTACGGTGATGAGGCTGATCTTGATCGGACAAAGACGCCACACCACTCACCGTGCTTATCTCCTTGATGGGTGAAATGTTGGGTGTTTCGCGGAACATACGCGGGGTGTTGAACTCCTCCGCAGCACGTTGGCGAACAGCGCTGCCAAGAATGGCCCCCTCCACCGCCGAAGCGGTGCCACCCCGTGAGGAGCGTGTCGGTGTCAGCTGTGGCGCCTTAGGTCGAAAAGTATACGCTGTGAGTGACTGCGTCGCGTAGACTCGCATCGTCGGGTCATCTGTGTTCGTTTCCGCCTCCGTCGCCGCGTACGAGCCGCGCGACGGTGAAGGTGGCGAGCCGCCCGGCGCGGGCGTCGCGGAGACGTGTTTGGCGTCAGAGAAACAGCGCCGCTGCGTCACACCAGCGATGTCGTCACCTTGAGGCAAAGCCCTTCTCCCGGCATGACCGGCATCGAAAACCGCATCTGCCGCTCTCCAATGCTGCACCCGTGAACAGATCTCTTCCCGATACGCCCCCACGCGTGCGTCCTCCTCGGCGTCCTCGAGCTGCTGCCGCACCTTATGCTCCGCGCGCACCACCTCCTCATAGGCCTGCTGATGCAACGCACGCATTGCCTGCATCCATGGCGACGCCCCTTCCGTGATGACGCCTTGAAGGTCACAGCACCCAACCTTATTCACCGTGTTACGCAGTTCAGCGTACGCTGTTGAAGCGCTGCTTGAGCTGTGGGCGACCTTTTCCGATGACCTAGAATGACCGACGCGTACGCTGTGGCCAACGGTGCGATTGTCGTCTCCGCTGCGACTGGTGCGGTACGCCGACCGCAGCCGATCTTCGATGACGGGCGACACACCTTTGTCATCCAACTCACAGCGACCGAGGCCCTCCAGCACGCCGTGACCGTTGCGTTCGCGCTCAGCCGCACTCCGCGCGAATCCGGGTGCGCCGCCTCGCAGCGGGGTCGTGAACGACCGCATAGCCTGATGTTGCTTCTTCTCTCGCAGGAGGACCTCGCGCCGCTCAACAAGAGCCAAAATAGTACGGTCGTCGAGCAGAGGGGAGCACTCGGTCAGGAAGTCGTCCACCTCCTTCGCGCTCGTCGACTCCTGGAGCCGCACGCCTAATCTCTGCGCCTCCATGATTTCGCGCCGCAACGACTCTGCGTTGCACAAGTCGGTATACATGCACAGCTGCACCTCATCTGGTGCGCGACGAGCCTTGACGAGGGCTTCAAAAATGCCGTGCTCGTTTAGCTCCTTGCAGGCTTTCCGCAAAGGCCTCACAAATGTTTTGCACGCGTCCATGTGTACGAGATACATGTTCTTGGCTCGGGCGATCAGACTGCGGAGAGACGAGGAGGGTGTCTTTCGAGCGTGGGCGGACACGTGGACGTCATCCTCGGCTGCCTTTATAGCCTGCTCCAGCTCAACAATGTCACCCTTCTCCAATGCATCCTGCAATGCAGCTGTGACGGCGGGGGAGCTCATGTCAACTAGGCAACGAAGTGGAAAGAAAGCCCAAGAGAGCCGACACAGGTTATCTCGAAGTTCTGCAAGATTGATGGAGAGAACTTCCCATCGACAGACTCCGCACCAACACAAGCGCACGCCGGTATCCAAATACTAGACCACGGGAATCGCTGAGGATAGTCGGCTGGGTAAATCTGCAAAGCCATGTGAAGTCGGGCGACCAGACCTCTCACAGGAAATCGTCGCTCCCCTCACGACCCGCTTGGCTTCCCGGTGAAAAACGGGGAAAGCAGAAAGTGGAGGCAATTATTTATGCACGGAATGGGGGGCCGACTCTCCCAAGATGGTGCGCAAAGAAGACATGAGCGTGCGAACAAAGAGTCGAGAAAAAAAGACGAGGAAGAAGAATAAAAGCGATGTTGGCAGAGTCAGAGTCAACGAAGGCGAAGAAGAAGGGGGACGCATGTGGAGGTGACAAAGACGCATAGTCAGTTGCTTCGTTCGTGGGTTCGAAGAGCCGCTTGAGTTCGCCTGACATGTCCTCACGAGTGCACCTGACTCCCCTCGCCACCCCCCGCCCCCTCAAAAAAAAAACACAGCAATGTGTCAAGGCACGCTTCTCTGATACCGTCCTCACCTGAACAGGAGAACCCCCCCCCCTCCGCAATGCTCAAAACTCGGAGACAAGCACTCTCATGAGCACATGAATGAGGATAACACCACGTATCGGGGCTGATCAAACGCTTGTGGCTTCGCTTCGGTGTTGCAGCTGGGGTTACCGGTGCATCTATATATATATATATATATATATAACAAAAAAAAAACAGCTGCTTGAATCCAAAAGAAGGAAAGCGCAGAGCTACTCCTCCTACGACCGACGGTTGCGGTGGTGCACACATTTGCCTTGCTGTTTCGTGCCATACCGTTACGGGCGGGGTTCCCTCGTTTGTCCCATAAGCACAAATTCAGGCGCAACAAGCCACATAACTCATATATAGACCCTATGCAACCAGCAAGACACACACACGCACACACACACACAGACACAGACACAGACACACCAATACAGTAAATAAATACACGAAAATGCGTTCCTAAACAACAAGAAAAACAAAAATGGTACATCTGCGAGTGAAAAACAGAAGAGGAGGGAGACAGAGAGAGAGAGAGGGAAAGCCAAGAAGAAGAAGGGCGCGATAACTGAGACGACAGAGAGGGGGGGAGGGGAGGAGGGCAGACATTGGTCCCACCCCTGCCCCACTTCCTTACTGAGAAAAGACCAAAAGAAACGTTGAGCTGGGCAGTGCAGGCGCCCCTCTCCTTCAATGCTGTCGACAAAACGTGAGAGAGCGTTCAGATTTGAACAGGCGGCAACTCCTTTGGTGATACCAAGTGAGTCTCTTGCACAAATGCGGCAGCCCAACGAACTCAGTCAAGGCCACGCCTCAGGCGGCTTCGCGAAAACTATGAACATGTCTAACACACAACGCAAACCAGCCAACAAACAATTTCACATGACAAGATGTGGAAAACAGGGACGGCAGTTGGCCCTTGCTGATACAGGAGCGCTGGAAACGGCAGGCGGAGCAGATCGCAGTCCCCGAAGATACGTGGGGCGAAACACAGAGATATGAGGAGCGTGGAGAAGTAGCGCTCCCAGGAAAAAAAAAACACTGACAAAAAGAGCGCAAAAGGCACGGTTGGACGGGTGTCTGTGGTGAGAAGAGAGAGGCACATAAACGGCTACCGGGGTGTGTCACTCCAGCACGGGCTCCTCCCGCACCACCATCGCTGCGCGACTCTGCTCTAGCTGGGAAGCGTTCAGCTGGACAACCTCTCGGATCAGCTCGTCCACCAGCATGCGGGCCTTCGCCTTTTTAGCTAGCTCCCTGTCCACCTCGGACATCAGCCACGGAAAGAAGTCTAGCTCCACCTCGTTCAGCACGCGGTCTGCAAACCAGCCCTCGTCCTGCAGTCGTGAAAACACGCGGTTTTCCATATTGCTCATGTACACCTTGGCAAACTGCCTCGCCTGCAGTTTCTCACGCGTCTCCTTTTCTCGCCGGATGCGCTCCATCTCCTGCTGCTTGCGACGCTCCTTCTCTTCAAACTTGCGGCGCTCCTCCGCCTCAAGTTTCTGGGTTTCTAGCAGCTCCTCCTTGCGGCGCTGCTCGAACTCGATCTGCTGCTGGCGCAGCAACTCCAGCTCTTCCTCTTGCATTACTTCTAGCATGGCCTGCTCCAAGGTCTTGCCTACGAGAACCTCGAGGATGGGCTCCACGGCCTCGTCGAAGCGAAACAAGTCGCCCTCGTTAATTTGAGTATCAGCGTCGCGGCCGGACTTGACGGGAACATACAATGGAGTCGTTGGGCGGTCCATGAGCGGGTCCGTCTGCGTCTCCTGCACCTGCTGATCCACCTTGTCCGTCAGCTCTTCCAGATACTCGTCTGTTTGCATCTCTGTGTGTTGCCGGCCATCCCCCGGCTCTGGTGTGGCAATGTGTCGGCGGGCGTTTTCAAACTGTTTGCGGCGCCTGATCGAGGCGGCGCGCTGCGATGCCTGCTTACGCCGCTGCGCCTCGATCATCTCGCGCTTCTCCATCTCTGCTCGCGCAGCGATCGACATTATCGGGCTACCATACGTGTTGCCGCGGTACACGCGACGGTCATACATGATGTTGCCTAGCCTCTTCGAGCCGCTGGGTATGCTTCTGCGCGCATTGCCGCTACCGGACGGGTCACGATACTTGGGCTCCTGGAAACCTTGCGGCGGCTGCCGAAAAGTGTACACTGCGGCAGTCCCGTCCGCATCTGCTGCTTGTCGTTGCATCATGAGAGGGGGAAGAAGGAGACGGGGGGCGGAGAACTAAAATGTAGTGTCTGGAGCGTGGGCGCGCTTGCGTCAATCTGGCGATGCAGCTGAGTTTGCCAGCGTGAATAATGGGGCGCGGCCGGGGGGGGGTGAGACGTACGTAAACTCCGCTGATGAAGAAAAATATAAATCACGTGGAACAAAAAAAAATCCAAGAGAACGAGGAGTCTGGCGGCAGCGGCGGTGATACTGAGCAAAATCCGGAGAAACACCTTTCAAGGGTGGGGATATGCGTTGCCCTTGGTGGGGGCGAAAGGGATATATGTATATATATATATGTGTGTGTATGTACAAATACGGGGGAAGCGGCTGCTGGGGTGCCGTCTGCCTAGCGATGTGGTGAGGTACGCGGAAGCGCCCGACAGCGCTACACTCACGTTGTTGACGAGAAGCTTTAGGAAAGAGAGAGAGAGACCGGAGATGTCCCACGCGACGAAGTCCTGTGACCCCTCTTGTGTGTACCACTCCGAATGCTATACAGGCTCCTTTACGGTGTGCAACGAACAGTTGTGGTCGGTGAATGCGAATGAATACAGGCAACCCAAAAGGGATGCGTCGACGAGATCAACACGAAAAGAGAGAGAAAAAAATAGTTGAGGAGCAGAAAGGGTTGAGGGAGTGGAAAAGGTAACCGAGCATTGGCGTATAGGCTGGGGTGGTGATTGATCACTGGGTGTGGCTGTGATGTAAGTAGAGTTGCACAATAGGCTTAAACCGCTAGCGGATTCCATGTGAGTGACGAGGTGGTGTGATGCCCCTGTCTCGGCTTCGGTTGTCGTCTCCTCCTCCCCCTCCCCCCCTCTATCCTGCGTAGTGGCAATACCCTAAAACGCCTTTGTCCGATCGTGTTTATCACTCGACCGGAAAGAAACGATCGAAAAAGACGGCGAGATGAAGATAGGGTGGGGGGGGGGGGGCGTGGCGAAGAATCCGTTGGGCTAAGCTCAGTGAACCTCAACAACATGTGGCGTATACATATATATATATATAAATATATGTATGTATCCTGGAGGTTTCTTTTTGGGTATGTGTGTGTGTGTGTGTGCCTATAGGCCGTGGGTGCTGGAAACACACACGAAAAAAAAAAGAGATGTGAACATAAAGAGTTCAGATTTTCGGCACGGCGATGCTCGTCGGTCGTGCGCGAAGGGCGGGGCGAAGACACCCGAGAAGACGAAATAGTTTACATAGGCTCTTGGTAGGAAGAAGAGCAGGAGGAGGGGGAAGAGGAGAAGAGGAGGAGGGGGGAGAAGAGAATTGATGGGGGTGTGATCGTTGCTGGGAACAACAACAACAAAGCCAGCAAATTATCCAGAACAAAAGTAGAAATGAGACATGAACACAAATACAAAAAACAAATACCGCCAAGGAATTGTTACGGGGTCGGTGTGTCACAGACAACCACGAGCAAAGAAAGCCATAACATGGATATACACATATATACATAGAATTATTTGCAGTGTGTATACTATAGAGGAGAGTGATGATTTTATATGAAAGGAGTGACTTGCAAAACGAGCAAACCCAGGCGGGGAATAACTAGAAGAGATGGGACAAAAAAAAATCTTTGTTGTTGTTCGTCCAACAGAGAAAAAACTCGCACATATGCATAGAACATGAATACATATACATATATATATATATATATATATGTACATACATAGACATGTATCGACATGAAAGAAAGCATGGGGCCTGTGGACAGAAAGTAAAGATCCAAGAACAAAGTAAAAATGGAGAGAAGGAACTGCTTTTCCCTTCCCTTCCCTTCCCCGCCCTCCCTCGCACAGAGAGAGAGAGACGTTCATGGGGATCGGGGAGGGATCTACTGTGCATATGAACACACATCAAATCATGTCTAGTCGGAGCCAGAGCGTAGCCGCTGCCCCCTCTCTTTCGCTTATCCTGTGCCTCCGCTACCGACACAGACTTGGTTGAGAGAGTGGACTGGGTGACGGGATGCTGTTCTGCATAGGGCGGGTGAGCCCCCCTCTCCTTCTCCAATGCAGCAGTAGTTGACGGTTTCAGAGAGGCAAAAGACTTTACCTCGTTTTCGGGTCACCTGACCCTTCTCCCGCTCGAGACGGCCACCGTTCCCGCTGAGCGCGAGCCTTTCCAGACGAGAGGTGACAAACGATCCTCATTTCTTACTTGGATCCATCATGGGGCCCTTGAGCTGGTGAAGCGGTGAACAACAGCGGTGTCTCAGTCGTCACCTCCATTACTGCTTATTAGCCGAAACACGGTGCGAAAGAATCCAAGGCTAAAAACAAACTGAAGAAATTGGAAAAGCAGCTCACGCAAACTAAAAAAAAAAAAAAAAAACCAAGAAAAAAAACGCAAGCGCTGCGAAACAACGGATTATATCAATTTATATATGATGCCCTGTGCGTACTTTCTCTTGCTAGTTGTGATCATTCGAGTACGCCGCTACTACCCCACCCCCTCCCTCCCTCCCTTTCCCGCTGCTGTGTGCACATGGGGACTCCTCTAGGGCCTTTCCTCTTTTCTCTTCTCCTGCCTCTGACACTGTTCCTGCATAGCAGCCGAACATCATCAGCGGTCCTTCGTCGCATCCTCAACACACGTGCACACACATTTTGTTGGTGTGCGTGTGGCGTGTATGTGCTGAGGCAGTCGAAACGGCTCCCTCAAGCCGACTCAAAAGTCACGTTGGAGTGGACGGGGGATCCCCTAGAATGGGGAAGGGGCAGGAAGGACAGTGAAGAGTGGGATGCTGCCCGAATTTTTTTCAGGGGGGAGGGGGGGAGGGGGGCGAGGGCAACCGACAAAGAAACGGCGGGCGCCCCATCCACCTAACAAAAAAAAACAAAACTGTGCAACATCAAATGTAATACAGGGGTCACCAGAAATACGAAAACAAAAAGAAGCCGATATATGCGCAGATGTGTTGTAAAAGAAAAAAGGGGAATGGGTGTTGGTTGATGGCGGGGGAAGGAGGGAGGGCGGCTGTAGAAAACCACAAAAATGTAAACAGGCGTAAAAAAAAAGTGAGTTTGCCCTCCCCACCTCGACAAAAAAAAAATCGGAAATTGGAGTCGGAAGCTTCTTAAAAATCGGCACTCACTTCGCGCCGACCACAGAATCGCGGGACACACGACTTGTAACCCGCCTTCACACCCTCCGATACAGAAACACAAAATGCCTGGCAACACGAGGCGATGAAAGAATAGGCATCCGGGGGGGAAGGGGGAGGAGGGAGGGGGGGATCCCTAGCGGGAACGGGACGAGAAGGATGCAAGATACACCAAGCGAGGAAAAGATGAAATAGCCCGTCGAAGACTACTGCCAAATTCTCTCTTCTTCCCCCTTCTCACGTGGTTGCCTTGCTCATGCACTCACCTCAACGATCAACCTAGCGGCTTTCTTGAAGGACTCAGACACTCTGAGAATGCGCCTCACGGAGCGGCCCGTGGCCGTGAACGGGGGTGGCAGCACCGTTGATGCGCAGTGGCAGCAACCGCCCCTCGCGTTGTCGCTGCTGCGGCTGAGAGACGGTGGAGGTATAGCGGAGTGGAGTGCCGTTGCTGACGGCTATGGAGTTAATGGACTTTGCGACAAGTGGCTGAAGCGCTGGTAAGCGCGCCTGTTCCAGCGGCCGGGCCCCGACGGGCGATGAAATAAATTTCACCAAGACCCGCTTGGGGGTGAAAATACTCACGGTGCACGGGGTATCGCCGGAAACGGGTGGATTGGGGCGTGTGAGGAGGAGAGTGTAGCAACCTGGCCTATCCGCCTTGAACACCAGCGAGTGCTCGCGCGCGTTTGTCACTTCCCCGGAGGAGGCGAGCCTCATCGCCTGCTCGTTGAAGACTGCCATTACAACGTCGTCATCGGCAACGACATCGCCCTTGTCACTGACAAAGTGGTCCATGGTCTTCTCCTGTCGCAGAAGCACGTGGACATCGCAAGCGCTGCTCACCGTAAAGTCCATCCGCTGACCCGTCGATCCTGGCGTCAGCGTTACAGCAGCGCTCTTCGGTTCCCGCGAGAGTCCACAGTAGTTCAGCATGGAGAGCGAGACCTTTGCGGACCCCGGGTATACTGACAAGTAGAAGGACCCGTGGTGGCCCACGTTGGCCGTGTGAGGGATGAGCAAACAGGTGCCATACGCGGGCATCTCCATCGGGATGCACACCTCACGCGAGTTGAGCATGATACCCTTCTGGAGAAAACGCGCCGTGCTGTTTGTAATCAAGGGCGTAAGCGGGGCGGTGGATGAGGTAGGCTCCATGAGAGCCATTCCTGACTGTGGGTAGTGCCTCACTCCTTCGGGGTCAACGAACTGCGGCGCGGTGTGGGAGAGCTCGGAAAGCACTCTGACTGGACGAGAGCTGCTGTTCTTCACAACGAAGATGGGGTTGTTGCGAAAAGTCGTAAACTTGGGGCCACCGCCGCTTGTGCGGCTGTCCCACCGGGCGGTCGCCGTAAGCCGGTCACCACAGTTGATGTGACACGTCTGTAAGCTCGAAAAGTTGCGCAGAAACGTCGGTAAAGGCAGATAAAGCATGTCGTCCCTTTCTGGGTCGTACTGGCACACCTGCTGCAGTCCCAAGCTCCAGTGTACATCGGTGTGACAGAGTGGGCCCGTGTATACCGGCCCGTCATTGCGGAACGAGTTCTCTAGCTTGATGACGACGTCAGACGGATTCGTCGACCCCTCGAGAGTGACAATCACACCGAGAAGCGCGTAGGTGCACAGAGGGTGAATGCCATCCGGCACCTCGGCGTTCGATGAACACATCACGACGTCGCCACGCTCTAGGCTCTCCGTCACACTTAACCAGAAGCTCACGGACATGTAGTTGCCGAGGTTCGCGGCCTCCGACAACTTCATGTCAAACGGGGTGTGCGTCACAGGGCGGCCCGTCAGGTCACGAAGTGTCTCGAGCGCGGTACAGTTGTCGAGCTCATCGTAGCCGCCAAGAAACTTGGCGTATGCCTTCTCCAGAAGCAAGGGGTACCAATTGTGGTTGGTGGACTGCGTGAACATCGACTCACGCGCTCGGGTGCACGGGACGCGGTCGTCTACATCAACGTAGACGGGTTTGCTGTGGGGATCGAAGAATGCAAATGTGTAGGGTGCATTCACAGGAGCCTCCTTCGTAACGATAAGACGCTGCAGCAGCACTGGGTACCTCGACAGGGCAGCGATGAACGGGGCAAGATAGCCAGCGTCCTGCGGTGCGGAGACGACGTTGTTTGGCGATGGGGCTGCCGGCTCAAACGGCTCAAAGCGTCTCTCTGGGTAGAGATCACACACGCGCACCCACTGCTCTGCGACGCGCGCGTTGTCTTTGTGGAAGTCCGCGTCCTGCCAGCCGCGCAGCTCCAACGCCAGCTCGCGGGCTCGGCGATTCAGTTGACTCTCCAGCTCTAGCACCTGTGATCGGTTCTCGCCGCTGCGCTTCAGACGCCGTCGCTCCAGCTCCATCCCGTGAAAATTGGAGTCTGTATCCAAGGGCAGCCGCTGCAGTGGAATGCCCTCCGGTTCTTGGTCGAGGTACGCGCGCTCCTCTTGAATGAAATCGGCCGCCAGCTGCATCACACGCTCGTTCAACTTCTTCTCCAGCGACTGCAAGTCCATCTGACCCCTCTTCTTTGCGCGAAAGCGCTCCAGCTCGGTGGCGTGGAAGACGCTGTCTGTGTGTAACGAGAGGTCCGCCAAGGGCACCCCACACGGCTCCGGGTGCAGGTAGCAGCGGTCCATTGCCAACAGCTGGTCCGCTAGCTCACGCGCGCGGTTGCTCATTCCCGCCTCCAGCACCTCGAGGTCCCCTGCAGGAGCTCCCTGGCCCATCTTGCGAAGCCGCCGCCTCGCCTGCTCGATTTCGCGCATTCGACGGTCGGTGTTCAGGGGAAGGTCGTGGAGCGCAATGCCAAGTGGGGCGCGGTCCATGAAAGACCGCTCCTCGTCCAACAGCTGCTGCGCAAGCACTTCGGCACGCTCGTTCAGTCTATCCTCGATCGCCTTTACTGCAGCAGCGCCGCCGCCGGTCTCCTTGAGGCCACGGCGTTGCTCCTCCATCTTTCGGAAGTGTTCATCCGCGTTCAAAGGGACATCCGCCAGCGGCACCCCGCACGGCTCGGGGTGAAGAAAGGCGCGCCCCCTACGCACTAGATCCTTCGCGAGTGCGTGTACCCGCCTGTTCATCTTGTGCTCCGTGGCAGCGATTTCGCCACGGTTCTTCTCAGCGCGCTGCAGCAGCGTGCGACGATACAGCTCCTTCTCATGGAATTCGCGATCTGTGTTGAGGGGAAGGTAGCGCAACGGGACCCCCTCAGGGGTTTGGTCCAGAAACATGCGCTCCTTGGCGACAAAATCTGCCGCAATTTGGGCAAGGCGTTCTGCCATTTGCTCCTCACATGCGCGAATCTTCTCATGGCTTCGCTTGGGGTCAGACCGCAGTAGGCGGCGTTTGCGCTCGGCAAGATTGAAGCAAATATCGCCATTCAGAGGCAGATCCTCGATCGGCACGCCAAGCGGCTCTGGGTCGAGAAACGCACGCTCCTTGCGAAGCACATTCCTGGCAATCACGTGCACTCGATCCTCCAGATCGCTCTCCTTGGCTGCGATCGCTGCGGCATTTCGGAGCGGCTCGCGCTTCAACTGCAACCGCTCGTCCTCCATAGCATGGAAGACCGAGTCGCCGTTGAGAGGCAAATCGGTCAGCGGCACACCCTCCGGCTCACGTGAAAGAAAGGCCCGCTCAACCTCCAAAAACTCCTTGGCCATCTCGCGCACGCGAGCATTCAACCTCTCCTCGATACTCCTGACCTCATCTTCGCCCGCGCCAGCCTTCAGCGCATTCATCCGACGGCGCCGCTCTCTTGTCAAAGCACCAAACTCATTGTCCGAGTCCAGCGGCAGTGCCTCCAGCGGCACACCCAGCGGTTTTCTGTCCAGAAAGGCGCGGTCGGCCGCCAGCGCTACCCGCGCCAGCTCTCTGGCCCTGTCGTTCATGCAAGCCTCCATCTCAGCCAGAGTTTCGCTGTTGGGTGCGCCGTTGCGGATCAGGCGGTATCGCGCAATCTCCGCCTCCCTGAACTGCGGGTCCTCGTCAAGGCCGAGCTCCGCCAGTGGGATGCCCTCCTGCTCAGCGTTCATGAAGCCGCGAGACGCAGCGAAGGCGGCACGCGCGAGGGTGTGGGAGCGTCGGTTCATCTCCTCGATCAGCTCGCGCATCACACCCGGGCTCTGCCTCGCGGTTCGTGGATCCTTGGAGCGCCGACGATACTCCTGCTCCAGCTGCTGAAATGCCGTGTCGGCATCGAGCGGAACGTCCGCGAGGTACATGCCCTCCGGCTCAGGATCAAGAAAGGCGCGCTCTCGTTCGATCACATCATCGGCGATCTCGCAGGCACGGCGATCCATTTCGTCCTCGATGGCAGCCATCTCTGTCGCCTTGACGCGCCCCTTTCCATGCAGCCTGCGGCGTCTTCTCGCGAGCTCGCAAAACGCCGCGTCGGCGTGCAGGTTCAGATCCTCCTTCGGGATGCCACGGTAAGACGCCTTAATTGGCCCCAAATCATGCGCCATTACCTCGCGCGCCAGCTCGTGGGCGTAGTTGCGCAGCTGCTCTTCGTCGGCCAACACCTCCTTCTTCATGTTCAGTGAGCGCTTGTGGACACGACGTTGCCGCTCCAGTTTCTGGTACTTGGCGTCCGTGTCCAAGGGTAACTCCTCCACTGGGAGCCCGTAGACCACTTCTGGCAAGTATTCGCGGTCGTCCACCACGATTTGGTGCGCCAGCTCGTGGGCGCGGGCATTCAGCTTCTTTTCTAGCTCCCGGACGCTGGAACTGTTAGGAGCCGCACCCTGAGCCAGCAAAATGGCCCGCTCCACCTCTGTTCCGTGGTAGATGTAGTCCGTGTCGAGTGGGATGTCGCACAAATCCACACCCTCGGGTTGGACGTCAAGGTACTTGTCACGGTTGCCTTTTAGCTGAGCTTCGCCTACCTCGTCGGCTAGGAGCTGCAGCTCGCGGTAGAGGTTGGCAGTGGCGCTGGAGAGGTGTGAGGTATTGGGCCGCAGCTGCATCCCTCTAAGCTCTCTCTCTTTCGCCACAAAAGTCTTGTTTGAATCGAGGGCCAATAACTCCTTGGGGATATCCGATGACCGGCCTCGCAAAAATTCACGGCCTTTCACCTTCACCACGCCGGCCAAGACGTGAGCGCGGTCATTCAGCTGCTCCTCTATCTCACGCAGCTTTGTCGGCGAAAACGATGCGCCGCGCGCTACCAAGCGCAGGCGGTCCTTTTCCTGCGCGCAGAACTCGGCGTCGTCGTCAAGCGGCACGTCGGCAAGTGGAACCCCCTCCGGTTCCTGGTCAAGGAAGGTGCGACTCTGCTTGACGTACTCCTCCGCCAGAGCAAGCGCGCGGTCGTTCATCCGCCCCTCCGTCTCGGCGATCGCGTTTGCGTTCCTCTTGTCCGAGGCCTTCAGCATGCGCAGCTCCGCCTCCAGTGCCGCAAAACACGAATCGCTATCCAGTGGCAACAGCGCCAACCGGACCCCTCTCGGTTCCGGGTCCAGACCAGCACGGTCTGCGGCAATGCGCTCCCTGGCGAGCACGCGCGCGCGCGCATTCAGCGTCGCTTGTATCTCATGGATCCTTTTCATATTTGCTGGCTTCTCCATCCTGGACTTCCGAAGCGACGCCACCGCCGCTGCAAAGGTTTCGTCGGAGTGAGGTCGCAGGTATTTGAGTGGGTACCCCTCGGGCTCCTGGTCCAGCCCTTGGAGATCCTTCTCGAGCTGCTTGATTGCCAGACTCACAGCGCGGTCATTGAGGCGGACCTCCAACTCCTTCATCCGTGCCGCTTTCCCCTCCGCGTCGCGGCCCTTCAGCTTCGCTCGCTCCACCTCGAGCGAGTGGAACTTGCTGTCTACATCAAGAGGCAGTTCGTCAATTGACACACCCTCCGGCTTGGGATGGAGGTACCCACGATCCAGCGCCAGTGCTGCGCTCGCCAGTTCGTGTAGGCGCTCGTTCAGCTGACCCTCGAGGTCACGGATGGTCGCAGCGTTCTTGACAGGATCACGTGCCTTCAAAACCGCTCGCTCCACCTCCATTTTATGGAAGACCGCGTCGGTGTCAAGAGGCAGCATAGCGCGAGGCACACCCTCCGGCTCCTGCCCGAGATACCCGCGGTCGCCATGAAGGAGTTTTTCGGCCTCCTCCAACGCGCATTCATTCATCAAGGCAACCAGCTGGGCGACTGACTCTGCTGGGCACCCCTTCGGCAACTGCTCCTTTTCGTCGATGAGAAGGCAGAACTTGGGGTTCATGTGGAGGTTCAGCACCTCTACGGGGACGTCGTGTGGGTTCTGTGACAGTAACTTGAGATCTTCAGCCTTGGTAGCCCTGGCCAGCTCTACGGTGCGCATGTTCAGCTCATCTTCCAACTCGGCGATGCGGCGCTGGTTTTTCCTGCAGTCTGTCAGTTTAAGCCCCGCCCGCTCCACCTCCAGAGCCTGGAAGACGGCATCAGTGTCGAGCGGCAGCCGAATCAGGGGAACGCCCTCAGGCTTCGGATGTAGATAATTGCGATCTCCCTTCGTTACGGCCTCTGCCAACGCGTTGCAGCGGTCGTTCATACGGTCATGCACCCCCTCAATCGCGCGCTGCTGATCTGTTTGTGACGCTTTCAGTTTCCGCAACTCATCTACAAGCTGCTTGAAGTGGGCATCTCGGTGTGGATGGAGGAGTCTCAGCGGGAGGCTGCGTGGATGCTGATGCAGGCCCCTCAGGTCCTCCTCTTTCTGCGCCAGCGCCAACTCGCGCGCGCGAGCATTGAGCTGGTCCTCGAGATTGCTAACCTGAGTCTTGGCGTTGTTGCCCTTGGCTAGAGCACGGGTTGCCTCCAGCCTCCCAAAAACGGTATCGCTATCAAAAGGAAGAATCTCAAGCGGGACTCCCTCTGGGAACGGGGCCAGATACCCCCGATCTTGGCGAAGCAGCTTCTTCGCCAGCTCGTGGGCTCGCTTGTTCAGTTGCTCCTCGAGCGCCACGACGTCCGCCTGTTTGATGGCGCCCCCCGCATCTTGCGCCGCGAGCAACTCCAGACGCTTCTTCTCAAGCGCCCGGAACTCATCATCCGACGTCAGTGGGAGTAGACTGAGAGGTACGCCCCCTGGCGCTGCGTCCAGGTACGTCGGACGATCGTCTTCCAGAAACCCCTCTGCCAGCTCTACGATGCGCTCGTTAGCCGTCGCGCGAAGCTGCGCCAGTTTCGCCGCATTCCTCACAGGATCCTTCGCGAGGCGCCGCAGCTCTGGCAGCAGCTCCGCAAATGTGCGGGCCGCATGGGGCTTCAGTAAGGAGAGCGGCACGCCGAGGGGCGCCTGCTCCAGGTTCTCCACATCGGCCCTCAGCTGCTCCGCGGCCAGCTCCTCAAGCCGAGCATTCAGCCGCTGCTCCAATTGCACCGTTGTCTGGTTGTCGGGCTGCGACACCCTCTTCGCCACCGCGCGCGCCACCTCATCCGTGTGAAAAGCCAAGTCCGTATCGAGCGGGAGCGCGCTCAGCGGCACACCGAGGGGGTCCGGCGTCAAATAGTTGCGGTCCCCATTCAGCGCCATGTCAGCCAGCTCGTGAGCGCGCTGGTTCATCTGCTGCTGCCGCCACCGAATGTTGTCCGCGTTACGCACTGGGTCGGCCTTGAAGACGCGCATGTCCTTGATGAAAGCACTCATTTGTGCATCTTCGTGTGGCTTTAGAATAGCCAGGGGGATACCGCGCGGCGCGGTATCGACACCATTGAGATCCTCCTCTTTTTGCGCTAGCGACAATTCGTGTATCCGTGCGCTTAGCTGGCTCTCTAGCTCAGTGATGCGATCCGCGTTCTTGATGGGGTCCTCCAGCCAGAGTATTGCTCGCCGAACCTCCTTGCCATGAAACTCCTCGTCGGTATTCAACGGCAGCAGCTCAACAGGCACACCCTCGACGCTTGAATGAAGGTATACGTCGCGCCCATTCTCCAGCACCGTCGCTGCAAGGGAAAGGACGCGCTCGTTCAACTTTGCCTGCAAATCTATAACCCTGCTCTTCAGTTGCGGGGAGAGTTTTGAGCGCCGCAGCTCTGAAATTAGCCGTGCTACTTCAGCGTCCTCGCGTGGCTGCAGCAAATCCAGCGGTATGTCCAGGGGAAGCTGGTCCACTCCGTCAAAGTCGCTGCCTAGTGCATCGCGGGCAAGCTCCGCTGCCCGGCCATTCATATCGTCTTCCAGAGCAGAAACAGCTTCACGGTTTGCCACCGGGTCCACCTTCTTCAGCTGCTGTCGCCTCTGACGCATGACACTGAAGAGTTTGTCGGTGTCCAGAGGCAGGTCCAATAGCGGCACCCCGTGGGGGGTTGGGTGCAAAAAATACAAATCCCCATCCTTCTGTTCCAGCGCCAGCTCGCTGAGTCGGTTATCCATGATCTGCTCAAGATCCTCCTTGAAAGTAACGGTGGGAACTCGCTTGCGGAGGCGACGCCTCTCGGCCATGTTGCTAAAGAGACGATCGGAGTGCGGTTTCAAACTCTTCGTTAGGATGCCATGGTAGCTGGGTGGGAAAGGGGCGAGGTCTTCTTCCATCACCAGCTCTGCCAGCTGGTACGCACGGTCGTTCAACAAGACCTCCGTATCGCGCACAGCCGCGGCATTTCGGATTGAGTCTTTGATCTTCATCGTGGCCCGCTCCACCTCCAAAGCGTGAAACATTTCATCCTGATCCAGCGGAAGATCCTCGATCGGGATGTCGCGCGGCCGGGGGTCGATGTAGGCGGTCCTGTCCCCCGCCAGCAGATTCCCCGCCAACTCGAGGGCGCGGTGCTTGAGCGCCGCCTCCTTCTGGAGGAGCACGTCACCGTCGTAGTTAGGGCTCTTCCGGAGCTCGCGCAGTTCGTTGATGAGCGCGGCACCTTCGGCGTCACTGTGCAAACCCAACAACTCTTTCGTCAGCCCCAGCGGAGCGTCCTCGATGGGGCCAAGATCCGCTGCGCGCTGAAGCTTGGCCAGCTCGGATGCGCGTTCATTCAGCGCGGCCTCAATACTACGGATCACATCGGCTTGGTGGCGCGCATCCGTCAGCTTTAGTTTAGCTCTCTCTATCTCCATCGAGTGGAACTTACGGTCGGCCTCGAGCGGCAGGTCCTCCAGCGGCACACCCTCCGGATTTGGATCGAGATAGGACCGCTTCAGCACCTTGTGGGCGAGCACAACCGCTCGTTCGTTCATCTCCCTACGAAGACGCTCCTGCTCGCTGACGTGGAGCGACCCGTTGGACTCCCGCATCCTCGCCAGCATCTCGGCAAAAAGCCCATCCTCGTGTGGATTTAGCAGCACCAGCGGAATTCCACACGGGGCGGGGTCAAGACCGCGGAGGTCCTCCTCCTTCTGCATCCCTGCCAGCTCATGAGCGCGAGCGATGAGCTTTCCCTCCAGCGCCTTGATGTTGGCGACATTGCGTTGGGGATCGACTGTCATGGCGAGAGCCCGTTCCACTTCCATCCCATGGAAGACCTCGTCCGCGTCGAGAGGCAGTTTTTCCAGAGGAATGCCCTCGACAATGTCCTCCATATAGCCGCGATCACCCTTCAACATGTTCCTCGCAAGCAGCTGCGAGCGCCTGTTCATGGCGACTAGGAGTTGGGCGAGCTGCGGCGATGACGTCTGCGACGCGTGCATCGCCGCCTCCAGAGCCCGCCGCTTGTCCACCAAAGCTGCAAATTCAGCATCCGCGTGGGGGTCAATCACCCTCAGTGGCAGCCCCTCCGGTGTAGGGTCTAGTCCCTCCAAGTCTTGCTCTCGGCGCATCTCCGCCAGTTCCATCGCGCGAAAGTTGAGCCGGCTCTCCAGTTCGGCGATCTTGTTGGCATGCCGGCGGGGGTTTTCAGCCTTCAAGAGTAGCCGGCGCACCTCTGCGGCGTGAAAAATCTCGTCCGAGCTCAGAGGCAAAAGTGAGAGCGGCACATTCCTGGGACTCTCGTGCAGGTAGCCGCGGTCTTTCTCGAGCAAATCTCTTGCCATGGCCTGGCAGCGCTCCTCCATGACCGCTTTGATTGGTGCCACGGTGGGGACCGAGATGTCAGTTGTGCGCATGCTGCGCAGTGCCGTAATAGACTCCTGGAAACTCGAGTCCTCGTACGGACGCAGTACTTCCAGCGGAACGCCGAGGGGTTCGCGGCTTAGACCATCCAACTCCTGCGCAATACGCTCTTTTGCCAGCTCGTGGACCCGCTCATTCAGCTTAGTCTCAAGCTCTCTTACCGCAGCGGTATTGCGGGGAGCATCAAGCGACTTTAGGTTCGCACGCTTGCTTTCCAGCTCCAAGAAGATCGCGTCCTGGTCAAGGGGCAACAGAGCCAGCGGCACGCCCCCTGGCTCCGCGTCGAGGAAAGCGCGGTCACTAGCTACACGGCACTTTGCCAAAACATGGCACCGCTCATCAAGCTCCGCTTGCAGGTCACGAATCTTATCAGCATTCGCGAAGGGGTCGTCCCGCTTCAACACCCGGAGACTCTTGACCATTTTAGCAAAGGCGCTGTCGGAGTGTGGCTGCAGCACAGCAAGCGGGACCCCATGCGGCGTCGGATTGAGTCCACAGAAGTCTTCCTCTCTCTGGAGTTGCGCCAGCGCATTCGCGCGCTCATTTAACTTGCCTTCCAACGCGGTTGCCTTGGCGAGAGAGGCGTTGGTACTCTGCAGCTTCAGCTTGGTACGTTCCACTTCCATCAAATGGAAAGCGACATCGTCATCCAGGGGCAGTTCACCGGAGTCCACCCCTCCAAAGTCCTTGTCGAGGTAGTCGCGATCGCCCTGCAGACGGCAGCGCTCAATGTCGCGCTGCATGTCTTTGAGCACTGCGTTGCACGAGCGCACAGAGTCACTGTCAGCGCCGTGTAGCTTGATGAGTTCCCGACGTTCCGCTTCTTTCTCAAGAAAAGCTAGCTCGCTGGCCAGGTCTAGCGCCGCCAACGGCACTCTTCCCGGTCCTGCGTCGCAGTACTCGAGGCGTGACTCATTGGCAAGCGCGCGCGCGCGCTCGTTGAGATCGGCTGTGAGATTTGCCAGTTTTGCGGCGTCGCTGTCACGCCTCTGCCGGTGCAGCAAAGCCCCAGCGGCTCGAATCGCCCGCGCTTCCTTCTCCAGCTCCAGGAACAGGGCATCGCGATTGAGTGGCAGTGCTTCGAGAGGAACGCCCTCCAGAGTGCTTTCCAGCGCTGCACGCTCTTCCTTATGCATGGCTTCGGCTAGCTCTGTGGCGCGAGCATTGAGCTTATCCCTCGCAGCAGCCACCCCCTTGCTGTCACCAGCCGCCAAGGCGTCGCGAAATCTTTCCCCCGTCTCGTTGAACACTGGGTCCACGTCTAGTGGCAATTCCTGGAGAGAAATTCCGAGTGCGGTTGGCTCCAACTGCTGACAGAGGCGTGCCTTGACCGCTTTGGCCAGTTCACGCGCGCGGCCGTTCATCCTCCTCTCGATCTCCACCACCTGCGACTGCAGAGAGCTGGCGCCTGCTATATGGGCAGAAGAACAGAGCTGCGCCCGCTGCTCCTCTAGCTGTTGAAACTCGTGGTCAGAATCGATAGGAACTTGTCGGATGGGTACGCCTTCTGGTCGCGGGTCCAGAAAGGCGCGGTCGGCCATGAGGACACCCTGGGCAATCGCGTTGGCACGAGACCGCAGTGCATCCTCCACCGATGCCACTGTGGCAGCCGTTGAATTCGGGTCCTGAATCGCAGTGGCGCGCTTCTTCTCCAGTTGGCGAAACTCGGCATCGTCGTCGAGCGGCAGAGCGTGGAGGAGAATACCGCGCACCGACGCGGGCATGAAGGAGAGGCGATCCTTTCGGTTCTCCTCCAAGGCCAGCTGCTGCGCGCGCGCCCGCATTTCCTCCTCCAAAGCAAGAAGAGATGCGGAGTCTGAAGCGCCCGCCTTGACAGCCGCACGGTGCCTCGCCTCCACAGAAAGAAAGAGGGCGTCAGCGTTCAGTGGCAAGGAGCGCAGTGCGCGTCCTTCCGGACTAGGGACCATAAATGCCTCCCTCTCCTGCCAACGCAGCTCCTCGGCCAACTCACGCGCGCGGCGACTTAGCGCATCTACCAAGTCTTGCATTACCGCCTCATCCGGGCTGGGTTTCTGCCACTCCGCCACGGCCTCGTACTCCAACGCCTTGAAAGTCTTATCGCTGTCCAGTGGCAGGTCAGACAGCGGCAGCGGTGCGTCAGCAAGGCGAGATCGCACTTGCTCAATCAGGCCATCCGCAAGCTCCCTTGCACGAGCCCTGAGCGCGTCCCCAAGCTCGGTGGATTCCGCGGGTGAGACGCTGACGGCGCGTTTCCCAATGATCTGAGAGCACTCATTGTCTGTCATCAGGGGAAGCAACTCTCGCGGTAAGCCACGCAGTGTGCTCGGCACACATTCCCTGATATGTTCAGTCTTCAGTTTTTTGGCCATATCGTGCACCTGTTGGTTCATGCTCTCCTCCAGAGTGGTAATGGCGATTTTATTCGAGTCCACTTGACCACCCAACCTGAGAGCCGCCCTTTGCTCCTCCTTCAAACGAAAAACATCATCCACATCGATGCTCAAGCACGAAAGCGGTATGCCCTCGGGGTTCTGGTCAAGAAATTCTCGATCGCCCGCAAGGTATGCACTAGCCAACGCTTCCACTCGCGCTCGCAACTTCTGCTCGAGAGCCGCAACCTCGTCCTCCTGCCCTGGAATGTTGAGCGCACGCGCGCGCGCATGCGACATACGGCGAATCATGTCATCATCGTCCAGCGGCAGTGCACCCAGAGGCACACCACGCACATGCTTCGGCAAGTATTTAGGCCTGTCAGCAACATTCATCCCACGTGCAACGGCAGCCGCTCGCGCCCTCATTGCGTCGACAAGCTCCCGCAGCGTGGCGGGGTCCGTCTGGCCAGATTCGCGTAACTTTAGGTACGCACTCTCGGCTTCACAGAATGCAGCGTCGTCGTTCAGCGGCAGCGTGGTCGTTGACCGACCCTCGTACTCTGACTTCAGATACTTGGACCGCTCATCCGCAAGGTACTGTGCAGCCGTCTCCGAGGCCCTTCTCATCATCTCCTCCTCCAGTGACTTGATAGCCGCAGCGTTTCTGCTGGGATGCTTACGCATCTCCCGCAGCATATCCTCCATTTGGCAAAACAAAGGATCTTCATCGAGGATACCGCCCAGCAAATCAACGTCAATGCCAAACCGGGTAAGAAAGGCCCGATCGGTGGCCTTTAGTTTGGCCTGGTGCTGCGCTGCGCGCTCGTTAAGCGCTTCTTCGTGTTTCGCGATCGCGGTGGCGTTCGCGACGGGATCATCGTGCAGCAGACGCAACCGCACCACTTCCTTGGCTCTGAACACGGGGTCCTCGTCAAGAGTCGCATGGATAATGCCGGCGTTTTGGGGGACTAGGAACCGCGTCCGCTCCGTCCTCCTGAGCTCGCGTGCTAATTCAGAAACGCGATTCTGCACCTTCGCCTGCAAGGCCGCAACAGCGACGTGGTCAGCCGGAGGTGTGCGGTGCAGCGCTCTCAACTCGTCCTCCATTGCGCCTAGTTGATCATCTGTATTGAGGGGTAAGAGCTCGAGAGGCACTCCCTCCGGTTCACGCTCTAGATACGTCCGCTCGGCATCGTGCATAGCGCGCGCCATCTCTCGTGCCCGATCCCTCATTTGACTCTCCAAGTCTAAAACATCGGAGGGGCTCTGCGCCGTTTGAGGGCCCAGTCGGGCGTGTTTAGTCGTCATTTTTATGAATGCCTCGTCGGAGGTCAGTGGAATGTCGTCAAGGGGTATGCCCTCAGGGCGTGCCTCAATGAAAGGAAAACCGGCGCTCAAGAATCGCTCGTGGACCTTGTCGCAGAGATGCCGCAGTTTATCCTCGTGCGCAACCAGCTTGTAATAATTGCGGGGGTCTTGCTTTAAGTTGTACAACTCAGACTCAGTCGACATGTACTCCTCGTCAGCGTCGAGCACCGGGTTGAGTGCATTGAGGTCGCGACCGGCGAGATACACTGGCCGATCTCTCGCCACTAATGCCTTGGCCAACTCGTGAGCCCGCTGGTTCAGTCGATTCTCTAGACGCTCGACCTCGGCGTGGGGGGATGAATCGCTGAGCAGAGATCTCAATTGCGCCAGATCAGCCTGGAACTGACTATCCGAGTCGAGCGGCAAAGTTGACAGTGCAATGCCCTCGGGACACGCGTCGAGAAAGCTCAAGTCCAGCACATCCAGAGCGGAGGCCCTCTCTGATGCCTCGGGGATGCGAACGTGCGCCTCCTCCATGACAGCAATCTCCACCCTGCACGGCACGTCACCGGTTCCACGAGGGCACGTGCTTAAGAGGACGTAGTGACCTGGTTCCGTGACTTGGGCGACAAGACTCACCTCGCGGTAGTTCATGGCGGACTGAATGCCCTTGATGAATTCGTTCTGATGGTTGTAGAGGTAAATGCCAACGTAGTCTTCGGCGATCGTGTCACCGCCGTGAGGGGACTTGACCGGCTTCTCCTGTCGCAGGAGTGCATGAACCTCCGTTGGGATGTCGACCACAAAGTCAACGCGATCCCTTGCGCCGTCGAAGAGCGCGACGTGTGCGATAGCCGGCTGGTGCTTCGCCACCTTTGGCAAGTAGCGTTGGACTTCCAGCCTCCCACAATCTTCACCCTTCATGAACCAGTAGGAGAGGATAAACTTGCTCATGATGCGGTGACTGCAGTGCCCCACCACGTAGCACAGCGACTTTGGCGGTATGGTGACAACATTGGCCACCTCACGCACCGCCACCGGCGTCTCGCGATGAATAAAGCGGTGATTATCGAGGGTGACAAGGTGCGTAGGAATGCCTGCGCAACTTGAGTGCGCCTGGGCGACGGAAAGACCGACCCTTGGGTAAGCCAGCTCTCGGTTGAGCAAGGTGTGCCGTCTGTGTCGCTGATCTGGTCGACGCACCATTACCATGAGCTGCACAGGGTCATTCGTCGGGTTAGAAAAAACATACAGTGGGTTTTCGCGCCACGAGATCAGGGAAGTATCCCCACCATTGGTCCCCTCACCCCATTCGCTATTGAAGTGCCGTGACTCTGAAAGACCGCTGAGGAAACCCATCTGCGTTACAGAGAAGGCAGTAACAAAGTTGTTTGCTGGGATGTAAAATGTGTGGCAGTCCTCCTCTGGACGAAGCCCTCGTTTTAGCTTATTTGTCCAAGCACCATCCTCGGCGTTCATCGGGCCAGTATACGGGGCATTCACATAGGGATTGTACATCTTCACGAGCACGTCTGAGAGTTGCTGCCCGCCATTCACCAAAATGATATCCAAGACCGCATAGTACTGATCATTGATTAAACCGAATAATTTCGAACCCCCTCCACTGGTCAAGGCTGTCATGGACAGGGATGGCAACTTCTTCGCCAGTTCAGACCAATACAAGACTTCGTCGAAATAGGACATGTTTACCGTCGCCTGTGCAGCGTCGGTCGATACAGAAAGACAGGGTTGACCCGTGAAGTCGTGGAACACCTCATCCTGTGTGATGCTCTCCAGATTGTCGTAGAGCGTGTAGAACTTCGCGTACGCCTTCTCCAGCAGCAGCGGCCACCAGTGGTGCGTCGGCGAGCGGCAAAACACCGTGCCGCCCTTCACCATTGGAATACGGTCGTCAATCTCCACCTTCACCCACTGCCCGTAGCGGTGGAACTGGAACGTGTAGCGACCGTCCTTGCGCGGGTTCGTCGAAATGAAGCAGTTTCGAATCACACCGGGGTGGTTCTCCAGCAGCGCCGCGAACGCCGTCAGCAGGCTGCAGTTGTAGTGGTCGCCCTGCTCGAACTGATCGCGGCTCAGCTCGGTCGGCAGCAGTGGCCTTGTCTTACCCTCGGGGTAAAGGTCGCCAATGTGCACCCACGGCTCACTGGTCACGCCACGGTTGTCCATGTAGAAGCGCTTGTCCTCGAACGGAGAATCACTTACGGCTTGCTCGCTGTGACGCACGACATCGAATACCACCGGGGTGTAGTCGATCGGGTTGTTTTCCGGGTCGGCGTCTTCGCCTTCGTCGATGATGTCCTCATCGTCGAACATGGTGGCATCCGCTGGCGCGTCCACAATGCGCACGTTCGAGGCGTGCGAACCGACAATGGTAATATAAGCCGGCACCTCCGCCTTTGCGCGGGGGCATGTGATAGAGACGGCATATCGACCACTGCGAGAGAGACGGTGGATGATGCTAATCTCTCGAAAATTTGTTGCCGCGTGCACACCGTCAAGGTAGCGGTCCATGTCATCGTAGAGGTACATGCCCATGTAGTCCTCAGCCATCGCGTCACCGCCAGACTTACTGACGTAGGGCTTTGTCTGGTGCATGAGGATGTGGATGTCTGTCCCTTCGTCAACGTAGAAGTCCACGCGCTGCTTCTCCTTGCACCTCGTAGTAAACTCTTGCGTAGCTGGACTGGCCCAGTTCATGCCGGGAATATTCGTGGGCTCAACTGAGAGCTGCCCATAATCCTGACCCTTGAGGTGGTAGAGAAAGAGCATAAAACTGCCCTCAGAGCCCTTGTGCATGCAGGAGGGGACGAGGTAGCACAATGAGTTGGGGGGAATCGTCATCGCGCTCGCCATTTCGCGTGAGTTGAGGAAAAGGCTCTTGTGAATAGGCTTGTGGCTGTTGCCGGTCACCCAGAAGGTTGGGATCGGGTTGGGGTAGCAAAAGCGGGATACAACAAGACCGCACTGCACATAAGTTGTTCCGACGTCCGGGTCAGCGAAGCGACGCTGATCCTCCTGTTGTATCATCACCACTAGCTTAATCTCAGTCGATGCCTCATTCCTCACGAGGAAGAGCGGATTCTGACGCCACGTAGCGCATGTTGGATTGCCGCCGGCCGACTGCCCTTTCCACGCAGCTTCGTATATTTTCGGAGCACCTTCAATGGTGCGCATGTAGCAGAACTGTATCGAGTTCATGAACTTGAGAAAAAGTTTCAGAGGTAAAAAAATAGAATGACTGTCGTTGACGGAGTACTGCTGCCGCTGCTTCGCCGTCCAATGAGTGTCGCTTTTGTTCATGGGGCCGGTGTACTGGTACTCGTCGTCCTCGAAGGGGTTGTGCAGGTGAACCACGATGTCGTCCAACGCCGAGGATCCGGTGAGGGTAAAGATCCCCAGAATAGCGTACTGCTGCTCTGATTGAATGCCCACACCTTCCAGTTCTGCGTCCCTCGTCAGGGCAGATGCGATGAAGTCGCCGCGTAGCAGAAAATCACCCATCGATAGCCAGTACGGTCCATCATTAGTGTCCACACCAGCAGATTTCGCCAGCTTGGCGTCCATCGGGATGTTCAGCACCGGGTTGCCGGTCAGGTCATGAAAAGTTTCCAAAAGTGTGCAGCCCTCCAGGTGGTCGTATGCGGTGTAGAACTTCGCGTACGCCTTCTCCAGCAGCAGCGGCCACCAGTGCTCCGTAGGGGAGCGCACATAGAGCACGTCGCCCTCCTCCATGGCAATACGGTCATCGATCTCGACCTTCACCCACTCCCGTCCGCGGAAGAACTGAAATGTGTACCGGCCATCCTGGCGCACCTTCTTTGTCACAAAGCAGTTGCGAATCACGTCAGGGAAGCGGACCAGCGTCGCAAGCGCTGAGAGCATAAAGCACTCATAGTGGTTGCCCTGACCAAAGTGCTCGCGCGAGAAGGTTTCGGGCAGCAGGGGGTGATTGGTCCCGCCTGGATACAAGTCGCGAATGGAAACCCATTGATCTGACACATGTTGATTACGTTCGATGAAGCAAGTGTCCTTGAAGAGCGTGTTACTGTCCGGTACCTCTTCGGGGGATGACGACATGGTGATCGAGAGAGCGAGATACAGGCGCAGGAGAGGGAAGGGAAGCGGGTGAGAGTAAAGGCAAAAGAAGAAAACGTGTACAACCAAGATGAAAAAAAAACGGGACAAACACTAGCCAAAGAACGAAAAACGAGAAAGTCAACAGGAAAAATGTCCACATGAAGATGTGATGGCTATGTACAGAAGAGGGGCGCCCCGTGTGTGTGTGTACGTGTGTGCAGAGGGGAGGGGGGAGTTAGACTCCACAGCTTGTTCCCTTGCCGTCACGTGAGTGTTAGACGCAATACTTGAAAAAAAAACCTGCCACAGCAGTGGTGACGACAATCTGTCTACTGAACGACGCTGCGTTGGTCACCAGGCTCACACCTCTTAGCAGCAGGCAGGGGAGAACAGAATAAAACAAGCTAAAGCTGCAAAAAAAAAGTAGAATGACGAAAGAGCCGAGATCAAAAAAAAACAGATCCTCCTCTGGATGCACGCAGGGTCTACCACGCGTTTTTTTTTCACTCTATTTTGAACCAGGAAAAAAAATGGAAAGATCAAACCACAGAAGTCACACTAAATGAGGGGGTGAAAATATAATAGAGTGTCAGCCACGCGAGCGGGGAGGGGGGGGAGAGGAGAGGAGAGGAGAGGAGGGGGGGGAGAGGGCGAATACCCGCGATGAAAGACAGGCGCACAGAACTAAGTGCATGCACACCGACACTCCCACAGTGAATGAAGAAGCAATGCAGTAAAATGAGTGCAAAAAGGAATAAAACAACAGGGGTAAAGACACCTTGAGGACCAATACGAAATGAAGAATGCGTGGTGGGAGGGAGGGAGGGAGGGGGAGGGAGGGAGGGAGGGGGGGGGACGTCGAGCAAAGGCGCGGAGTGGGGGTGGGGGCATGCAAACAAACGATGGCCCGCACTTCACAGAAGAAAGAGAGACGCGCACCCCAATGCGAAATAAGATGCTGTTACAAATTCCAGAAAACTTCAAAAAGCAAAAAAAAAAGAGAGAACGGGCAGGAATCCGTATAATCCACTGATTGGGCGCGATTGGGAGATCTTCTCCTTGTCTGTCTCGCCTTGCGCCGTTGATGCAATGCCGGGATGCGGTCACCTAGTCAAAGAATCGATACTATCCTGCTCAGTCCCCGTACACACATGCGTGAAATACACAGGGAGTATTTGTGGGTGTGTGTGAGAAAAAAAAAAGGGAGGTGGGGGGTAAAGTGGGTGGGTGGGGGGAGGGGTAGAGCTGAGAATTTCCAAAGGAGCAAAAGAGTTAAAAACAAAATCGTGTTTGTGCCCGTGTGCCGTTTATTGATGTAGGCTGTTTACTAACACAGCCTGTGGCTTTTTCGGCTGTCAGCAGGGGGGGGGGGGGGAGGTTGCAATCGCAACGGCTTCTCCGTGGAGACGCCTTGCGAAAAAAAAAAGAAAAAAGCAATGAGGTGCTCGAGATAGAGACGAGAAACTGGGGGAAGGAGGGGGAGAGAGGAGCCACAATATCCTTTTTGTGTGTGTGTGTGTGTGTATGCGTGTATATTCGTCTTTGTATTTTTCTTTTGTTTCCGGGGGACTGAAGGATTTGTGCTCTTTGCGGATGTGGAAGTGTTCACGACAGTATGCCAATTTTATTTTTTTGTTGTTGGCTGAGCCTGCTTGTTATTTTAGTTGTGTGTGTGTGTGTGTGTGTGTGTGTGTGTGTTGAAGGGAGGAGGAAAGAGGAACGGAGTGAGTAGGATGTGGTAAGGGGGTGACCGAATCTGGAGGGACAGACGGTCAGCCCGTACGGCAAAAGAAACCGAGAGGGATACACCTTTAGTGCGGGCAAACGGGGAAACAATTAAAGAAAACTGGAGAGAATTGGAGAGCAAGGATCAGAAAGGAAAGGAATGAGGAGAGAGGCGAAAGAGAGGAGCAGAGTGAAGAAGATGTAACCACATGAAGCTACACAGCTCTCACTTCTTCGTTTTCTTTTTTTTCTCATTGAGGGGGGGGGCTGTTTTGTGGCTTTGTTTCCTTTCGTCGATTATCATTGAGACAATATTTTGTTGTTGTTGTTATTCGTGTTGTCATGGGTCTCCCCTCCCTGCGGCTGAAACAACTGAGCGATGTGGTTTGTTAGGAGAGTGCCCAAAAGCGCTGCTTTTTTTCTTTTTTCCTATGTGCAGACAGTGGAATGGGGGGGCAGAGAAGATTTGGAGGGAGGGGCGAGGGTGAAAAGCAGTCGAATATGGAGACAGGAGAGAATGAACGTACGTTGTGACAAGTACACATGCTTATACACCCACACAAAGGGTGTGGGGTCAATGAGGGGAGAAAGAGCAACGGCATCCGTGCATCTTTGCATTAATACTCGGACCCTTCCCCCACCCTCACATCCGACCTTCTCGCCTCGAGGACTGGACGAACATGGCTGAACGAAAGAACGCCGGCCCTGTCGGGCAAACAGCACTCAAAAGAATGTCAAAGCAAAGAGGCGGATAGACGCCACTTCTAAATCTACTTGCGCGCAGCGGCATTCGAGTTCGATTGTGTTGTGGTTGTTTTGTGTGTGTATGTATATCTGCACACTTGTATTTACGGTGGAAGAGGAAGGGGATTCTCAACATTTTTTGAAGGAAATAATGAAAAGTGAAAACAGGGAGATGATGTCTGGGCGCTGTGTGTGTGCGTGTACACGTTTTGAGGTGTTATGTGACTTTATTTTTTCCCCTTGCACTACTTGGACTAGAGGTGGAAAGGGGGTAGGAAGGTTTTTCATCTCCTTTTCTACTGCCGCTTTTTTCCTGATCAAGTTGCTCGTCACAGACTCACACACACACACACACACACACAATGATATCACCTCTCGACGGATAAATGCGGACAGCTCCCTGCAGATCAGCGAGCCTTCTGCCTTCACCCCACCTTCAGGCATCCCTCTCTCGTCTTTCGTCTGTTTAGTTGACCAAACGCGTCAAGTCCATTTCATAGGACATGAATCACTTTATTATTGCAGCCCCTTTTACCTCACAACGGACACCTGTATTTGACGGTGTCTATGCACCATTCATGGAATGGAGGGTCTTCCGAGGTTACACACACACACACACACACACACACACACAATCACGTGCTCATCACTCGCCTCGACCTACAAGAAGAGAATCTCTCCTCCCTGTAGAGGAGTGGATGAGTGAGTGAGTGAGTGGGATGGTCGGGGAAAGAGAGAGAGTAGTGCCCCCCTCCTTGCATACACCTCTCTGGGTTTCTTTGCTTGCTTCACAGCTCTTTGCTCTCGAGAAGGTGCTTTAGAGGCACACCCACGCTCAGCTCTCGCGCGCTTCGCCTCCGCGTCACCCCCCATACAGGATGCCACCTCGACCTTGGCGTCCCCATGCCCTCCCCTCCTCCCCCCCCCCGCCTTGTTCTCAGTTGCTGCGATTTCCCCCAGTGTGAAGATGTCACGTGGATCGTGCATGTTCCGTCGCTGCAGCTTTGAGCTTGACCATAGAAGATGTATATATATATATATATAGATGTGTATATACGATACAAGGACAGCGTTGTCGTAATGGGCAAGAGGGGACGATCCTCAGCACTGTCGCAGCGAGAACGGAGGGAGGGAGGGAGGGAGGGAGGGAGGGGAGACAGAGAAAGTCTTTATGTTACACACGAAAAAAAAAACGAATATAAATTTAATGAACAGAGCAGCTAGATCGATCAGACGAAGGCGTTACGCGTGGATTCTGTCTCGGTGTGTGTGTGTGTGTGTGTGTCTGCGTTGGAGCAGGCCATCCACTTGTTTCATGTTCTTTTCAGACAGCCGAAACTGGGGGGAAGGACACACTAGAATAGACAACATCTGCAACCACGCGCACCGAAGCTCTCTCGCACGCGGAAGATAACCCCGCCATCCAGTCGGGTTGTCGCTACCCGGTTGATGTGATTACTTCTTCGCACATACGCACACCTACGCCATTCGCTCAATTCGCCAGCACCGAACAAGTAACAATGGAAAAAAAAGGAAAAGAAGGGATAATGCAAAGCGGGCAATAAAAAAAAAACAAAGGTCTGCCGCTGCGCGCACCGGAAAGACGACAGCTTTGCTGAAAAGGAGCCTGGAGGGGGAAAAAAAAAGACGGAGAAGGAGGGGGGCGGACCGCATTTCTGAAAAGAGCGGCGTTCTTTCCGGTTGGTTGCTGCCCGCCAAATCGCTCACATCTCCTCATGGCGTGCCCCCGTCTCCCAGGCACCACGATATTGCTCCCAAGCAGGAGCGAGTTTCTAGGTTTCCCCTCGAGGACATGTATGTGGGGGTTTGTCAATGCCGATCTGCCGTGCTCGGCATTTGGACCTCATCGGTAGAAAAGGTTTTCTGGGGAAAAGGTAGAGTGACCTGCTGTGTTTTGCCCCCTCCCCTCCCCCCACCACACAGACACACACACACACACGCCTGTTCTTCATTCCAAACACAAGTATGACGCAGAATAGCCGCCCAACACCTCTACTTATTTGGCAATGAAAACGGCGATGAACGGCAACAGTGAGGAACCGGAAAGAAAAGAAACCTAGTGCCAAGGAGGAGGAGGGGAAGAAGAGGAGAGGAGAGGAGAGAGGGGATTACAAAGCGGTACACCAGTGCACACATACATACAAACTAGCACAGGCCCCATGATCAAATCTTCACAGGATAGCGCCACCACTCACTCAGGTAAGGGTGCAGCGCAGCCACCTAGCGCATGAGAACCCGCTAGGCGACAAGCACAGGACTCTGCCCACCGTTGGCAGAAGGGAAAACGGAAGCCTTCCTGTAGGTTGCGTGGCACACCCTCGCTCTACACAAACGCGTCGAGGCTCTTTCTGAACGAAGACGTGAGAAGCACGAGGCAGAGAGAAAATGGATACGGATCAGACAGAAAAAAAAAGGGGGTGAGAGATGAAAAGACGCACAAAATATGAAGCGAGGGAAGAAAGGGGGAAGAAAGGGGGAAGAAAGGGGGAGAAAAAGGGAGGGGACAAACAAACACCAAGAAAACCCCGCTGAGAGAGTACTCGAGGATATAAAGAGGGCGAGCAAATCAATATATAACGGGGGAAAGATCCGGAGAGCGATACGTGCACTCACGCAAATGCACCGTGTCCTCTGAAAGGGAAAGGGATGCCTGTTTCCTTTCACACGTGGCTCTAAAAAAAAAAGCGAAGCGATGGGCTCACACGTGGGGGGGGGGGGGGGAGCCAAACAAAAAAAAAGCATGGAAGGAGACGACGTTAGTTGTGCTGAGGATTTTATCATTGCAGGGGGCGAAGTACTGAGCCGAAGGTGTCTTCCGCGTCGCACATGGGCCGTAGCAACGGAGCCGTGTCTCGGTGCAGCCCCCCCCCCCTTACACCGCCAGAACGAAAAGCAAAAATACAGAAGATGGGAAAGAAAAAAACACATAACGTACAGAAAAAAAAAAAGTTCGACGGCATGGGTGGGAGTAGAGAGAGAGGGAAGGGGGAGAGAAAGGAGATAAAAACTCTATAATTTGTCTAGAGGGCGGCAACTATGAGAAGGGGAAGAAAAAAAACGACGAAACAACCCGCAACGCGGTGACACGGCACGTAGCACTCGATAGGACTGACCGATATAAATATATATAAATATAAATATATATATATATATATATATATGATGATAAGGGGGTGAATGAAGGTGCCATCTTTGCGCTGACTACACACACACACAGAGAGAGAGAACTACAAACACGCGCACGCAGTGAACGCAAGATCAGCACGACTTGCATAGAAAAAAAAAGGAGAAACGAAACGAGAGCAGCCATGTCCGCAACAACCACAAGCACAGTGACGTCAGTCGCTATGACCACCCAGCCACAACATCAAACCACGTAAAACCACGAATAAATCGCTCCCGCCCCCTTGACACGTTCTCTCACACTGTGAGATCGGTGTTGGTATACTGCTTCCCCAAGACAGTATACCTAACATCCCCGCTCTCTGTTTTTTTTTTTGCAGTGTCGTTGACGTGTGGAAAAGGGGGCGGGGCGGGAAAAGATTTTTGCATGGAAAAGTTACGCGGAGAAGACAGAAAATACATTTTTTTCAGTTGTAGTTTCTTTGAGGGGGGGGGAGGCGGGAGGCAACTAAACCAAATCGAGTCATCAACTGACCTTTTTTTTATATACTACACGCCCACCCCAGTCCACTCCACCCCACTGCTGACTCGGCGACTCTAATGTGCACTGCTTTTCCCCAAAAGAGTGACTACAAGTCGCAGAGTTAAACGGAGGATGGGAGAAGAGGGAGTAGATGCAGGGTCATTAGTTGCCAGAACGTGACTGCGCGAGGGCGTGCATAGGGCATGTGAATGCACGTATTGAACGAACAATCAACACCGAAAACAACGATCAGTGCCACTGAAGAGTGAAGACACAAAGGGGAGGAGGGAGAGGGGGAAAGAAAGCCAAAACCCGCAGAGTGAAGAGCGCCGCTTAGCCCCTCGCCGCTCCAAAAAAAATGTTTGACAGTACCACTCTTACTGTTGTTTGTCGTTATGCTCTTCGAATCTCGCTCCATGACACGTCGCACACGCGGGTGCGGTTTTCTTCTTTGGCGAAGGAAAGAGAGGGATCCTCCACCCACCCACCCCCACATCTATGATACCGAGATTGGCGTCCCTTGAGAGCTCACATTGTGCTAGGCGGGGTAGCTGAGGTATATACACCGTGAAACGGACGCGGCAAGGCCCCGCTCTGTCGGTGTGAACAGCCTTCCTCATTGCCGAGGCTTCAAAGATACCGAAATATATATCACACACAATGCAATAAAAATGAGTAAAGAAAAGAGGCGATGGTATGGGGAAAAACAATGGAAAGCAAGACAGGGGCAAAAAAAAAAGATGATTCATGTAGGCAAGGGGAGAGGGGGGAGGGGAGAGGGGGGAGGAGGGCTGCATGATGGTACACCATCGTGTAGCCCGACAGAAACACACGTATACAAAAATAAAACAATATGCACATATGAGCATATCTATACAAGAGAAAGAAGAGCCAAGATAATGACCCAATTTTTTTTTCGGGGAAAAAAAAGGCAGCCAGAAAAGTAGGGGGAAGAAATACAGTAATAGCAAACACGAAAACTAAGCGAGTAGAGCGAGCGACTGAGAAAAAAAGAGATAATGGGGGCATCCCTCTTCCCTCCCCGCATATCCACTCAGAGCGCGCCTCCGTCGCATCCCCCTTCCCCCCCCCGCCTCCCTAGACGCGCACAGACAAAAAAAAAGAAACACAAAATCAGCAAAACAGCCATCATATCTTCCACTTGAAAACAATACACAAAAACAAACACAGTTCAAAAAAAAAAAGGCGGTCCACCCTCTCAGCTAGGGAAACCCGAGAGAAAAGTAATGAAAAAAAAAGAGGGAGGAGGGGAGGGGAGGGGGTCACTGAAGTACCATCTGCGCATGACTATTTCTTCTGTCGAGTTTCCTTTGTAAGCACGACATTGTGGACGTCACCACAGAATTGGGGGTAACGTGTGCCGTTTTTTTTTTTGCATCATTGGCGTGCTGCAATAAAAGTGAATTTGATGGGAAACCGTTCCACTTCGCTTTCCCCGTACTCGCCAAAGATTTAAACAACACAACATACGGCTGAGAAACGCTGTACCGGCACAGAGAGTGAACAAAGGAAAAGGATAGCGCAGGCACGGAGCAACCAAACAGCAGTGGCACTCACCCTCCCCCCCCCTCCCCCCACCATGCACGTGCGCGTCTTCACCTGAACCATTGGATGGCTGGGAGAACAAAGCGCACACCCAACAACGGCACTATCAAATAACGATAATACTTTGCAGGGGGGGGGAATGTAAAAGGCTCACGAGCGCGATTGCCACATCCAGAACAAACGAAATAAAAAAGTTCCACGTATATACACATGTATATCGAAGCTATGACATTTGCCCCCCCCCCATAAAAAAAAAAGAGAGAGGACCTCATCGATTTCCTCGATTACTTTCATTTTCTCTTCGCTATGATGCGTTGCGAGGGGAGGTCTTGGGGAGGGGGCCAAGAGAGGGCAGCAACAAGACGAAACCCCTACCACTGGGGTCAGAGAGAGAGAGAGTATTCCTTGGCACGTACACACACATACACAGAGACGCACGCACGCACCTGTGAGTGCAGCCACGCAAAAAAAAAAGGGGGACTTGGTTAAAATGTAACACGGGCACCCAACACGCACCCATCCACACCCCTCCCCCTCTCCCTCCTCCCGGCGCAGGCGATGAGGCTGATCAGAACGGCTTTTCATTTCCCACGAGGAGAAACGTTCAATGAAAACAGCGGTGAAAAAAAAACAAATGAGTTGTTTCGCTGTTGGACTCGCAAACATAAATGCACGCACACAGAAAGGCAAGCATAGCCAACGCTGTCGACGCGATAGTGACGGGAAAAGCCAACAAGAGGAGAAACGCGCGAGTCTAAATGAGAGGGGGGGAAGCTGGCGTCTTCTTCCGGAGACAGAGACAACCCGTCATTCCCTGCCACGCCCACCTCTCCTCCATCCTCCAGGAGCCTCGTGAAGCATCCCTCTCGATCCCCCGCCCCAGAATCGACACCAAAGGTGCAGGGCTTTTCCTTCAACGGCGACTACGACTGCTGCGACGCATTTCCTCGCGGCTGCCGCGACGGCTGCTAGCAGAGCGCTGGTTGATTGGCGGCAGAGAGTCAGTGCGGCGCACATTAGCTCCGGTGCGACTCGCAGCACGCGACGCACTCGGGGCCGTCGATGTGCGGGGCAAGGTCGGGAAGCGTTGCTGCGCGTGTGCATTCAGCGGCTTTGCGTCTGGTGCGACTGGCACAAAGTCAGCAGTCACGTCGGCCGGAGTGTAAATCTCAAGAACCGCTGTGCAGGGGCCCTTGGTGGACGACCCCGTACATCGCACGAGTAGTGAGTAAAGGCCACCTTGGGGAGCCTTGAAGATGAGCGCGTGCTCGCGCGCGTTACTCGGGTCGCCGGTCGTAGCAATCTTAATGCCGTACTCGTTGAAGGCTGTCATTGTCACGTCATCCTCGGCCACAGCATCACCCTTGCGAATAGTGTTTGGGTCTGACACCTTGGTCTGGTGTAGCAATATGTGCACATCGCTCGAATCGTTCACCATGAAATCCAGCCGCTCGCCGTTGTCGTCGCCAGGCTTCAAAGTGAGATTGGTGCGGAGTGGCCTCAAGGTGAGACCTGCACGTCGCAGTGGCGTCAGTGTGACTTTGGCCATGTCTGGGTAGATGGACACCACAAACTCATTCATGGTGCCGCGGTCCTTCGTATAGGGAATGAGGTAACATGTAGAGCTGGGCGGCAGCTCCATTTCAGCACAGACCTCACGCGAATCGAGCATCATACCCTTCTGCAGGAACCTGTGCGTACCATTCGTGATGAACGGCGTTGGCGGGAGCTTCGCATTCCAAGGTTGCATGAGAGTGAGCCCGGTGTAGGGGTACTGCTTGCAGTTCATCTCATCCACGTAAAGCGGGTTCGTGTGGCGCACCTCAGCGAGAATCGTGGCCGGTCGCGACGTCTTGTTCTCCACAAGGTAGATGGGATTGCTGCGGAAGGTCGTGTACTTGGACGTGCCACCAGCCGTGAAGTTGTTCCACTCACCTGGCGAGCTGAGCCGATCCCCGCAGTTGATGTGGCAGCGCTGCATGCAGCTGAAGTTGTCGAGAAAGATGGAGAGGGGCACGTAGATCACGTCACGCTCCTCTGCCGTGAAGTTGCACGCTCGCTTCATATCCCCCGTCCAGCCGCTGTCACCCTTACGCAGCGGACCGTTGTAGTACGGGGCATCGCCGTAGCAGTTGTGAATTTTGATGACGATATCCGACGAATCGCTCGCGCTGGGCCTCACCTCTATGACCTCCATCAGCGCGTAGCTGCACTGCGGATGGAATCCGTTTGGTACACTTCCATTCGCCACGCACACAAAAACGTCGCCGCGGTCGAGGTCCTCCATAACACGACGCCAAAACGCTGGCGTGGTGTAGTCGCCCATATTTGTCGCCACCGCGTGTTTCGGGTCCTCGAGGGAGATGTGCAGCACCGGGCGGCCAGTCAGGTCACGCAGCGTGTCGTGGGCGTTGCAGTTGTTAAAATTCTCATAGCCGCCAACAAACTTGGCGTACGCCTTCTCCAGCAGCAGAGGGTACCACATGCGTGACGGCACCTGGGTGAACTTCGGCTCCCGCTTGTCGTCGCAGGGCACGCGATCGTCCACTTCTACAGTAGCCGGCGAGCTGTCCGGGTTGAACAGTGTCACGCGGTAGGGCTGGTTCTGTGGATGGGCCTTGTCCTGGAACAGTCGGGATATGAGCACTGTGTGACGCGCCAAGGCCGCGATGAACGGGGCGAGGAAGCCCATGTCCTGCGGGGCGGATGAGATGTCTGAGGGCAGCGTAGTGTCTGGTGTCACAGGGTCGTATACACCCTCCGGGTACAGCTCCCGAATGCGCGGCCACTGCTCGGCCACGTCCTCGTTCGCCTGGAAAAACACAGAGTCCTGGTAGCCCTTCTTCTCCTTGGCCAACTCGTATGCACGTTTGTTGAGGAGCTCCTCAAGGTCCTTGATGATGTTCGAGTTTTTCACGGGATCCTTCTTTAGCTTGCGTCGATCCACCTCCATCCCGTGGAAGTCTGGATCCGTGTCGAGCGGCAGCTCCTCCAGTGGCACACCCTCGGGCTCGGGATCGAGGTAGGCGCGGTCCTTCTTGAGGTACTCAGCAGCAATGCGGTCAGCGTGCTCGTTCAGCAGCTCTTCCAGTTGGCGCACCCTGTCAACGTTCTGCGGGCTCTTCTTGGCTTCACGACGCTCCAGCTCCGTCCTGTGAAACTCTGGATCGTCGTCGAGAGCGAGGTCAGCCAACGGCACACGGCGCGGCTCCGGGTTGAGGAAGTTGCGGTCGTCCGCCAGCTGGCGCTTTGCCAGTGTGTGGACACGCGCGTTCATCTCGTCCTCCAAGTCCTGAATCGCGTTTGCGTTCTTGCGCGGATCCTTACGCAGCTGACGCAGCTGCTTTTCCCTGTCCTTGAAGGTTTTGTCTTTGTCCAGTGCGAGGTCTTTGATGAGAATGCCTTCCGGCTCGGGGTCCAGAAAACCACGCTCCTTCTCCAGCTTCTGCTGCGCCAGTCGCTCAGCGCATTCATTCAACCGGTCCTCTAGCGCCTTGATGGCCATAGCGTTGCCGCGTGGGTCCTTCTTCAACGCGCGACGTTTCTCCTCTAAATCTCGGAAAGTCATGTCTTCGTTGAGTGGGAGCTCTTCCAGCGGCACGTCGAGCGGCTCCTTCTCAAGGTACTCACGATCCTTTGTGAGGTAGTCCTTGGCCAATACGTGGACGCGGTCGTTCATGCGCTCCTCGAGGTCTTCGATGGCGTCTTTGTTCTTTGCAGGCTGCTTCTTCAACAAGCGCAGATCCCTCTCCATGTCGTGAAACTCCTTGTCATTCGACAGCGGCAGGCGCTCCAGAGGCACCCGCTCTGGCTCTTGGTCCAAGAATGCACGTTCCTTCGCCAAGAAGTCGCGTGCGATGTCCTCGACGCGCCCCACAATCTCTGGTTCGAGGTTGTGCAGTGCGTCGGCGTTCTGCTTCGGATTTTTCTTGAGGTCCCGGCGCTTGCGCTCGAGTGGGTTGAGGATCGGGTCGTAGTTGAGCGGCAGCTCCTCAAGCGGCACGCCAAGAGGCTCTTGCTCTTGATGTGCGCGCTCCTTGCGCAGCAGGTCCCTTGCAAGGTCATCGGCACGGCTGTTGAGGTCGCCTTGCAGTTCCACTATCCTTGCCGCGCTGCCGCGCGGGTCCTTCTTCGCTTTCATCAAGTCGCCCTCCATTTCACGAAAGAGCGGGTCACGATTGAGGGGAATGTCTGCAATGGGCACGTTCTGCGGCTCCGGGTCGAGGTAGCTACGGTTCTTATTGAGGTAGTCCTGTGCGATGATGTGAACACGATTGTTCATCTTATCCTCCAGCTCCTTGGCCTTTGGGTCTCGGCCCCCCTTTGTCTTCTTCAGGACCTGACGCTCCTTCGCCAGCTCGTTGAAGATCACATCGTCGCTGAGCGGGAGGTCTGCCAGCAACACGCCCTCCGGCTCGGGGTCGAGGAAGGCGCGGTCCTTCGCCAGCTCGGCCTTGGCCAGCTCATGGGCACGGTCATTCATGCGCTGCTCTAACGCTGCCACCCTCTTCATGTCCACCGCCTCCTCCTTCTTGGCCTTGTAGCGCGCAATTTCTGCATCCTTGAACTCCGCATCCGTGTCAAGTGGCAGATGCTCGAGCGGTACGCCCTCCGGCTCGGGGTCCATGAAGCCGCGGTGCCTTGCGAATTCCTCCCTTGCCAGCTCGCGCGCCCGGTCGCCCATCTTCTCTTCCAAGTCCTGAATGACGTTCTTCTGACGCTTCGCAGCACGCGGGTCCTTGGCGCGGCGTCGGCGCTCGGCTTCAAGGGCCAAAAACTCCTTGTCCATATCAAGCGGGACGTCCGCAAGGGCCATGCCCTCCGGCTCAGGATCCAGGAAAGCACGCTCGTTCCTGATCACGTCATTGGCGATCTCGCCGGCGATTCTGTCCATCTCATCCTCAATGAGCCGGATGTCTGGCGAAGGGAGCTGACGGCGCCTTGCATCGCGTCGCCGGTTGGCCTCCTCACGGAATTTCGGGTACGAGTGGAGCTGCAGCTCCTCCTTCGGGATACCGCGGTAAGCTGATTGCGGCAAGCACGCGAGGTCCTCGGCAACCACTGTCTTCGCCAACTCATGCGCCCGGTCGCTCATGCTCTCTTGTGTGCTTGCGATGGCGTCGGCGTTGCGACGAGGGTCTCTCTTCAGTTTGCGCACATAGTCCTCCAGCCGCAAGAAGTTGGAGTCGTTATCGAGTGGAACGTCGCCAATTGGTATACCCTCCGGCTCAGGGTCCAGGATGGCGCGGTCCTTCTGACGTTGCTCTTCAGCGAGTGTGTGGGCGCGGTCACTGAGTGCCTTTTCGAGATCGGCGATCTCATCTGCGTTATCCTTTGGGTTCTGAGCCTTGAGGATGGCGCGCCTCAGCTCTGCATCCCTGTACTCCGGGTCTGAGTCGAGCGGTAGGTACTCGATCGGCACGCCGTTCGGACTGGAGTCGAGGTAGTTACCTCGGTCCCCCTTTACCATGTTCTCGCCCAACTCGTACGCCCGGACCTGCATCATGTCCTTGAGGTTCTCGATGGCGCTGGCGTTGCGTCGCGGATCCCTGTTGAGGCGTCGCAGCTGCTGTTCCATCTTCGTGAATGGCACATCCTCATCCAACGGCAGAAGCGGCCTCGGTATGCCGTGTGAGTCGGGGTTGAGAAAGCTGCGTGCCATTTCCTTTTGCGCCTTGGCCAGCGCATGTGCGCGGTCGTTAAGCTTGTCCTCCAGCTCATTGATGGTTGCAGCGTTGCGTTTGGGGTCTTCCTTCAGCTTTGCGCGCCGTGCCTCCAGCTCGCGGAACTCCGCGTCTGAGTCGACGGGCACATCGGCGATCGGAATGTTCTCCGGCTCGGGATCTAGGTAACCACGGTCGCCCTTGAGCAAGTCGCGTGCAAGCTCGTGCGCACGTTCGTTCATGGCGTGTTGCAGGTCAGCAATCCTATCCCCGTTGCGCTTTGGGTCCTGATTCGCATGACGCAGCTGCTTCTCCAGGTCTGTGAATGGCTTGTCACTATCGAGCGGCAGCTGGGCCAGCGAGATGCCCTCTGGTTCAGGGTCTAGGAAAAAACGGTCACGCTCAATCTGCGCCTTGGCCAGCTCATCCGCGCGGCTGTCCAGTTTTGCGTGGAGCTCTTTGAGCCTCGGGCCGTTCGGCTGCTCGTTCTTCAAGCGGCGGAGTTCAGGCAGATACAACGCGAACTCCGGGTCATCGTGCGGGTTGAGCGACACTAGCGGAATGCCACGCGGCTTGTCGTCCAGACTGCGGAGGTCCTCTCTCCTCTGTGCCTCAGCTAGCTCCTCGGCGCGCTCGTTGAGCCTATCCTCGAGCGCCTTGATCTTGTCGAGATTCCTCTTCTGGTCCTGCGCCTTGAGCTTGGCCCGCTCCACCTCCATTTGGTGAAACTGAGGATCTTTATCAAGAGGCAGATCTGTTAACGGCACACCTTTCGGGTCAGGGGCGAGGTAGCCACGGTCGCCGCTCAATACATTCTTCGCTAGCTCGTGAGCGCGGTCGTTCAGTTTGTCCTCCAAGTCCTTGATGGCTGTCGAGTTTGTCTTGGGGTTCTTGACCTTCAGCACCGCGCGGCTCACTTCCATCTCGTGGAACGCGGGATCTTCGTCGAGCGGCAGCACATGCAGCGGCACACCCTCCGGATTGGGGTCTAGGTAGTCGCGGTCGCCATTCAGCATCTGCTTGGCAAGCTCGTCTAAGCGGTCGTTAAGCATGTCACGCGTTACATCACCATCGACGGAGCCGCTGTCATGCAGCTTTGTAAGCGCGCTTTTCTGGTCACGCCGCTGCTCAACGAGCGACGCAAAAGTCTCGTCGTCGTGAGGCCGCAGTAACTCCAGTGGGATACCACGCGGCGCCTGGTTCAAGTCCTCCAGGTCACGCGCGCGTTGCTCCTTGGCAAGCTCGTGTGCCCGGTCGTTAAGGCGATCCTCGAGATCGGCAATCTTCGTCTGATTCTTTTTGGGGTCCTGGAGCACTAGCTTCGCACGCTCTACCTCCAGATGGTGATAGAGAGGGTCCGAATCCAACGGCAACGACTGGACAGCGATGCCCTGCGGCTTGGTGTCCAGGTACGCCGGACGGTCACGAGCAAGCGCGTCGGTCGCCAGCTCTTGCACACGGTCGTTCATGTCCTGCTCCAGATCTGATACCTTTTGGGGGTCTGCCGACGGGTCAGCCTTCAGCAACCGCAGCGCGTTCACCATCCGCGCGAACTCGGGATCGTCGTGCGGCTTCAGCATCCGCACCGGAATGTCCTCCGGTGTCGCATCAACCGCGCGAAGATCCTCAGCAAGCTGCTCGTCAGCAAGCTGCTTCGCGCGGTCATTGAGCTGATCCTCCAGGTCGTGAATCGCGGCAGCGCCCTTGGCCACATCCTTCGTCTTCAGCGCTGCGCGCTTTGCCTCCAGATCGCTGAACTGGCGGTCCGTGTCCAGCGGCAGCACATCGAGTGGAATGCCAAGCGGCTCAGGGTCGAGATAGCCACGGTCGCTCTTGCGCCTTTCACGCCCCAGCTCATGGGCGCGCTCGTTCAGCGCTGCCTCAAGGTCCTTGATGGTGTCCTTGTTGGCCTTCGGATTCTTGCTGATCAAGTCTAGACGCTCCACCTCGAGTTGATGGAACTCTGGATCCGCGCTCGGCGAGAGCGCTGCCAAGGGAATGCCCTCCACAGTCGGGTCAAGGTACTGAGCGCGATCCTGCTCCAGGTACTCGGCCGCGAGTGCCTCGAGGATCTCGTCCAACCTCGCCTGCGTGTCGTTTAGCCGCGATTCTTTGCGAGACCCACTCTCCTTCTTCAAAGCCCGCAGCTCCGGCAGTATCGCGGCGAAGTGAGGATCGTTGTGAGGGTTCAGCAACAACACGGGTACACCGAGCGGGGAATTGTTGAGGCCCTGCAAGTCCTCCCGCTTCAGTGCCTCGGCCAGCTCGTGCGCACAGTCGTTGAGCCTCTCCTCGAGGTCGGCGATTGCCTGTTTGTTCCTCACTGGGTCCTGTGCTACCAGCACGGCGCGCTGGACCTCCAGCTCGTGAAATTCCGAATCCTCGTCAAGCGGCAGCACCTCCAATGGCACGCCTTCCGGCTCGGGGTCGAGGTAGCCACGATCTCCAGATAACATCTCTGACGCCATTTGTTTCACCAAGTCGTCCATCTGCTCCTCAATAGCGGTGAGCTTTTCAGCGTTGCGGCGTGGGTCCTTGCGGAGCTCGCGAGCGTACGTGGCCATCTCGTGAAAGTCTGGGTTGTTGTGCGGCTTCACCGCGTCGATAGGAATGCCCTGCGGCTTTGACTCCAAATTCCTCAGGTCGTCCTTCAGCACCTGTTGTGCCAGCTCATGTGCGCGCTCGTTCAGGCGATCCTCGAGATCCTCGATTTGCTTGGCGTTCATGGCCACGTCCCCGAGCGCTAGCTTGGCCCGCTCCACCTCGAGACCGCTGTAGATGCCATCTGTGTCCAGCGGCAGATCTGACAACGGCACACCCTCCGGATTGGCGTCCAGGTAAACCGGACGTTCCCCACTCAGTGCACTCGTAGCCATCTCATGGATACGGTCATTCAGCTTGTTCTGAAGGTCCTGCACCTTTTGCGCTCCGTGCGAGCTCCTCTTGGAGCGGCGCAGCTCGGGCAAAATCTTTGTCACCTGGGGGTCCTCGTGTGGCCTCAGAAGCTCCAGCGGGATTCCCAGCGGATTCGAGTCGACGCCGTCGAAGTCGCTCTCCTTCAGGCCCCTCGCCAATTCAAGTGCACGGTCATTCATCTGGTTCTCAAGGTTCTTGATCTTTTCCGCGTTATTTCGGGGGTCCTTTGCCTTGAGGTTGGCGCGTTCTTCCCGGAGCTGCTGGAAGGTCGGGTCCGACATCACCGCCACCTCCTCCAGAGGGATACCCTCTGGCTCCTTCTCTAGGAACCAGAGGTCTCCATCTACTTTCTCCTTCGCCAACTCTCGTAGGCGCGCATCCATATCCTGGATCACCTTCTCTGCCTCGGACAGGGCACCGTCACCCATTTTCTCCAGCTCCCTCAGCTGTTCGACAAGGGCAGCAAACTCAGGGTCATCGTGTGGCTTCATCGCAGCCGTCTCGATACCATCGTATTGGGTCGGAAAGTGCGCCAGCTCCTCCGCCTTCTTTGCCAGCGCAAGTACAGCTGCACGATCGTTAAGTTTTTCCTCGAGGTCGGCGATGCGGCGCTGATTGCGTCGCAGGTCCTGCGTCTTTAGCTTCGTCAGCTCCACCTCCATCTTGGCGAATTCTGGGTCTTTGTCAAGGGGCAGATACTTCAGTGCGACACCCTCCGGCTTCGGATCAAGGAAGTCTCGGCCGCGCTCCAGCAGCTCAGCCGCCATCTCGTGGGCGCGCCTGTTCATCTGGTTTTCCAAGTCCTCGATCGCCTCAGCGTTCTGATCTGGATTCTTTTTAAGCGCACGCAGCTGCTGTATCATACCGGCCATCAACGAATCCTCGGTTGGCTTCAGCAGGTTAAGCGGAATGCCCTCGGGGGCACGGTCACAGCCGGCGAGATCTTCCTCGAGCTGCTTTCTTGCCAGCCCGTGCGCGTAGTCGTTGAGCTGCTGCTCGAGGTCTGTAATGGCGCGAGCGTTGCGCCGCGGGTCCTTCAGCTTTAACTTGGCGCGCTCCACCTCCATATTGTGAAAGATGCTATCGCTGTCTAGCGGCAGGTCGGCCAGCGGCACGCCTTCCGGATCCGTATCGAGGTAATCGCGGTCCATCACCTCGTCCGCCATAGCACGTACGCGGTCGTTCATCTTGTCCAAGGCCGCCTGCATCTCGATCGGGTCAGTGCTGGAGTTCCTTTTCAGCGTGCGAAGCAGCCTCAGCGGCACCGCGAACTCGGAGTCCAGGTGCGGATTCAACAGCTCCACCGATAAACCACGCGGCGCTTGATCGACGCCGCGAAGGTCCTCAGCAAGCTGTTCACGTGCCAGCTCGTGTGCGCGATTGTTCATCTGGTCTTCCATGTCCTTGATCTTGGTGGCGTTGCGGCGCTTATCCTGCGCCTTGAGCTTGGCCCGCTCCACCTCCAGTCTGTGGAACTCCGGGTCCGTGTCGAGCGGCAGCTCAGTGAGGGGGACACCCTGTGGCGCAGGGTCTAGGAACGTGTTGTCGCGTCCAAGCATCGCTCTGGCTAGCTCGAAGGCGCGGTTATTCATCTCCGCCTCCAGCTTCTCCAGCAACTGCGCGTTTTTCTTCGGCTCCGTTGCGAGCTGCCGATGACGATCCACCATCTTTGCGAACGCCGGGTCGTCGTGAGGGTTCACCAGAGCAATGGGTAGCCCCCCTGGCAGCTGGTCGAGGTTTTCCAAGTCTTTACCGCGCTGCAGCTCCGCGAGTTCACCCGCGCGCTCCCGTAAGCGGTCCTCCATGTCCTTGATTTTAGCCGCGTTGCGACGAGGATCCTGCGCTTTCAGAACAGCACGCTGGACCTCTACGTCGTGGAACTGTGGGTCTGAATCCAGAGGAAGAAGAGCGAGTGGGACGCCACTCGGGGATTCCTCAAGGTAGTTGGGGCGGTCGCCGCGCAGCTTCTCGCTCGCCAGCTCATGAGCCCGGTCGTTCATCGCGTCCACCAGCCGCTGCAGCTGCTCCGGCTGCGTATTCGGATCCTCTTTCATGTCCCGCAGCCGCGAAAGCAAATCGGCGAACTTTTCGTCTCTGTGCGGGTCAATCACATCGAGCGGAATGCCCTCCGGCTTGGGGTCGAGCCCGCGAAGTTCCTCCTCCTTCTGCGCCTCAGAAAGCTCGACGGCGCGCGCGTTGAGTTGATCCTCGAGCTCGTGGATCCTCTTCGCGTTTCTCGCGTGATCTTGAGCCTTGAGCTTCGCACGCTCCACCTCCATCCGATTGAACAGTGGGTCGCTATCCAGCGGGAGATATTTCAGCGGGACGCCACCCGGCTGTCCATCCATGAAGGAGCGGTCGTGTTTCAACAACTTCTCCGCTAGCTCGGCGCCGAGGACGTTCATGCGACTCGTTGTTTCAATGATGGCTGTCGCGTTGCGCTTTGGGTTTGCCTTGAGGTCGCGCAAGTGATTGGCAAGATCGTTGAACTCGCCGTCGTTGTGCGGCACAATGAAAGAGTAAGGGATGCCGTGCGGGTCCGGGTCGAGAGCGCGAATCTCGTTGTCTTTGACCTCCTTTGCCAGCTCGTGGGCACGTTCGTTGAGCTGATCCTCCAGCGCGGCTATAGCCTTCTGGTTGGCGAGCGGGTCCGCAGCTTTGAGCCTCGCACGCCGCGCCTCCAGCTCATGGAACTCGTTGTCCGAGTCCAGCGGGATGTGGCGGAGATCGACCCCCTGTGGCTTTTGGTCCAGGTAGCCGCGGTCATCCTGCAGCAACCGCCTCGCCTTCTCGCGAGCCATAGAATTGAGCTCATCTTTGAGGTCCTCGACCCCTTGGTGATTCGCCACAGGATTCTTTTCCAGTCTCCGCAGCTCCTCCTCGGCCTCCACAAAAGAGGGGTCCTCACCAAGCTTTAGCACCTCCATCGGCAAGCCTTCTTGTGTGGCATCCACATACTGCTTGCGGGCTGCGTTGGCCAGCTCCTCGGCGCGCGCGTCCAGGCGATCCTCAATCTCGGTGAGCCTGCTGGCGTTCTTCCTTCGACTGCTCGGTGTCCTTTGCAATGCACGCGCCTCGTTTTCAAGGGCGTTAAAGGTGGAATCTTCATTGAGAGGAAGAGTTTGTAGCGGAATGCCGCATGGCTTCGGGTTCAGCGGGAGCCGTTCCATGTCGTGCACCGTCTGTGCAATCTCCCTCGCGCGCTCGTTCATCTGGCTGAGGAGCTGCGACGCCATCTTGGCCTTGGTCGGGATCTTCCTTGCGTCCCGATACATTTCCTCTACCTCGTGGAACCGCAAATCCTCGTCCAGGAACGGATTCAAGTCCTCAAGGGGAATGCCAAGCAGGTTCGATTCCATGTCGCGCCGGGCATCCATCTTCACCTCCCTCGCCATAGCACGTAAGCGCTCATTCATCTGCTCCTCCACCTCGCGGATCGCACTGTCGTCTTTGAACGGTGCGCTTTTCAAAGCAGCGCGCTTCATCTCCAGGGAGTGAAAGACAGGGTCCTCGTTTAATGGCAACTGGCGCTGCGACACACCTTCCGGCTCCGCCTCCAGGAAAATGCGGTCATTCTTGAGGGTCTCGGCTGCCAGGACCTCGGCACGGCTATTGAGGGCTTCCTCGGCATCTCGGATAGCTCGCGCGTTGCGCCCTTGGTTCTGGCACAGCTTCGCGCGCTCCGCCTCCAGCCGACGAAACTCTTCGTCTGTGTCGAGCGGAAGTTCTGCAAGCGGCACGTTGAGCGGTGCGATGTTGAGGTATGCGCGGCGCTCCTGTGCATTCTTCATCTTGGCCAAGTCGTGCGCGCGGTCGTTCATCAACTGCTCCAAGTCCCGCAGGCGGTCCTGGTCGGCGTAAGGATCCTTCTTCGACCTGCGGTACTGCTCCTCGATACCGACGAACGTCGGATCGTCGTCGAGGCCCAGGCAGCTGAGCTGTTGACCCTCTGGGTCCGGGTCGATGTAGTCCTCACGCTCCTCCGCAGCCTTTTCCTTCGCCATCCCCATCGCCATGGAGCGCAGGGTCTCTTCCGCGATCTTGATGGCATGCACGTCCTTCTTTGGGTCAGCACGCATCTCTACCAGCGCCGCTTCCTTTTGCAGGTACTCAGGCCTACTATCCAACGGCAGATCTTCGGGTGAAAAACCGAGCGGGTGGCCGAGATTGGCGCGCTCCTCGCCGCGCAACTTCGCTGCCACGTCCGTGGCGCGCTTCTGCATCGCAATGCTGAGGTCGCGACCCTTGTCAAGTTCGCTGTCACCGTTGGCTGCGATATGCGCCACTTCCAAATCCGTGAAAGGCACATCGTAATCAAGTTGCAGCGCCTCGCGCGCAATGCCGCCAATGCTCGCCGGCAGCACGACTGCGCGCACTTGCTTCTTAAACGCTTTGGCCACCTCGTTCGCGCGCTCGTTCATCGCACTCTCCAGTTCGCGCACCTCCGCGTTTGGCATGCGCGCGTTTTGGCTTTGCGCGCGGAGCATCATGCGCTGAGCCTCCATTCTCATGAACTCTTTGTCATTGTCCAGCGGGATATACTTGAGCGGGATGCTCTGCGGGGCCTCCTCCATGAAGGCGCGGTCAGCCTGGATCTTCTCCTGCGCCAGCTCCTCGGCGCGCAGGTTGAGGGCGTCCTCGATGTCGCCGATGGCCCTCTTGTTCTTTGCTGGAAACCGGATCAAGCGCGCACGCTGCGCCTCTAGGCTGCTGAACTCCTCGTCTGTGTCGAGAGGCAGCTCCTCAAGCGACACACCCTTCGGTGCCATGTTCATAAAGTTGGGCCGATCCTTGCGGTTCATGTCCTTGGCCAACTCGTGCGCGCGGTCGTTCATAAGCTCTTCAAGGTCTGCCACGTCTTGCACATTGGCCTTCGGGTTCTTCTGCAGTTCACGGTACTGCCCTTCCAATTTGTGAAACTGCGGGTCATCGTCCAGCGCCAAACTCTCTACCAGACGACCCTCCGGCTCGGGGTCCAGAAAACCGCGCAACTTGCCGAGCTCCTCGGCAGCCATCGCATGTACCAAGTCGTTCAGCTCATCCTCGAGTTCTTTTATCGCCAACGCGTTCTTGTGGGGGTCCTTATTTAAAAAGCGGAGGCGCTCCTCCTTTGCGAGGAAGACAGGCGTCTCGTCCAGAGGCAACTCCTCCAACGGGATTCCGAGCGGGCACGGTTCGAGAAAGGCGCGCCCCTTGGCCAGCTGCACCTTGGCGAGCTCATCGGCGCGGTCGTTCAGGGCCTCCTCGAGATCCTGAATCGCCGTGGCGTTCATCTGCGGCTGCTCCTTAAGTAGCAGGCGCTGCACTTCCATGTCGTGAAAGGGTTGATCCAAATCTAGCGAGAGCTCTGTGTAGGGGATACCTCTGAACTTGACGTTCAGGAACTTGCGGCGCTCCTTCTCCTTAAGCGCCATAGCGAGTTCGTGTGCACGTTCATTGAGCTTGCTCTCAACGTTCGCAATCGACTTCGCGTTACGGTGCGGGTCCTTCTTCAGCCTCAAGCGCTGCGTCTCCATCTCGAAGAAGGCAGCATCGCTGTCCAGAGGAACGAGGCGCAATGGCACGCCCTCCGGTTCAGGATCCAGATAGTTGCGGTCGCCCTTGAGCTTGTTGGACGCCAGCTCCATCGCGCGTTCATTCAGGTCCTGCTCCGTCTCGGCGATGCAGCGCGCGTTGCGGCGCGGGTCCTGCTTTTGCTGCTGTCGTCTCACCTCCAAGGAGTGAAACACCTGATCCTCGTCCAATGGGAGATCTTGCAACGGAATGCCCTTGTAGGAAGTGTCCATGAAGTCCGGTCGCTCAGCGACGTTCATGTCACGCGCAATCTCCAGCGCAATGTCGTTCATGCAGTCCTCCATATTCGCTACCTTGCCTGCGTCATCGCCACGGTTCAGGGCACGGCGGCGCTTTGCGTCGAGGTCTTTGAACTCTGGATTCTCCATGAGGGGAAGCGTTTCCACGAGACGGCCCTCGACTTCGGGGTCAAGGAAGTTGCGGTCACGCGCTGCCTCGGCGGCCGCCAGCGCGTCCACCATGTCGCGCATAACATTCATAAGGTCATCGATCGCCTTGGCGTTGCGGAGCGGGTTCTTCATGAGCGCACGCAACTCTTCCTCCTTGCGCAGAAATTCGTCGTTGTAGTCCACACCCAGGCTGTCCAGCGGCAAGCCGTACCAGTCCTGATCCAAAAAGGCGCGTTGATTCGCCTTTTGACTCTTGGCCAGTTCGCGAACCCGCTCGTTCAACTCATGTTCGAGTGCCTTGATGTCTTTGCGGTTTCCGAGGGGGTCCTCCTTACGTAATTGCAGACGCAACAACTCCTTTGCGTGGAACTCCGCGTCGTTGTCCAGCGGAAGATCGTCCACCGGGATTCCATGTGGTGCAGGATCCAGGAAGAGCTCACGTTCGTCGCGCTTCAGAACCCTAGCCAACTCATGCGCTCGGTCGTTAAGCTTGTTCTGCAGCTCCTTGATTGCCCTCGCGTCCAGCTTTGGCTTGCGATTGAGTGCGCGCAGCTCGTCTTCCCATCGGCTAAACGCTTCATCCTCGTTCAGAGGCAGCAGATCCAGTGGCACGCCTTCCGGCTCTGGCTCGAGGTAGGTGCGTTCCCTCTTGTGCATGGCCCTCGCCATGTCAGCGGCGAGTTCGTGCATTTTGTCCTCCAAGTCGTTGATCTTGCGTGCGTTGGCGGCAGGGTCGCTCAGAAGACCCACACGGGTTTGCGCCATCTCCTCGAAGGCAGTGTCATTCAGTAGCTCAAGGTCGTCTCGCGGGATACCCTCGTACTCCAGATCCAGGAAGCCCAGTTTGATGCCGGCCGACGTGTCGGCTAGGACAACGGCGCGTTCCCGCAACTTCACCTCGATCGCCCGCACCTTTGCGGCGTTGCGCGGGTCCTTCTTGAGTTTGTGTCGCTCACGCTCAGCGTTCATGTAGACCGAGTCCTCTTCCAATAACGGCGTCAGCTTCACGATATCTTTAGTCTCAAGGTATTTGTGCCGATCCTTGCCCAACAAGGCCTTCGCCAGCTCGTGCGTGCGGACGTTCATCTTGCGCTCCAGGGCCCTGATATCCTCCTCGCTTCTGTTCGGCGTGTGATGCAGCCGCTTCAGCGCCTCCAGCTGCTCCTGGAACTTCACGTCTTTCTCCAGCAAGAGATCAGCCAAAGGTATTCCCTCCGGCTCTGGGTCAAGGAAGTGGAGGTCCAGCTCGCCAAGCTCGCGCGCGTTCTCAGGGGCCTCAGTGATGCGCACGTACGCGCGCTCGTGCGCGACCACCTCCACCCTGCACGGTACATCTCCCTTGCCGGCGGTGCAATTCACACCAATGGCGTAACGGCCCGGTTTACTCACGTGCTGCACGAGGCCGATTTCGCGGTTGTTCGTCGCCTGCGTGCTGGGGCTGATGCGCTTGTCATTCATGTCGTATAGGTACATGGAAAGAAAGTCCTGCGCAATTGCATCACCACCACTCACGTGTTTGAACGGTTTCTCCTGCCTCAGCAGGATGTGGAGATCAGTCGGCATATCTACAAGGATATCTACGCGCGCGTGGCCCTTGTCGACCAAGCCCACGTGCGCAATGGCGGGTAAGTGCCGCGCCACATCCGTGTTGAGGCGCTTAATGTCCAGTTTACTCTTGTCTTCAATCTGCTGGAACCAATAGGAGAAAATAAACTTGCCCTTGTCGCGCTGCATGCCGGTGGGAGCGATGTAGCACAGTGAGTCAGCAGGGATCGTCATCACATCTGTGACCTCACGGTTCTGGAGATACAGACCGGAGCGAAGGCGTCGGTGGTTGTTGCCAGTCACCAGGTACGTCGGGATGCGCTCAGCGCTGATGCTTTCCGCCACGACAAGTGCGCACTGGATATAGTTCACATCATGATTGGTCTGACGATGGAGCAGGTGTCGCTGATCTGGCTGTCGAACCATGCCCATGATCTGAACGGGGATATCCGTTTTGTTGCGCACTACATAAAGCGGGTTTTCACGCCAGGTCACAAGCGAGACGTTGCCGCCGCTGGTGGTGTCACCCCACTCGCTGTTAAAGTTGTAACATGGATCCACTAGGCCCTTGATGTGGACCTGCTGCACGTTCGCAAACACATCCAGAAATTTGTCAGCTGGAATGTAGAAGACATTGCGCTTGGCAGGGTTGCAAATCGCGCGCATCTCGGATGTCCACTGAGGGTCATCTCTATGCATCGGACCCAAGTATGGGGAGTCCTCATAAGGATTGTACAACTTCACAAGCACATCCGCCGGTGTGAGATCGATGGCGTTGCGTGCCTCGATAAAACCCAGCACCGCGTAGCTGCCCTCGTGTTGCAAGCCGTATTGTTCTGCCTGCTCGCCCAGTGCCAACGCAGCGAGTGCCGTCTTGAGAAGATCCCCGTTCAAGTCCCGCCAGAACTGCGCGCTCGTGATGTCGTAGTTGATCGCTTTTGCCTTATCAACCTCCATTGGAATGAAGACAACAGGTCGACCCGTGAAGTCGTGGAACACCTCATCCTGTGTGATGCTCTCCAGATTGTCGTAGAGCGTGTAGAACTTCGCGTACGCCTTCTCCAGCAGCAGCGGCCACCAGTGGTGCGTCGGCGAGCGGCAAAACACCGTGCCGCCCTTCACCATTGGAATACGGTCGTCAATCTCCACCTTCACCCACTGCCCGTAGCGGTGGAACTGGAACGTGTAGCGACCGTCCTTGCGCGGGTTCGTCGAAATGAAGCAGTTTCGAATCACACCGGGGTGGTTCTCCAGCAGCGCCGCGAACGCCGTCAGCAGGCTGCAGTTGTAGTGGTCGCCCTGCTCGAACTGATCGCGGCTCAGCTCGGTCGGCAGCAGTGGCCTTGTCTTACCCTCGGGGTAAAGGTCGCCAATGTGCACCCACGGCTCACTGGTCACGCCACGGTTGTCCATGTAGAAGCGCTTGTCCTCGAACGGAGAATCACTTACGGCTTGCTCGCTGTGACGCACGACATCGAATACCACCGGGGTGTAGTCGATCGGGTTGTTTTCCGGGTCGGCGTCTTCGCCTTCGTCGATGATGTCCTCATCGTCGAACATGGTGGCATCCGCTGGCGCGTCCACAATGCGCACGTTCGAGGCGTGCGAACCGACAATGGTAATATAAGCCGGCACCTCCGCCTTTGCGCGGGGGCATGTGATAGAGACGGCATATCGACCACTGCGAGAGAGGCGGTGGATGATGCTAATCTCTCGAAAATTTGTTGCCGCGTGCACACCACCGATCTTCCGGTCCGTGTCATCGTAGAGGTACATGCCCATGTAGTCCTCAGTCATCGCGTCACCGCCAGACTTACTGACGTAGGGCTTTGTCTGGTGCATGAGGATGTGGATGTCTGTCCCTTCCTCAACGTAGAAGTCCACGCGCTCTTTTTCCTTCTGACACAGCTCCACGTTCTTGACGGCGGTGCTTGCCCAGTTCATTCCCGGAATGTCCAGCTTCGTGATAGTCAAGTCGCTGTAATCTACACCCTTCATGCGGTACAGAGCGATTGAGAAGCGACCCTCAGAGCCCTTGTGCATGCAGGAGGGGACGAGGTAGCACAATGAGTTGGGGGGAATCGTCATCCCACTGGCCACCTCGCGGGAGTTGAGGAAAAGGCTCTTGTGAATAGGCTTGTGGTTGTTGCCGGTCACCCAGAAGGTTGGGATCGGGTTGGCATAGGAATAGCTGATCAACACCATTCCACACTGGAGGTACTTCATCATCTCATCGGGGGAGGTGAAACGACGCTGGTCCTCCTGTTTAATGACCGCCACAATCTCGAAAGGCGTGCTACCGCTGTTCCGGACAAAGTAGAGGGGATTCTTGCGCCACGATACGCTTGTCGGGTTACCGCCAGCCGAATCCTTCTTCCATTCACTGTGAAAGTACGTCGCATCCACCTCGACCGGGGACATATAACACAGCTGCACGGAGTTCATAATCTTGAGAAACGTGTTCAGAGGCAGGAAGATGGACCGCTCATCGTCGACATTGTGCTTTGCGCGCTTCTTCGCATCCCACGTTGTGTCCTTTGAGTTCAGCGGGCCCTTGTACAAATACACCTCGTCCTCGAAGGGGTTGTGCATGTGGATGACGATGTCATTGACGGATGAAGCGCCTGTTAGCGAGAATATGTCGAGGATGCCGTACTGCTGCTCGCGCTGAAGACCCATAGCCTCGAGCTCGATGTCCTTGGTCAGAGCAGAAGCGACAAAATTCCCAGACTGGATGCGCTGGGCCAAGTCCAGCCAGTAAAAGCCACCAGTCACCTCAGCGCCGGCTGCCTTCGCCAGCTTGGCGTCCATCGGGATGTTCAGCACCGGGTTGCCGGTCAGGTCATGAAACGCCTCCTGCAGTGTGCAGCCCTCCAGGTGGTCGTATGCGGTGTAGAACTTCGCGTACGCCTTCTCCAGCAGCAGCGGCCACCAGTGCTCCGTAGGGGAGCGCACATAGAGCACGTCGCCCTCCTCCATGGCAATACGGTCATCGATCTCGACCTTCACCCACTCCCGTCCGCGGAAGAACTGGAATGTGTACCGGCCATCCTGGCGCACCTTCTTTGTCACAAAGCAGTTGCGAATCACGTCAGGGAAGCGGACCAGCGTCGCAAGCGCTGAGAGCATAAAGCACTCATAGTGGTTGCCCTGACCAAAGTGCTCGCGCGAGAAGGTTTCGGGCAGCAGGGGGTGATTGGTCCCGCCTGGATACAGCTGCGTGATGCGCTGCCATTCGCTGGCGATGTGTGCATTGTCACGATGGAATACGGCGTCAGAAAACAGCTTGTTGCTGTCAAGGACTTCCTGGCCGGACATGATTCACCCAGGCTACAAAGACCGGCTCAAAGACACGCGGAGGAGGAAGTACAATGGAGAGTGAAAAGAAAAGGAAGACACGTCGAGAGGGGATTCCGCGAAGCGCCAATCGACAACTCTCTGTGTATAAAGATCAAATCCTGAACAAAATGAGGAAGAGGGGAGAAAGGCAGAGGTCAGAAGCGAAATCAATGCATACAAATCAAAACGAGCAAATATAAAAGAGTATTTGTGTGTGGGGGGAGTAGACGGGGAGAAGACGGGGAGTAGACGGGGAGTAGACGGGGAGTAGAGGGTGTTGTTGGTGGTGTTGGTGGTTTACGTTCGACAGATCCCAGAGAGAAATGAAAAGTGCACTTCTAATTCGATTTCCAGTGATGCCGTGTTTCAGGTCCTTTCGTAGATAAAGACGTGAGTAACAGCCACGCAACTCAATGGAGACCAGCGAACAGACAACAACAACAAAAAGAAAAAAAAAGGAGCCCAGGGAGGGAGGGAGGGAAGGAGGGAGGGAGGGAGGGGGGGGGGGGGACGGGAGTGAGAAAAGAGTGAGTTGGGGAGAGAAGGGCGGCAAGTCTAAGTTCAGCACACGACGACGGGGGACAAACCGTTGTGGCCTCTTTGAATAGACGAGATCGGCAAAAAACTCAAGCAGACGGAAGCGGGGAAATACTCCACGACCACTCGAACAAAAAAAAAAGAGACTATGCACGAATACACACGCGCACTGTGTGGGGCTATAGGGAGAAGGGGAGAAGAAGGGGGAGGGGCGAAAACAACAACGAAAACGACAACGGTGTGGTGCGACAGGGGAATAAGGGGTGAGGGAAACGGAGTCAGCCTACGGGGGGTGACATGGACAAGTGAGCGGAATGTTTCACCGAGTAAAGAGCGATGTGTGTTGACGGGTGCCGGTAAACGGTTAGACACGCGTAGACGGAAGGATGTGAGATTTGGGGGGAGGAGGAGGGAATGGGGAAAATGTGGATGCTGACAACACACACACGCTGGGGAAAACGCGCACGAGCCACTGAACCACAAAAGAAAAGGGGAAACGAGAGAACCACGTCTTGTGACGCCACGGCGTACTCTCCTCTGGTCGTCCTAACCTTGAGTTTGCACTCCTCAATGTGTTTCTTAATCCCTGTGCGGGTGTAATTGTCTGCTCTTAATCCGCAATTCTACACAGTCTGGTGGCACGTGACTACTCGTGTCTTGTCGAGAGTATTCACTCGAAATGGGAAAAATATCTTCTTCGCTTGCAGAAAGCAGGGAGGTTGGGGAGAGCCTCCGAAGCGAAGCAGCACAGCGCTAGAGAGCAGAGGAAAGAGATGCGGGGGGGAGCCAGAGACAAAGAGGCGAATGTGAGAAACGATGCTGGAAAAAAAACCTTCTGTGTAAATCCAATCGATGAAATATGATCACCATTCGCAGCGCGCGCAAAGGGTAACCGATAACGAGGAAAATGCTTAAAAAAAGGGAATTGGGGGAGTCGTGAGTTTGTGTGAAGTGACTCGGCAGATAAGCAAGGCTGTAATGGGGCTGGAGCCCGCGAGTGAGAACGAAAGGTGTACACGGCGCAGGAGGAAGAGACAGCGAAAGAAAAAACCAGAGATGAAGAGTTGCTTGCGCGTGTCTCAAAAAGGCGTTGGTGCTGAACTGGAGTGAAATAGACACACGGTGCGCCTTTCAATGTTCCCCCGTCCTCCACGCTGTCTCCTCTTTGGCGTGAATGGGGAAAGAGATTGCAAAATGGGGAACGAGACGCTCCTCCTCACTCTACTCATGTTGGAGAAATGCAGGGCACCCTCGCCTTCCCCTCCCCTCACCCACGTCATGTGTGCACAGCCAACAAAAAAAGGTGCAAGAGGTATCCTTGTTGCGGGACTCCGGAGAGTGCCGGAGATGAGTGCAGAGGGGGGGGGGGGAGGGGGGAGGAACCTGCACCATCGACCCACATGCAGCATTGCTTCAACTTCACCCGCCTCCCCCGCCTCAGTTTTCTTAGCTCCCATGATACGCATCTAGACTGAAAACTAAGAGGTGACAACACGTTCCCACGCACGGCTTCACCAGAAGCTCATATCGACTAGGAAAGGGGAGTGGGGGCAGCACAACAACCTGAAGTCAAATGCTGTCCTTTGCGTGTGTGTTGTTTTTTTTTTTTTTGAATAAGCGACGACTTCATGGTGTATGAGAGGTATTGTCGCCGTAAGGTCCTCAGAAAACTGTGACAGGTTTACATTGCGAAAAGACGTACGATCATTTTGTTTTCCCTCCCCTTCGCCGTCTCGCTCTGCCACAATCAAATCAACAAGTAGATGAATCTACTATAATAACAATAATAGTAGAAGGAGGAAAAAAAACAAAACACACGTAGACAAATCATCGGCGTGTATGGCAAACAACAGGTACGCCTTGCTCGTAGAGCACTCATCGCGACTGTTGCCACGTGTGGCATACGTCTAAGAGACTCATGCTGTCTTTCCGTCTCCCCCCCCCCTTCCCGATTCTGTGCTGCCTAATCGCCGCACAAACGAGCACGGATGGGCCAAATGGCGTGATTCTAGGAAATCGAGCTCCGGGCCACGTTCGATGGCCATAAAAATAGTGCCGGTCTCGCAGGTCACAGGAAGTGAAATTTAGGCGCATGCAGGGTTTATCCATACAGGGGGAACCTCGAGAGAGAGACACTTGAGCGCGTTTTGAGACACCAAATTCAGTGATTTGATGCGGGTGTTTCGGCTGACCCACCACAGGCCGCGATATTCTCCAGGACAGTATTGGGTGTCCTCACATTTGCCTCACGACAACACGATGCTGTGATTCGGGGTGTCCCCCCTATATCTCCGGCTTTGGTGCCTCATCCACCCTCTGGACGAGTGGAGGATGAGCCGCATATTTCGCACCTCGGCTATCGATTTTTCTCGCCCTTGGGCGTTCTCTGCCTTCTTGGTTTAGGGGCTCATAGGACATACGTGACTCCCCCGCCGCCGCTGCCCCCTGTGATACACACTTATACGACCTCTGATGCCCAGGAACGGCAACAAAAAAAAAGCGCTCACCGCTAGCGCGCCCTCTTTCTTCCCTCTTGGTATTGGATTCCCACATCTTAGAACGACATTGTTGTCTTTGAGTATAGGCCACTTCTGTCGAAGTGATGCGAGAGAGGGGGGGAGGAGGCTCCTATAGCCAAGACGTTGCCATCAGTCAGGTGCAGCAAAAGCTGTTCAGCCTTCTCTGAAACACTCACCCTTTTTTTGTAGAGGCCCGTGTATACTCGGCAGGCGCAGAACGAACACATCGCCTGCGATTCGTTTTTGATTTCTTTTGTTGGATTGACGACGCAATTCGAAGTGACCGGATACACGTGCAATCGTCAGCGCATTTCTATCCTGCCACCACCTGTCCGCCAACGAGAATCTGCAGTTGTCTCCAAAAGCCACAGCTGGTGGGGCTCTCAGCCTCAGAGTTCAAAGAAAGCGTTATTGACCCTGACACGCTACAGTGAGGTGGTTGACATCATCGACAGGGCCCGGTACGCAGAACTAAAAAAAAAAAAGTCGGTGCGAGTACAAAAAAAAATGACATGACACCGAGATTCACAGACTTTTTCACACACGACCAGCCCCTCCCCATCTCCCCCTCCCCCCACACCCTCCCCAAGAGGGAAAGGGGGGGAAGTACTAAACAGACAGTCAGAAACATTAAAATGAGGGCTAACAAACAATAAAAAGGCGCACAGGAAAGACTTGACCACATCACAAAAAAAAAACATCAACACCCTCAGTGGGGAAAAAAAAGATGAAAACACACAAGAAAAGGAGCCAAGAAACAAACGACAGAAGCGGCCATCCAAGATAGACCGGCAGGATGAGCGCGCGATCTCTATTCGCTCCCCGCCCCCCCCCCGCTAAACACAATCACCACCAGTGTCGATGTATGCGTATGGTTGGGGGGAGCAGGGGTACGCCTGCATGAAAGTGATGAGGTGCGCTGTGAACCTCTTATTATTATTAAATATTTTTATCCCTCGCTCCGAAAACACAAAAGCAATCTTTGATAAAAAAACAAACGGGGAAAACAAGAAGAAGCGAGGCGAGGCGAAACGACCCTGCAGGAGATAAGTGGTCGGGAGGCAGAAGCGGGAAAAACTAGAAAGGAGATGCAGGGGGAGGGGGCATAGACACGCTTACACACGAAGACGATCATCAGTCTGTATCCCTCAATACAGATGAACTTTGTCAGTGCCAGTGTTCAGCAAATTTTGCACCTTCACCACCGCCACCGTCCCTCCAGACTCCCAATATCGAAACCTATACCCTCAACTCTTTGTGTTCAGACAATGTTGGCATTGCGCTTCATTTATTCCTCCTCGTCACCTGATCGCATTCTCTGCCCTCTCGTGCTCTTCCTGACAGAATCGAACAAAAAAAGAACTGACAAGGTGTACAAATAATAATAATAGCAATTATCAAACATACGTACATATATTTATATGCATATATAAGCACGTATACAAGGGAGCAAAAAAAAACGAAAGGGGAGAAAGAAAAAAAAAGTGTAGACGAAAACCAAATTCTACAAGGAAATCCAACAACATCAATTTGATTTTGTGTGTATGTGCCCAGGGGGAGGGGGAGGGGGTGCGAGCCCCAGTAAGATGCATACGCCAACGATGCGCGTCAGCCGCCTATAACGCTAGTTTGGCGATCACGCTTTGGTGAAACAGGATAGGCGGCGCCAACACAGAAGAATAGAGGGAGCTGAGCTCCGTCTCCCTACCCCTCCCCCCCAAAAAAAAAAAAGAAAAACGAAAGGATAGATGGCGAATGCCACCTTTCTTCTCTTTGCGTCGGCAGAGATGTGTGGAGCACTTCGTTCACCGGAACTGGCGTCCATCCCCTCGTGCGACGATACACCCTTGGCAGATACACAGCACCGATTCACACACACATACAGCGGCGTTGATGAACGAATTGTCGCAGCTCAGTCGATTAAGCACAGCCCAACTCCGCTGTGCCCCCCTGCCATTTTCAGTACACCGCACGGAGTAGAAACCTGCGTCACATCAGACGGGGACACCTGTGGTGGTGGTGGGGGGGTGGGGGTGGGGGTGGGGGGGGTGTCACAGAAACACACACGAGATAACGTTAAAAGAGGGGGTGTAGGCCGGGGTGGAGAAAAACATGAATGTGCCGATGAGCTTCAGAGGCAGCGGGTCGGTCGAAGTGTACTTTTGCCTGCTTGTTTTCACATCACGGTACCGTTGGTTCCCTTCTTCTCTCTCTCTCTGGCCCGCTACAATGCTGGCTGCGAGTAACCACGGCTGCGCAGGTTTCCCCGTGGCACCTGTACTGCATCAATGGGGGTGGACGCAGGGCGCTGGTGGCCATTGGGTTTCGGTGAAACCAAAAAGCTTCCGGTGGCGGTGGCAGCTTGAGCAGACGGTACGCGCGCTTGGACTTTGGAGCGTGCTGACTCATTGACAGAAGACAGTCTTGCTTGCACGAACTTGGGGGTGTAGATGAGTAGCGTACACGGCGCGCCCCCAGTAACAGGCTTTGAAGGGCAACCAATCAAGAAGGTGTATCGCCCAGCCTTTTCAGCCTTGAAAACCAGGGCGTGCTCGCGCGCGTTTGACGCGTCCCCCGTAGAGCTGACGAGCACAGCGTTATTTTCGTAGGCAGCCATGAATATCTCATCCTCAGCTAAGTGATCGCCGCGCTTCCTCGAATTTGGATCGGTAACCTTGTTCTGGTGCAACAAAGCATGAATGTCACAAGGCTCACTCACCGTAATGTCGACACGAACGCTGATGCCCGAGCCAGGTTGGACTAGCACATCTTTTCTCAGGTAATTATGCGTTTCATTGATGGGACGAAGTGTGGTCAGGTTGACTGGGTTGTCCTGTGGGTAGACAGAAAGCTGATACCTGCCCAAGCAGCCCTTCTTCTTGGTGTAGGGGATCAAGTAGCACGTGCTGTTCGCTGGCAGCTCCATCTCTACGCAGACCTCTCGAGCATCTGTGATGAGACCCTTGTGCAAAAAGGTGTGCGTGTTGTGCGCCAGGAGGGGCGCTACAAGGTCGGCACCTCGGTTCGGCTGCAGGAGCGACAACGCTGTTTGGTGGTACACACCCACATTGTGTGCATCATAGTAAGTAGGTGCGCTGTGACGCAGCTCAGCGAGCACAACGACGCTGCGGGTAGAGTTGTTCTGCACTAGATACATCGGATTTTTTCGAAATGTTGTGTAGCGTGGATTGCCGCCACTACCTTCATGAGCCCATTCACCAGACACTGTTAGACGATCTCCGCAATTGATATGACAGCGCTGCATGCTGGAGAAGTTTCGCAGAAACACCGGCTGTGGTAGGTAAAGAAACTCCGGTTCGCCCTCTGGGTCAGCCTTGCACAGGGCCCGTAATGAGGGAGTCCAGCCAGGGTCACCCATTGCCAAAGGGCCGTGGTACTTGGGAGAGTCGCGGTAGCAGTTGTGAATCTTCACCACCACATCATACGGGTCATTTGACCCCGACACAGTTTCGATCACGTCAAAGACGGCGTAGTAGCAATGCTTGTGGATCCCATCCGGTACCGCGTTATTGGATACCGCCATGAACACGTCACCCCGAGAGAGCTGCTCGTGAATGCGCCGCCAGAAAACCACATCGCGGTAGTTGCACCCCACCACCTCCGCGGAAAGCTTTTCGTCCAATGGCAAATGTGTGACCGGCCGACCGGTTAAGTCCCGAAGCGTCTCGTGTGATGTACAGTCGTCTAACCGCGTGTACCCGCCCACATATTTAGCGTATGCCTTCTCAAGCAACAACGGCCACCACGCACCATTAGGCGAGACGGTGAAGAGTGGCACGCCTTTTTCGTTGCATGGAATCCTGTCGTCGATCTCAACTGTGATAGGGGCACCATTGGGATCAAAGAAAACGAAACTGTAAGGGGCGCGTCCAGGGTGGGTCTTGGTGTCAAAAAGACGGTGCAAAAGAGGGGGCTGCCGACTTAAAGCTGCCAGGAATGGCGCGAGATACGTCAAGTCTCCCGCGGGGGACGCTACGTCAGACGCCTTGGGGTACTCCGGCAGAAGAGGCGCGGTGAAACCTCCTGGGTACACGTCGGCAATGCGTGGCCACGCTTCCGCCACTTTTTTGTTCGCGTCGTGGAAAAGAGGGTCTGCAAATGGGGCGGACTCCTCCACCGTCTTCTGACGGTACTCTTCAGTTCGCTCCTTCACCTCTTTGACCTTCTTGTTTCGTGGGCGGCGCGGTGCCCTCACGGACTCGTTTGGCGTGCTACCTGGTTTTATGGGCTTCTTTGAGTGTCCGTTGCGTGCCACCATGCCACTTACATGGTCCCTCTGGTACTCATCTGCTAGCTCCTCCGCCCGACGGTGAATTGCATCCTCGACCTCCTCCTTATAACGAGCCGAGTAGTCCTCTGGGTGGCGCATGACACGTCGCCTTTCTTCGGTCAGACCCTTCAATACTTCATCATCATCAAGAAGAAGCCTGTCGGTGGGAACGCCGTGTAGTTCCTTCCCAAAAAGGGAGGAGAGTTCATCATTCAACTTTTTTTCACTGCTGCTACGGTTCGTCTTGCCGGTGGCGGAGTCAACACTTTCGTTATCTCCACCCGGTATGCCGCCATCCTGGCGACCACAAACCTCGTTGGTGGTCGACTCCTCACGCCACTCCCCATCAGGACTATAAAGAGACGCTCCAGGATACCTGCTTGTGAGCGGGGTCCTTGTCAACTCGTTGGCGCGCTGCCGCATCAATTCCTCCAACTCTACGATTTGAGCCTTATTGCCCTCTGGGTCTATCGCCTCCCAATAGTACCGATCCCTTTCAAAACCCAAAAAAACATCGTCCTGATCGAGCAGCCCACCTTCCTTGGCGCTATTGAAGAGCTCCTCTCCCAGGATAACTCTGCGGAAGGAATTTTTGAAGCGGTTGGCGAGAACGCGAGCGCGATTCATCATCTCCTCTTCCAACAGTTGAAGTCTTTTGTGGTCAGATGACGATCCACTTACCCCGACGTACTCCACGTTACGTTTGGAGAAAGTCCTGTCTTCGTCCAACCTCAACAACGGCACGGGCACACCGTCCACCTCCGTTCCCAATTTGTCCTTGTAAGAGGCTCGAGTGCAGCGCAAACCCTTTTCACTCCTATTAGTACTCTCCCTCGGAAACTCTGACTGTAATCCCTCATCCCACCCAAGGGCTCGACTCTGCCTGTCACAAGAATCATCCAACGAGGGCTCCTCGACTACCGATCCCTCGAACTCCGTTCTCTCCGAGTATTTCCCTGCCGCAACGACGTTCTCCTCCGGGGAGCCGGGCGCTCCCCTAGTTGGCAAAGAAACAGCATCCCGCTTCGGATCCAACACGCGCTCGCGGTCCGCCCACTTCTTGTCGTGCGCCAGCGCGTGTGCACGGTCGTTCATGTGCATCTCCAGCGCAGACAGAGCCTTCGCGTTGCGCTGCGGGTCCTCCATCAGCACACGCCACTCGTCCTCGAGCGCAGTGAAGGCGACGTCGTCGTCCAGCGCAATGTGGCGCAGCGGCACGCCCTCCGGCTTCGGGTCCAGCACGCGCTCGCGGTCCGCCCACTTCTTGTCGTGCGCCAGCGCGTGCGCACGGTCGTTCATCTGCATCTCAACGTCCTTCAGGGCCTTCGCGTTGCGCTGCGGGTCCTCCATCAGCACACGCCACTCGTCCTCGAGCGCAGTGAAGGCGGCGTCGTCGTCCAGCGCAAGGTAGCGCAGCGGCACGCCCTCCGGCTTCGGGTCCAGCACGCGCTCGCGGTCCGCCCACTTCTTGTGCGCCAGCGCGTGCGCACGGTCGTTCATCTGCATCGCAACGTCCCTCAGGGCCTTCGCGTTGCGCTGCGGGTTCTCCATCAGCACACGCCACTCGTCCTCGAGCGCAGTGAAGGCGGCGTCGTCGTCCAGCGCAAGGTAGCGCAGCGGCACGCCCTCCGGCTTCGGGTCCAACACGCGCTCGCGGTCCGCCCACTTCTTGTCGTGCGCCAGCGCGTGCGCACGGTCGTTCATCTGCATCTCCAGCGCCGACAGAGCCTTCGCGTTGCGCTGCGGGTCCTCCATCAGCACACGCCACTCGTCCTCGAGCGCAGTGAAGGCGACGTCGTCGTCCAGCGCAAGGTGGCGCAGCGGCACGCCCTCCGGCTTCGGGTCCAGCACGCGCTCGCGGTCCGCCCACTTCTTGTCGTGCGCCAGCGCGTGCGCACGGTCGTTCATCTGCATCTCCAGCGCAGACAGAGCCTTCGCGTTGCGCTGCGGGTCCTCCATCAGCACACGCCACTCGTCCTCGAGCGCAGTGAAGGCGGCGTCGTCGTCCAGCGCAAGATAGCGCAGCGGCACGCCCTCCGGCCTCGGGTCCAGCACGCGCTCGCGGTCCGCCCACTTCTTGTCGTGCGCCAGCGCGTGCGCACGGTCGTTCATCTGCATCTCCAGCGCAGACAGAGCCTTCGCGTTGCGCTGCGGGTCCTCCATCAGCACACGCCACTCGTCCTCGAGCGCAGTGAAGGCGGCGTCGTCGTCCAGCGCAAGATAGCGCAGCGGCACGCCCTCCGGCCTCGGGTCCAGCACGCGCTCGCGGTCCGCCCACTTCTTGTCGTGCGCCAGCGCGTGCGCACGGTCGTTCATCTGCATCTCCAGCGCAGACAGAGCCTTCGCGTTGCGCTGCGGGTCCTCCATCAGCACACGCCACTCGTCCTCGAGCGCAGTGAAGGCGGCGTCGTCGTCCAGCGCAAGGTGGCGCAGCGGCACGCCCTCCGGCTTCGGGTCCAACACGCGCTCGCGGTCCGCCCACCTCTTGTCGTGCGCCAGCGCGTGCGCACGGTCGTTCATCTGCATCTCCAGCGCAGACAGAGCCTTCGCGTTGCGCTGCGGGTCCTCCATCAGCACACGCCACTCGTCCTCGAGCGCAGTGAAGGCGGCGTCGTCGTCCAGCGCAATGTGGCGCAGCGGCACGCCCTCCGGCTTCGGGCCCAACACGCGCTCGCGGTCCGCCCACTTCTTGTCGTGCGCCAGCGCGTGCGCACGGTCGTTCATCTGCATCTCAACGTCCTTCAGGGCCTTCGCGTTGCGCTGCGGGTCCTCCATCAGCACACGCCACTCGTCCTCGAGCGCAGTGAAGGCGGCGTCGTCGTCCAGCGCAAGGTAGCGCAGCGGCACGCCCTCCGGCTTCAGCCCCAACACGCGCTCTCGGTCCACCCACTTCTTGTCGTGCGCCAGCGCGTGCGCACGGTCGTTCATCTGCATCTCAACGTCCTTCAGGGCCTTCGCGTTGCGCTGCGGGTTCTCCATCAGCACACGCCACTCGTCCTCGAGCGCAGTGAAGGCGGCGTCGTCGTCCAGCGCAATGTGGCGCAGCGGCACGCCCTCCGGCTTCGGGCCCAACACGCGCTCGCGGTCCGCCCACTTCTTGTCGTGCGCCAGCGCGTGCGCACGGTCGTTCATCTGCATCTCAACGTCCTTCAGGGCCTTCGCGTTGCGCTGCGGGTCCTCCATCAGCACACGCCACTCGTCCTCGAGCGCAGTGAAGGCGGCGTCGTCGTCCAGCGCAATGTGGCGCAGCGGCACGCCCTCCGGCTTCGGGCCCAACACGCGCTCGCGGTCCGCCCACTTCTTGTCGTGCGCCAGCGCGTGCGCACGGTCGTTCATCTGCATCTCAACGTCCTTCAGGGCCTTCGCGTTGCGCTGCGGGTCCTCCATCAGCACACGCCACTCGTCCTCGAGCGCAGTGAAGGCGGCGTCGTCGTCCAGCGCAAGGTGGCGCAGCGGCACGCCCTCCGGCTTCGGGCCCAACACGCGCTCGCGGTCCGCCCACTTCTTGTCGTGCGCCAGCGCGTGCGCACGGTCGTTCATCTGCATCTCAACGTCCTTCAGGGCCTTCGCGTTGCGCTGCGGGTCCTCCATCAGCACACGCCACTCGTCCTCGAGCGCAGTGAAGGCGGCGTCGTCGTCCAGCGCAAGGTAGCGCAGCGGCACGCCCTCCGGCTTCGGGTCCAGCACGCGCTCGCGGTCCGCCCACTTCTTGTCGTGCGCCAGCGCGTGCGCACGGTCGTTCATCTGCATCTCCAGCGCCGACAGAGCCTTCGCGTTGCGCTGCGGGTCCTCCATCAGCACACGCCACTCGTCCTCGAGCGCAGTGAAGGCGGCGTCGTCGTCCAGCGCAAGGTGGCGCAGCGGCACGCCCTCCGGCTTCGGGTCCAACACGCGCTCGCGGTCCGCCCACTTCTTGTCGTGCGCCAGCGCGTGCGCACGGTCGTTCATCTGCATCTCCAGCGCAGACAGAGCCTTCGCGTTGCGCTGCGGGTCCTCCATCAGCACACGCCACTCGTCCTCGAGCGCAGTGAAGGCGGCGTCGTCGTCCAGCGCAAGGTGGCGCAGCGGCACGCCCTCCGGCTTCGGGCCCAACACGCGCTCGCGGTCCGCCCACTTCTTGTCGTGCGCCAGCGCGTGCGCACGGTCGTTCATCTGCATCTCAACGTCCTTCAGGGCCTTCGCGTTGCGCTGCGGGTCCTCCATCAGCACACGCCACTCGTCCTCGAGCGCAGTGAAGGCGGCGTCGTCGTCCAGCGCAAGGTGGCGCAGCGGCACGCCCTCCGGCTTCGGGCCCAACACGCGCTCGCGGTCCGCCCACTTCTTGTCGTGCGCCAGCGCGTGCGCACGGTCGTTCATCTGCATCTCAACGTCCTTCAGGGCCTTCGCGTTGCGCTGCGGGTCCTCCATCAGCACACGCCACTCGTCCTCGAGCGCAGTGAAGGCGGCGTCGTCGTCCAGCGCAAGGTGGCGCAGCGGCACGCCCTCCGGCTTCGGGCCCAACACGCGCTCGCGGTCCGCCCACTTCTTGTCGTGCGCCAGCGCGTGCGCACGGTCGTTCATCTGCATCTCAACGTCCTTCAGGGCCTTCGCGTTGCGCTGCGGGTCCTCCATCAGCACACGCCACTCGTCCTCGAGCGCAGTGAAGGCGGCGTCGTCGTCCAGCGCAAGGTGGCGCAGCGGCACGCCCTCCGGCTTCGGGCCCAACACGCGCTCGCGGTCCGCCCACTTCTTGTCGTGCGCCAGCGCGTGCGCACGGTCGTTCATCTGCATCTCAACGTCCTTCAGGGCCTTCGCGTTGCGCTGCGGGTCCTCCATCAGCACACGCCACTCGTCCTCGAGCGCAGTGAAGGCGGCGTCGTCGTCCAGCGCAAGGTAGCGCAGCGGCACGCCCTCCGGCTTCGGGTCCAGCACGCGCTCGCGGTCCGCCCACTTCTTGTCGTGCGCCAGCGCGTGCGCACGGTCGTTCATCTGCATCTCCAGCGCCGACAGAGCCTTCGCGTTGCGCTGCGGGTCCTCCATCAGCACACGCCACTCGTCCTCGAGCGCAGTGAAGGCGGCGTCGTCGTCCAGCGCAAGGTGGCGCAGCGGCACGCCCTCCGGCCTCGGGTCCAACACGCGCTCGCGGTCCGCCCACTTCTTGTCGTGCGCCAGCGCGTGCGCACGGTCGTTCATCTGCATCTCCAGCGCAGACAGAGCCTTCGCGTTGCGCTGCGGGTCCTCCATCAGCACACGCCACTCGTCCTCGAGCGCAGTGAAGGCGGCGTCGTCGTCCAGCGCAAGGTGGCGCAGCGGCACGCCCTCCGGCTTCGGGCCCAGCACGCGCTCGCGGTCCGCCCACTTCTTGTCGTGCGCCAGCGCGTGCGCACGGTCGTTCATCTGCATCTCAACGTCCTTCAGGGCCTTCGCGTTGCGCTGCGGGTCCTCCATCAGCACACGCCACTCGTCCTCGAGCGCAGTGAAGGCGGCGTCGTCGTCCAGCGCAAGGTAGCGCAGCGGCACGCCCTCCGGCTTCGGGTCCAGCACGCGCTCGCGGTCCGCCCACTTCTTGTCGTGCGCCAGCGCGTGCGCACGGTCGTTCATCTGCATCTCCAGCGCCGACAGAGCCTTCGCGTTGCGCTGCGGGTCCTCCATCAGCACACGCCACTCGTCCTCGAGCGCAGTGAAGGCGGCGTCGTCGTCCAGCGCAAGGTAGCGCAGCGGCACGCCCTCCGGCTTCGGGTCCAGCACGCGCTCGCGGTCCGCCCACTTCTTGTCGTGCGCCAGCGCGTGCGCACGGTCGTTCATCTGCATCTCCAGCGTCCGACAGAGCCTTCGCGTTGCGCTGCGGGTCCTCCATCAGCACACGCCACTCGTCCTCGAGCGCAGTGAAGGCGGCGTCGTCGTCCAGCGCAAGGTGGCGCAGCGGCACGCCCTCCGGCTTCGGGCCCAACACGCGCTCGCGGTCCGCCCACTTCTTGTCGTGCGCCAGCGCGTGCGCACGGTCGTTCATCTGCATCTCCAGCGTCAGACAGAGCCTTCGCGTTGCGCTGCGGGTCCTCCATCAGCACACGCCACTCGTCCTCGAGCGCAGTGAAGGCGGCGTCGTCGTCCAGCGCAAGGTAGCGCAGCGGCACGCCCTCCGGCTTCGGGTCCAACACGCGCTCGCGGTCCGCCCACCTCTTGTCGTGCGCCAGCGCGTGCGCACGGTCGTTCATCTGCATCTCCAGCGCAGACAGAGCCTTCGCGTTGCGCTGCGGGTCCTCCATCAGCACACGCCACTCGTCCTCGAGCGCAGTGAAGGCGGCGTCGTCGTCCAGCGCAAGGTAGCGCAGCGGCACGCCCTCCGGCTTCGGGCCCAACACGCGCTCGCGGTCCGCCCACTTCTTGTCGTGCGCCAGCGCGTGCGCACGGTCGTTCATCTGCATCTCAACGTCCTTCAGGGCCTTCGCGTTGCGCTGCGGGTCCTCCATCAGCACACGCCACTCGTCCTCGAGCGCAGTGAAGGCGGCGTCGTCGTCCAGCGCAAGGTGGCGCAGCGGCACGCCCTCCGGCTTCGGGTCCAACACGCGCTCGCGGTCCGCCCACTTCTTGTCGTGCGCCAGCGCGTGCGCACGGTCGTTCATCTGCATCTCAACGTCCTTCAAGGCCTTCGCGTTGCGCTGCGGGTCCTCCATCAGCACACGCCACTCGTCCTCGAGCGCAGTGAAGGCGGCGTCGTCGTCCAGCGCAAGGTAGCGCAGCGGCACGCCCTCCGGCTTCGGGTCCAGCACGCGCTCGCGGTCCGCCCACTTCTTGTCGTGCGCCAGCGCGTGCGCACGGTCGTTCATCTGCATCTCAACGGCCGACAGAGCCTTCGCGTTGCGCTGCGGGTCCTCCATCAGCACACGCCACTCGTCCTCGAGCGCAGTGAAGGCGGCGTCGTCGTCCAGCGCAAGGTAGCACAGCGGCACGCCCTCCGGCTTCGGGTCCAGCACGCGCTCGCGGTCCGCCCACTTCTTGTCGTGCGCAAGGTCTTTCGCGATCTCATTTAGAGCAGCATCAAGCTGCCGGATGTTACTCTGTTCATCGGGATTTGAGGCGAGTGATTTGCGACGTTTGTTCTCGACCATCAGGAACTCTTCGTTTTGGTCAAGAGGAATGGCGTGGAGCGGTACTCCCGCTGGCCGGGGATCGAGGTATGCTTGGCGCTCTTTCCATGTGTGCGTCTGTGCGATTTGACAGAGGCGTTCGTTGACCGCGTTTTCACTTGCACGAAGCTGCAACGTGGAGCGTTCGTGGGTCTCTCTGGCCCCTTCAAATTTCTCAATGGCCTCCCAGAATATTTGGTCTTCACCAACCTCTGGAAGCGTGGAAAGAAGAACACCTCTAGGGTTTCTGTCGATGAAAGGGTAGAGTTGCGCCAGCCTCTCGGCGGCGAGCTCGTGGACTCGTTTTTCCATGGCGCTTTTCAGTGCGTTGATCTCACTCTCCGGGAGGGAGTTGAGCAAGCCTTTCTTGAGAGCAGACTCTTTCTCCATGTACTCTGGATCGCTGTGGAGTGGGAGTTGCTCCAGAGGAATACCAAAGGACTTGTCTCCGAGGAAGGCGCGAACGGAGTTCAAAGAGTGTTGCTTGAGCTCCATGATTCTCTTACGGATGGCATCCTTTATGTCGCGGATCTGGTTCTTGTGGTAAGTGCGGTCCTCTGACATGAGATCGTACAGCTTTTGCTCCATTTCCCTGCACGGGGCATCACTGCTGATGGAGACAGAAGAGGCGCTCCGGTGCAATTTGCCTGTGATTTCGGCACGCATGTCATCACGAAACTTATCTGCCAAGGCTGCCACAAGGGCGCGCAACCGCTCCTCGATCGCAGCGATTGCGCGCGGGTCGGTGTCCGGCTTGCTCAAAAGTATCCTGCGCTCCATCTCGAGGCTGCAGATGGCGTGATCTCCATCGAGGTCAAGCAAGTTGATGGGCACTCCATTGGGCCGACCGTAAAGTTTCGTGCGCTCGTCATTCTTCATATCCGTCGCTTTCTTTCTCGCTCGCTCCTTGAGCATTTCCTGTAGCGCCGCGACACGGTCACGATTCTTCTCAGGATCTCGCATAGCCAGTCGAAGCTCGTTCTCTAATCGAAGAAACTCCTCGTCGTCTAGCGGAAGCAACGCAAGTGGTACCCCCTCCACCTGCTGTCCGAGGAAAGCGCGCTCCTGCGTGTGCATGTCGTTGGCCATCCCCGCCGCTAGCTGTCCCATTGCCCTCTCAAGGGTGTTTGTTCGGGCCTCGTTGTGCGACGAATGCACTCCTAGATGCTTTCTCTCCTGCGCCATCTTTGCAAACGCGGAATCGTCCATGAGGGGCAGATCTGCGGTCGGTATACCCTCATATTGCGGAGGCATAAACGATGGCGAAGGTATCAACCCCCCCTCCTCCGCTTCCGCATAGGCATCTGCAGGCACTGAACAGCCCGCGCTGGCCTGTGACTGCATACTCTCACTCGGCGTTTTCTCCACAGCTGCCGCCGACGAGTGCACTCTGGGATCACTCTCTTCTAGCGCTTCATCGCCACCGATCAGCTCATGTGGTGGCCCCGACAAGCCCGCATGGATCGACGAGCTCTCATACGCGTCTGTGATCCGCACCCGAGCAGCCTCGGCGCACACAATCTCTACTCTACATCTCACCTCCTCGTCCCGCGCCTCTGGGCATGTGATGGAGAGCACGTAATGACCTTGAGCAGGCAGGTGTGTCACTAGACCGATTTCCTTTAGGTTTGACGCCGCGGATACCCCCGCCACTGGCTGGTTCTCGTCGTCGTAGAGGTACATGCCAACGTAATTGTCAGTACGCACTTCGTTACTGGAGTGGGCGTCTCGGCTCCATTGCGTGAGGAGAATGTGCGCATCCGTCGGCAAATCGACGAAAAAGTCTACCCGATTTTTGCCCCCGCGCTCAATAGTGACGTGCTTCACAGCCGGGAGGTCGCGTGCGACATCAACACTAAGACGAGAGATGATCACCGCGCCTTCGTCCTCCGGTCTGCGGTGCCAATACGAAAGCAAGAAAGCGCTCCTCTCATGGTGCATGGCTGTTGGAACGAGGTAGCACAGTGACCGAGGCGGAACGTTGATCGTACTCGCCACCTCGCGGTAATTAAGGAAGGCGCCTTTTTGGACTACGTGGTGACTGTTATGGGTGACGAGGTACGTCGGAGGTGATGTATTATCCATGCTATGTGCGAAGAGAAGGTCACAACGCACGTAGTTCAGCTCGGGCAACACGTGAAGCTGGTGCCGCTTGTCTGGCTGTCGAATCATGGCCATCAACTCCACCTCCTCGTTGCTTTCATTGCGAACAATGTAAAGCGGGTTTTCACGCCACGTGAGCAGCAATGGGTTGCCGCCGTTCGTGCCGTCACCCCATTCGCTGTGGAAACTCCTGCACGGCTCGACTAAGCCGCGAACATGAGCTTGCGACATGGTGAAAAAAGAGCGCAAAAAGGTGTCGACTGGCATGAAAATGAATTTCGGCGTGAGGCTGTAGTGGCGCATCTCTCGCGATGCCCACCGTGGGTCTGCCGGGTCGGCCATAGGACCAGTGTAGGTGTTCTCCATGCACGGGTTGTGCAGCTGAACAATGACCTCGCTGAGGGAACGAGGCTGCCTAGAAACGGAAAGGATGTCAAGAACACCGTAAAATTGGTTAGGTATCAGGCCAATACTCTCTGCGGCATCCCCAGCTTGAGCCCCTACAGCCGTTGTGCGCAGCTCGTCACGCAGCACCTCAACCCAATACACGGGAGATGCTATATCAAACCCAAGCGACTTTGCCAGTGGTGCGTCGAGCGGAGTGTTGATGACGGGGCACCCGGAGAAGTCATGAAAAACCTCAGCGAGCGAGCAGCCCGCTAAGTTCTCGTAGAGCGTGTAGAACTTCGCGTACGCCTTCTCCAGCAGCAGCGGCCACCAGTGGTGCGTCGGCGAGCGGCAAAACACCGTGCCGCCCTTCACCATTGGAATACGGTCGTCAATCTCCACCTTCACCCACTGCCCGTAGCGGTGGAACTGGAACGTGTAGCGACCGTCCTTGCGCGGGTTCGTCGAAATGAAGCAGTTTCGAATCACATCGGGGTGGTTCTCCAGCAGCGCCGCGAACGCCGTCAGCAGGCTGCAGTTGTAGTGGTCGCCCTGCTCGAACTGATCGCGGCTCAGCTCGGTCGGCAGCAGTGGCCTTGTCTTACCCTCGGGGTAAAGGTCGCCAATGTGCACCCACGGTTCCGATGTCACAACGCGGTTAGCCAGCATAAATCCACGGTCCTCAAACGGGGCGCTACTCTCTGGGTGCTCACGCGCATTTCTGGGTAGTCCTTGGAATGAGTTGTAGTCTATGCGAGCCACGCGTTTGCGTTCGTATTCGCTATCCGCTAGGCTCTCGGATTCATCTGGTAGTAGGAGGGCATCATCAGGGGCCCCGACAGGGCGGATGTGGCTGTCAAAGGAAGACACTATAGTCAGATTGGCGGGCACGCTGTCTTTGCTTCGTGGACACGTGATGGAAAGCGCGTAGCGACCACTACGAGGAAGGCGGTGGATGATGCTCGTTTCGCGAAAATTGGTTGCCGCGTGCACACCGCCAATCTTTCGGTCCGTGTCGTCGTAGAGGTACATGCCGACATAAGACTGCACCACTGCATCGCCGCCGGTTTTAGGACTCACGTAGGGATTTGTTTGATGAAGAAGGATATGAACATCGGCAGGCTCATCTACATAAAAATCAAGGCGGTCCTTGGTGTGCATGCGCAGCTCGAGAGTTCCTCTGAGAGGATTCTCCCAGTCCATTCCAGGCACCGTGAGCTTCTCTATAGTGATATTGCGTTGGTCCTTCTGGAGCGTGTGGTGGACAGACAGCAGGAAGTTCGCTTCCTCGCCTGGATGCATGCAAGAAGCTGCAAAATAGCACAATGACTGCGGTGGAACGGTGATGGCGTTCGCCACTTCGCGTGAGTTGAGGAAAAGACTCCTGTAGATGATCTTGTGGTTGTTGCCCGTCACCCAGAAGGTCGGGGTGGGACAGGGGTACGAGTACTGTGCGAGAATCATGCCGCACTGCTTGTACGTGGACATCTCCTCTGGCCCTTTCAGGTGCCTCTGATCATCCTGCTTGATTACAAATGAGAGCGTCACCGCCTCTGTGCCTCGATTTCGGATGCAGTAGAGAGGATTCTTGCGCCACGTGACGAAGGTGGGGTTCCCGCCAGCCGACTCGCCCGCCCAGGCGTCCTGGAAGTACATCACATCCGAGGCGAGAGTACTAATGTAGCACAGCTGCATCGAGTTTACAATGCGGAGGAAAACGTTTAGAGGCAAAAAGATGGAGCTGGGGCTGTCAACCTCGTATTTCAGGCGCTGCTTCATCGACCACGCTGGGTCATTCCGGTTAAAGGGCCCAGTGTAGATGAACTCCGGATCTTCGAAGGGGTTGTGCATGTGCACAAGGATGTCATCCAGCGCTGAAGTGCCGTTAAGGGAAAAGATGTCGAGGATGCCGTACTGCTGCTCGCGCTGAAGACCCATAGCCTCGAGCTCGATGTCCTTGGTCAGGGCAGAAGCGACAAAATTCCCAGACTGGATGCGCTGGGCCAAGTCCAGCCAGTAAAAGCCACCAGTCACCTCAGCGCCGGCTGCCTTCGCCAGCTTGGCGTCCATCGGGATGTTCAGCACCGGGTTGCCGGTCAGGTCATGAAACGCCTCCTGCAGTGTGCAGCCCTCCAGGTGGTCGTATGCGGTGTAGAACTTCGCGTACGCCTTCTCCAGCAGCAGCGGCCACCAGTGCTCCGTAGGGGAGCGCACATAGAGCACGTCGCCCTCCTCCATGGCAATACGGTCATCGATCTCGACCTTCACCCACTCCCGTCCGCGGAAGAACTGGAATGTGTACCGGCCATCCTGGCGCACCTTCTTTGTCACAAAGCAGTTGCGAATCACATCAGGGAAGCGGACCAGCGTCGCAAGCGCTGAGAGCATAAAGCACTCATAGTGGTTGCCCTGACCAAAGTGCTCGCGCGAGAAGGTTTCGGGCAGCAGGGGGTGATTGGTCCCGCCTGGATACAAGTCGCGAATAGAAATCCACACATCGGCAATGTGGTCGTTGTTCCTACTGAACTCGTGGTCCACGAACGCAGTGCTGCTGTCTGGCACTTCGTGGATGCCTGCTGCCGCCATCGTGCAAGGTGGTTCACTTCACCGAAATCGATAACGAAAAATAACAAAAGAAAAAAAAACGTAGTTCGGTGGGCCAAGTAACCTGCGGCTCACGGAATGCGCGATATGTAGAAAGGGGGAAGGGGGGGGGGGTTCGGCAAAGCAGAAATGTGCGATGTGTGGTGGGGGGGGGGGGAAGGTCGGTAGACGCAGAAAAACACGGGAACACAACAAACAACAAACAACAGACAACAGACAAAGAACAACAGACGAACAGTATGGCGGGTTCTTTTTTTTTTTCAAGTGCGTGTGATGGTATGCACACCAGGTGGCATACTCTCAGTGGATGGCGTGCGCACCTTGTCTCCGGTGGGTAGCGAAGCTCACGTCCGTCGTGGATCTCGGCCTCAGTGGTGTCTTATCCGCCTTCTGTTTAGTGCTGCACTGCTTGCCACACCACTCAAAATTTTATCTTGCCCTGGTGCACAGGATCACACACACACACACACACACACACACTTCTTCGCTGCCTATCTAATGCGGGAAATGAGAAACAAAGTCAAGAAAAAAATAAGAGAATGTGCATGTCAGTGAGCAACCACTGATGAGAGGTACGTGAAGGCGAAAGAAGGGTGGGGAAAAAGGCGCGTCACGCTGCACGAGGCACACAAACAAACGACAGCGTGTGTTTGCTTGTATATGCGCGGTATACCACTGCGTGTTTATGTGCGACCAGCAGCGGTATGGAAAAAAAATGTGAAATATATATAGTACAAATGATGGGCAGAGGGAAGGGAGGAGGGGGAGGAGGAGTTGGGCGCTTAAGCGGGAAGCCGACCAACAATACAACAAGAGCAACCTAATTGACGACACACGCACAACAGCAGCAGTGCTGAACGGGGGAGAAGAGAGGGAGTAAGGGAAAAGAGTGTGGGTTCGTACGAGAGACGGGAAGGGGGACAGGGGAGCACCGCTCTTGCACGAAGTCACTTGACTCCTCGAGAGAGGGGGGCAAAGGAGAGGGGGGGAGCAAAGGGGGGGGATAATGTCCAAAAGTCACAAAACCAAAAGAAAAGCAATGAAGAGACAACAAAAACTCAATCTCGCAAGTTGAGTTACGCAAACGCACACGAGTATGTCTGTGTGTACGTGAGGGGAAGGGAAAACGTCTGCCTTGTACTGTTTTTTTACAGGGATGAGGAGTACCACCTCAGGGGAGAAGACAAACAAAACCAAGGCAATGGAAGAAGAGGGTGAATGGAGGTATTATACTGGAGAGCTGTCCACGAGGGGCCGAAGACAGTGTAGGAAAGCTAGAAAAGGGAGGGTGCAGGCAAAATATCACGCGCGCTGAAGTCCTCCCGCAAATGCTTCATACAACTGATTGAGAACTTCAAAAAAAGAAAAAAACAAATATATACATATAAATATATATATATATATTGCAAATCGCCAAGTGTGGGAAGACACAGCGAGTGGTGCTGCAGTGCTGGCTGAGTGGTTGCCCGTCTCGACACTCTGCGCCTCGCGTGTGTGCTTGTTGCCTGTGGCCGCTGGTGCTAGCTGCCACCGCTTTCCAGAGCAAAACAGCTCTACCCACCAGGGGTATTGATCTCTTGTCTCACCCTAACCTTGGGACTTTTTCTGGAGAAAAGGTGTCTGTGTAGGCAGGGGGGGGTGTCTCGGCACGGCGTGATTCTTCTCAATAGCGAGGGAACAAGAGAAGTACACGTCGAGACAACGATAGAGTGGAAGGAGAAACCAAAAACCAGATATGTTTTGACAGAGAGCTTCACACGCGCGGGTAGGCACACTGGGAAAAGAAATGTACACACATGTATATATATATATATTGATCGATTGATACAGATACGAACATGCATTATGTATGTAGATATGCAAAATATTGTATAGGAAGACACATACATAAACATTCACGAGTGGCGGCGTGATAGACACCAGTGACGAAGCAGCGAAAGGGAAGAGAAAGAGTAGGGAGAGAAAAAGTGAGAGCAGTCAGGCAGACATCAGCGTAGTGAGTGTGGATATGTATACATACGCACATGTGCACGTGTATGTGCCTCAGCACATTCCAGAGGAATAAAATAATGTGCAGCAAAATACGGGGCACTGGCATTCCCCGTGTAGAGGAAGGAGAGAATATACTGGAGTAGCCACAGCAACTCTCTCACTGTCCCCCCGACCATGTCCATGTTTCCCCGCACCACCCCACCACCACCTGTGCATCTGCGCATGGCCTGCACCCCTGAGGTAGAATGCAACGACACAGGCACGCACTGAGAAGTTACCTTGACGCATTACATGTCTCCTCAAAGCATGGGGAGGAGGTGTGTGTGTGTGTGTGGGGGGGCAAAAGAAGCCATAAATGAAGAATCCTAAGCGCACCGCATCACACACACACACACACATACACACACAGCGAGATCAACCACCGTTGAACGACACAGAAGGGGAGAAAGGAATGTGTGCATGCGAAGAGACGTGTGAGAAGACGAAAACGGCGCTGCGGCTGAAAGAAAATGAGGGTTAAGAGCGCAGGGCGTTTAGTGGGCTGTCATGACATGTCGCTCAAGTCACTCATGTCACTGTCACTCAAGTCACTGTCGCTCTCCCCAACTTCGCTCTCCTCCTTTAAGGTGGGTAAGTCCTCCAGGCGCACCACTCCCTTCCTTAGAGACTCCTGCAGAGGCTTTGGCAAGGAGCTCGGGTTCAGCAGAGAAGCATCGGAGGCAACGTGCGCCGACGCACGATGAGGTCGAAAAAACTCTGCTAACTTTGCATCCTCATCCACCGCCTCTGAGATGGTGGCAGAGCGCCTGCGCTTGAATTTGCGTCGCCCGCAGAGATCCAATACCTCCGGCGCGGCTGTCATGTCGTCGCCACCGCTGCGCGTGTGGATGGGAAAGCGGCGTGGCACGCGCGATAGCTGCAGCGGTGCCAGAAAAGACTCCGTAGAGTTGCGCAGCAAAGAGTAGCCTCCCTGTTGCCATTCCAAAAAGACGTGGTTGATTGGTGCGCGTGCTGTGTCCGATGAGAGGCACAGTGGCACCGTCACGAGTGCAACAGCCGCCCGCACCTCGTTTGTCTCCATCTCCCGCAGCACTGACGACGACAGCGAAGGCTTCGACCGAATGCGCACAGGGCGACCGTCTCGGACAGGGGTGTAGAACGTGGGCTCCGAGAACGGCATGACATGCGCTCGATCACCTTCGTGCGTACTCAAGCGTGCGCCACCCATGGGCAATGCAACTGCGCGGCTGTTGCCCGGGTCGGCAATGGCTTCGCTAGCGCGCGCATCGCTATCCTCAGCCTCAGCCAAGAGTGGAAGGCCGCTTGTCCCTTCCAGTTTTGACCAGCCCCAGATGTACCGTCCCTCATCGATACAAGTGAGATCGTACGTGCTGATATGTGTCGCAAAGACTTCCCCGGCTGGGAGGTACACCAAGACGTACTGCTCTTTCGTGAAGGGGTCCGTGGCTCGACCAAAGGCCTCGATGCGCTGCCCAAACGGAACCACACCGACCACGTCTGCGTACCGATGAGGGAACCGGCGCACGCGAATCGTTTTATCCTGCCGCGCTGGCTGATATACGCGGTAGTAGGGCCTTACCTCGTCCAAAAGGCCAACCACACCGTCTGTCCACATGACGCACGCCCTGTTCACGGACACCGCCTCAGCCTCTTTCACATCACCGGCAAACATGGGAGCCGTCGACGCCACAGAACCGCTTTTAAACGTGCCCAAGCTGCGGGAGTAGCTGCCGTTGCTATGGCTCCTTTGAGGGCCAGCCCTTGCAGAGTAGTATGGCACCACCGTACCCTGTCGAACATAGTCCTTCAGCTCATACCATCGACGGTGTAAAAGCGGTTGCCACTCCACCTCCGCCAGTAAGTCGCGGGATGTCATCTCCATCCCGCTCAGCCCCCATCGCTCCACTGGCACAATTGTCGGTGACGGCGGCAACGGTGCCGCTCCCCGACGCATGCCGAGTGCCTCTTCCAGCGCATCCCGAACGAGCTCCGGGGATGCGTCGAGAGACGCTAGCAGAAGCGCAGAGCAAGTGCCTCCACTAATGTCCCAGCGCCGCAGAGATACTACAGCGCGACGGTGCGGTGCGCCCAAGACGAATCTTGCGAAGGCGAGAGGAATGGGAGCGGCCGCCGCGTAGACGCCGTCTGCAAAGCAGGCAACTGGCATCGGAATAGTCAAAGCCCAGAGAACGTAAGACATTGAGTCGCCATCCACTGACGACGCCCAAGAATCCAGCAGCTCGGCTTCGATGCCTGTGATGATGGTGCGGTGGCGCATCTCCAGCACGGCGCACGTGCCGGTCCTCGACGCCATAAAGGACAACGCGGCGACGGACATCCTTCTCTGCTGCCCCCCTCCTCTCTTTACTCCTGCTAACAGAATCAAGACTACAGCGACGCGCGATATCGAAAGTGAGCCTAGTGAAAGAGCGCGCCCACAGCCGCCTCATCGATGTGCGTCAAAGAGAGAGAGATTCCGCGGGGATATTAAGTTCGACCGCTTGAACTGCGCCTCCGCATATGACCATACACCGAAGTCGCGATGGCGATCTAAGTAATGCGGCGAGGACTACTACTCCGCCGTTGCCGATCGAGTGCGTAGCCGTTGACTGCCAAAAGTGGGCACAGACACAGAGAGTGGGTCGTGTTAGTGTGAAATACAAGATGAAGGAGGGAAGAAGAGAGAAATACAAACGCGAAAGCGCGCACGTCGCACCACTGTATGATGGTCCCACGCCCACCCCATCCAAACCACCCCAAATACACCACTGACCTTCCGACTTCTCAATTCCTCCTTTCCGCAATTTCCGTGTAGCCGACGCGCTTAGCCCTTTCCTCCCTCTCCCCTGACAATCCCTCCTTCGCTCGAGTGTATGCGCAACGCGTATTTTATGGCGGAACAACACGTCTCTCTGTGGGTTTGCACCGACACAGCAAACGTCAGTAGTTGACGGACGGACGTGTAACGGGAGGACGAGGGGGGCAAGGGGGGCGAGGAGGGGGGCGAGGGGGTGAGGGGGGGGGGGAGAACATAAAAGAGATGATCGGTAGTAAAGCGAGAGAGGGAGAGGGAAAGAGGACAAATCGAGGAGGTATAAAGCATCCGCAAACGGCATCGAGTGCTCAATTGGGTGCAAAAAATTGAGGGGGGCGCAGAAATGTGCGGCAAACGAGTGACTACACGGAGGGACACTTTCGCTGAGCCTCCGAGGGGACAGAAAGAAAATGTCAGATGACCGTGTTTTCTCTTTCTTCTTCATCGACACACAAAGGAAGAAAGAAAGTCTCCCGCCTTTTGTAAAGTTTTGGGCTGGCATCTCTTTTTTTTTTTGCGTACCCCCTTCCCGCCTCTCCTCGTCTCCTTCCACAGCAAGGCGGAAGAGCGAGATTGCACCAGCCTTGTACCCGCATCAACTCACGAAAAAAACAGCTCGGAGAAAACAACTGTTGGAATACAATCACAATGAAGGCACCGCGTACACTCTCGTAGATGAGACCCTTCCTTGTCTACCTCCCTCTCTCGCAACACGTCTTGCGTGCAGCACACACTGGACGTCGTGAGACTCGGGGAGGTTCAAATTATTTACTCGTCTCGCTCATTTTTTTTTTGCTCCTCACCATTGTGCATTCCTCGACCCCTTGCCGTGGGCTTAAACTGGCGCCTATCGATATCGACAGAGCGTGTCGCGGGTACTGTGTGTGTGTGTGTGTGTGTGTGTGTGTGTCCAGAGGCTCAAAAGTGTTCGTAGACGGGCAAAAATGTGTCCTCACACGGCACCATCCTCTTGACGGGTTCGAGCGCCGCCACATCCGCATGTGGAGACGAAGGGGGTACACACACACACACACACACACACGCCCACACTGCAGAGACGGCCAGTAAAAACAAACCAAAAAAAAAATAATAATAATAGTAATTTGAGTAACAGGAAAAAAAAGGGGAGAGAAACACGTCGCCCACAGCAGAGAAGAAAATAATCGCCACACATCATCATCACTGCAAAGAAAAGTGTCGGAGAAGACAAACCATTGAGGTGCATAAGCGACGTTTATGCGGCACTAAAGCAAAGTTCGCTGTGTCCCTCCGCACACACACACAAAAAGCGAAAAGGGGAAGTACGCGGTCCACTCAGTCACATGAAGCGGAACAAAACAATTTCAAAAGACTTCACCGCTGTTGATTCGAGGTTTCGTCCCTGCAAACCCCCCTTCGTTCACCCCGCATAAGCGCCAGTGCACGGGCCTTTCTCCTTCTACAATTAACCCATCTTTGTTTCCTCTCGCCTCAGCCTGACTTCTTTGGTCACCCCCCCCCCCTCCGCCTCGACGACCGACATGAAGTGGAGCCCCAGATGAGCACTTCTCACCCTCGACATCATCACATATGGTTGCACGCAAAAAAAAAAACTGCCCGCACTGCACAGCGTGTGCGCAGACCCATCCCATGCTAAGAAGCAGCCGCACTCACGCATCGGAGCAGCGCTGACACAATCATCTCAACACGACCTCTCCCTCAAATCCCTCCGCCCCCCCACCGACTTCACAGGTCGCAATGCCCCAATGCCAGCCACGACCTCACCCCAGACAGCTGTTGCGATAAAGGCCTCGAACCCCCTCCCCCCCCGCCTCCCTTCATGCGGGGTAGGTGCCTGACCCTCTCACCAAAGGGAAAGGTTCGGCATTGACGGGAGAAAAATATATAAGCATGGCTTACAACAGGAATAGGGTGTCCTTGACGGCTGCGGAGCAAACAAACAGAAAATCAGAGAAAACGGGGAGAGAAGTGTGCGGGAGACGGAAGAAAAGATGATCGCAACGAAGAAAAAAAAATAGAATGAGACACGTGAAGCGCACAAACAACAGACAGCAGAGGAGTGGAGCCGGTAGCAGTGGCAGAGTGGGAGTTGGAAAGCTGGGACAGAGAGGATCCGGGGGACAGCAACAACAACAAAGGAGGGGGGCGGCAAGGTACACAGGCGAAAAAAACGCACACGAACATTATATATATACATATACATATATATTCTTTTTATGTATCTAAGAGGGAAAAAAAAAGAGACACTTGAGTGATAATTGAAAGATGAACATAGGCAATCACGCACGCACGCACGCACAGGGGCGATTACGTATACATACAAGCCTGTACGTGTGTGTGTGTGTGTGTTTTAGGTGTATGTGTGCGGCATGAACAACAACGCCAAGGGAATACACAAGAAAAAAAAACGAAAGAGTAAACACTATTATCATACAACGAAACACGAAAAACGCATCGGCAAGGGTAACATTTATTGTGCGTTATACACACACACACATATATATGCATAGGTGTATAAATATATAAATATATATACATATGTGTGTGTGTGTGTGTGTGTGTATAACGCACAAAACACAAGTAGGCCTTGGGGGTCTTTTCTCAGCACAAAGAAGCCTCGTGGGGGGGGGGGGGGGAGTTGCACATACGCCGTGTGTGTGTGTGTGTGTGTGTGTATATGAATGTATTTAAACATCGCCTTCCCCCTCGGTGAGAAAAGAAGTGATGTAATGACAGGAGAAGGGAAGACAGCGACCCAAGCCATCGCGTTGGCGTCTTCTGTCAACACGCAGAAGCAAAAATATAAATGTATGAAGGAAAAAAAAAGAGGACATTCAACCCAGACCTGAAACCAAACATGTAGAAGTTGATTGGAGTGATGTCGGGACTTCCTCGTGCGCGCACATACGCGCACAAAAAAAAATGAAAAATCACATGCTAAACAAAGGAAGAACACAATTGGAAACAAACCACCACCATCCAGTGAGAGTTTGGAAAGGGGGGGGGGTAGTCGATAGGGCACAACGGGTCTGTGAAGGGTGCAACAAGATAGAGTGCGCACACCTTCGCGTAGGTTTGAGTACCTGGCGCGCCCCACACAAGGAGGGGAAGCCGTGCGGTAACAAGACATGACGAAAAAAAGGAAAGGAGTCAGTAAGTCTTGTCTGCCGATGATGACCTTGACGTGCAATGCAAAGGGTGCACGCAGTCCTAATCTCACTCACTCTACCCCTCTGTGCACAACGCAGCAGCCACTCGACACAACTTACGGTTTCTATTATTCGGTTACACAATCTTTCCCTCCGCCTCGACACGTTCCCCGATCTTGAGTGGATTGGACACCTTCTCCACCGCCCATTTGCCACCACGGGAGATGCGCAGAATGTTTGTGTGGTGCCGAATGACAGTGTCACGGTGGGTGACAGAGATCATGCGCACATTCATACGACGCAGGTGATTGAGCACATCCTGCTCCGTGTTGTCCATCATCGACGTTGCCTCATCCAACAGAGCCACGGGTGTCTCCTTGGTGCGATCCATGCGCAATACGTGAAAGAAGATCCGCGCCATACTGATGCGCTCTTTCTGACCACCACTGAGGCTGTTCCAGTCGTACGAGTCATCTCTGTTGGTCACATCCAGACCCATTACGGCGCTCTCGTAGCCACGAATGACGTGCACAACCGTCTGCGCGCCAGCCAACGTTATCGCCTCCTTAACGGCACCGCGTATTTCCAGCGTCGGCGGCTCTACCGCACCGGGAAAGCAGATCTGCTCGTAAAGCGTGCACTGCGGTGCCATATAACTGTGCTGCGGCGCTAACAAGAAACGCACAGATGTATCTCTCGAAAGCACACCAGACTTGGGCATCCACAAGCCGCACAGCATGCGCAAAAATGAGGTCTTGCCGCAGCCATTTTCACCAATGATCACCCAGTCCTCGTCACTACCGAACTCCACATTCATGTCCGAAAACAGCTGCTGCCCGGCAGGCGATTCCAGGACGAGGTGTTGCATCTTCACAAGCGGGAATGTCTTCGCACCGGGTAGGTGGGAAATATCGTGCATCGGTGTGTACACAAGAGGGGACGAGGTGTGCGAAACGCCGTCTGCTTCGCAGCGCGTGTGAATGAAGGTGCCGGCTGCGATGCTTTCTAGCGTGGCGTCAAACTCAGATATCTTGGTCGCAAACTCCGTCAAGTGCGACAGCTCGCGAAAGTTGACAACGAAATCCTTTGTGCTGCGGTTGAGGTCCTCAATTAACTGGATCTGGAGGTAAACGTCATCGATCGATCGATAATAGTGGGAGCGGTGTGCCTCTCTGAAGGCTACACTCTGAGCCACTACCGTCATGAAGGTCGAAAAGGCTGTCTCCACCATCTCAAAGTTGCCCTTTGCGATAGCAATATGATCGAGCGACTCCTTGAGCTTCGCGAGCGAAACATCTAGTCTCCTGCGAGTGAACTCACCTGCGCCGTGCATTGCAATGCTCTCCACGTCAGTCAAGTGCTTTGTGAGCATGCGACGGTAGTCGTCCTCGCGAGAGAGCAGCTGGGAATTAATACGGCCAAATGCGGGGGCTAAGCGACGCAGTATAAACACTGCGCTGGTGGCGATACCACTCGTCAAGAGCGCCGACTTCAATCCCGCCTGCTCCACAAGCGCCGCCATGGCCGTTATACACTCTAGCCCAGGCAATAGAAAATAGTATGGAAGCTCCGCGAAGTGCTCAGCGAACTCCCCGCAGTAAGTCGAGATGACCGTATCAGCCGCCTTCAGGCGGTTATCCAGGACCGTTCCTTGGTAGTACACGAGACGCTCGTAGAAACGTCGCTGGAAAGTGCGGCTGAGGCGCTCGTGATAGCACCCAATCAACCAGGACCGAAGAGTTTCAATGATACCGCTGGTCATGCCAACAGCGAGACCCACCGCGATGCGAACCATTACTTTGCTCATGAAGCGCGGCAGCCGCTCCGCTCGAGCGCCCTGCAGCATTGTGGCCAGTACCTCACCATTCGCCTTGGACACCCACACACGCAGAACAGCCTTGATCGCGAACAGGAGAATGAACACGATGGAACCGAGAGCCTCACGACATCGCCAGGTTGGCAGGGCGATGCGGGCAACACGGAAAAAGTGGTGGAACACCGCCCATGTGACACACGCGTCGTCTTCTGTATGCACAGTAGAGATGGACCGATCTAGCATCCGTAGGGTGTAGCGCTTAGCGAGTAGGGTCAGTGTGAACATCGCAGGGATGCCTACCACCCCGAGTTGATGAACCAGGGGCATCGCGTACAAAGCCGCTGAGACGGCGGGTGACTTTCGGCAATTATGGTGAGCCTGCGTCATTGAAAATCTAAGCAATGCTGTGACTCTTGTGGGTGTGGGTGTGTGTCGGGGGAGGAGGGGGGGGGGGGAACGAGAGCTTAAAAAGTGTACGACGCAACTCATAAGATTTAGAGAGTAGTAAGGGGGGGGGTGTGAGAAAGAAACACCGAACACAACACGAAAAGGTCTAACAGGATGGGGAAGGGAGACAAAGCCGCTTGTAGAATTTGAAGAGAATAGAGGAAGACAACAGGGAATGGTGGCGAGGTGGGCAGCAAGGAACTCGGCGAGAGAGAGAGAGAAAGGGGGAGGGGGGGGAGGGGGGCAGACGCGAATGCTTAGCAGAGGCAACCGCCGAAAATCAAACCTCGGTCACGCACAGTTGCAAGCAAAGGGATGAAGCGAACAGGGCAAAATCCCACACTAGCCCGGAGCTGCTCCGCTGCGAGTAGCAAAGAGAAAACCGAAAAGGTATGGAACGTAGGAGATGAGGAGGGGATGCGCGTACAATTGTGCACTAGAGTATTTCTCATCCGCTGTACAACACACAAGACAAACGTCGCACACACTGCCTTTCACCCCCCCCTCCCTTCATGCGGGGTAGGTGCCTGACCCTCTCACCAAAGGGAAAGGTTAGGCATTGACGGGAAAGGGGAGGGTGGGGTGGGGTAGAGGACTGCCTGGCTTCGACCCACACACTGCTGGGAGTGGGCCCCGATATTACCCCCAGAGGTGGACACCAATATCCGGGCGATAAAGAGCCCCTTGTAGAGCAAGAAAACCTGCTCGCGCGCTCATATGGAGGGGGGAGGGGGGAGTGGGAGGATGGGCAAATTGTGTATGTGATGTTTGTCTTGTTGTACGGCAGGAGAAAAGCGCTCCTGGGCAGATTCGGTTACCGCCGTGTGCCTCCGCATTGCCCCTGGCTGCGTGCTGTTTATGAATGCCACAGTATCATGACAGAACAACGAGCAGATGAGTGGTTGAATGAAAAGAGACACACACACAAGAGGCCTTGCCGCGCGTCAAGTCGGGTATATATGCCTATTGAGCGCCGATTTTTTTTTTGCGTTCAGCCGCGGTGGCACTTCAACGTTAGCGGTTGGATCTGTAAAAGTGGTGTTTGCCTTTTCCTCCCCACCCCCACCGCGCACCATCCTCCCCCCTCCACTTTTTTTTTTGTTGTTCGCTGGGCCATCACCTTCATAACTTTCACCTCTGCTAATCTCCCTCGTAACCCACCGCCGAGATGTACATATATATATATATATACATATATATGTAGATCATTTTTTTTACACACACACAGAGAAAAAAAAAACAGCGCCGAAAGCAGAAGGGAATAAAAAGGGGGGGATGCAGATATGCACCATGAGTTGTGAAGAAAAAAAAAGAAGGGGGAGGGAGCGGGAGGGGTTCGGGGGGAAAGCGCGAGTCATACAGACGTAATGGGGGAGAGACACTGGAGGTGTCACCATCGTTGCTCCTGCGGGGTGATTTCACAGTCGCAGACCCACTCTTCGCGTGATAATGGGATGAAGGGAAAACACGGTGTGCCATGCTAGGGCGACCGGTGTGGTGAACACATGGCAGTGGCGTTCAGTGAGGAGGGCGTGGAAAAGAGGCTGTGTGCGGATGATGCAGAGCGGAGGGAGGACTCATATGATGAAAACGGCCTTCGTGCATCGCAGTTACGCGGGGTGAGAGGCGGCGCGAAAAAAGAAGCCTCAGAGTGGGGGCGAGTAGTAACATTACATGGACTCATGCTCCCCTCCGTCACGTAGTCCACGACAGACGGAGGAGACCCCGATCCGCTTGTGTTCTGAGCATCCACCACGATACCGTGCATAGGGATACAGGTGTGAGAGGTGGTGTTGATGCTCGCCAACGCAGCAGAGAGGGATGCGGTGCTCTTTGGCTCTGCAGAAGGCGGTACGGTGAGTGACCTGAAGGGTTGCGCAAGGTCCGGCACAACCGACGGGTGCGGCATCCGAGGAGAACGGTTGTGCTGCGACGACACCGATAAGAGAGCCCTATTGCTATCCGACGCACCAACTGGTGGCGGCGACGCCGTAGAAGTTGACTTGTTGAGCCGTCCGCGTTTTACAAGACTATTGCTGCCCGATTGTGGATGTTTGGCGCTTCCACTGCCACCGCTGTTCGCGCTCTTCACAGAACTTCTATTCTTTCTGGGTGGTTTCAATTGTCGGCCGGCTGCCAACCGCTTCGCCTCCGCGCTCAACGGGGACTGCATTTCACTGATAAGCTGCAGGCGGCGCTGGTTCTCGGCACTGGCGTCCCTCTCCGCGGTGTCAAGGTCCATGAAACACAGTTTGATCGCTCTGTTGCTGTTGTCCGCGGATGCGATGCCCTTGTAATACTGATCACTAATGATGGGAAGGAGTCGCATGTAGTTGCCCAGTAGGTGCTCCAGTGGCGTGTACGTCTCGGCAACAGTGATTCCCGTGTTCGACAATTGCGGGGGCGAAGACACTGCGGTGGAAGCTGACGTTGCCGGTGTCGAGAGGAGGCCCGTTGTGTGCAACAAAGATGGCTGGGCGGTATCGATATTCACTGGCGCCTCACTCTGCGTGTCACCCGGCGTCCTCACCGAACGCTCTAGCGATGCGTCCCCATTGATAGAGCATGCAAAACTTTCTGCGTGAGAGGCACCTAGACTGAGCAGCGGCAGCAGCACCGTGTGGCCACCGTTTGAGGAAGAGGGAGCGTTGGCCACGCGGGTGGTGCCCTTGCGTGCAGACGTTTTAGGCGTGATGTGCGCATTTGCTTTGTGCTGATCTGCGGATAGAGGAGTCCGCGATCTTTCGTGAGCGCCGTCTCGGTAGTTGTCCATCTTGATGGCAATAAAGCGCCAGCACGGGTCCCATCGACTGTGCTCATCGTGCGAGATAGCGATGCCCAACTTTATGTCAAGCAGCTCGTGACCGAGGGCCTTGTACTCACGTTTGTAGTCCATCACCAAATCAAAGAGGGAGGAGTACGTGAGTGGTTTATACATGAGTGTAGACTTGCGGCTCAGTCCTAGCGCGCCGTAAAGGGTCGGTGCAACGCGGGTGCGAATGACGAGAACAATGTGACGATAAAACTTTTTGTTTGCTTCGGATTTAAAAGAGAGCGGAATGCGATCGATGTCGCGCAGCATTTGCGTGTAATACAGCGCCACAAAAGTCGCCTCGAGGCAGCGGATGGGCAATGCCTCGTACAGCACCTCCTTCGCCGTGAAGAGGATGCTCTGCAACGAGCGGTGTTTCTCCAAAGAGAAAAAAGTACGAGGTAGGTGATTGTAGCCGAGGATGCTAATCTGTTGCTGGATGAATGGGATTTGCTCCGCAGAAGGGCGATCTCGAGGGATGGCCGCCTCGCATGGCCGTGGGGGGTCTGGCAAGTCTTCCTTTTCATAGAATGGGTTTCGCTGGCTCAACTGCTCCACGATGCTCAGCACCCTATCGGACATCGCCGCAGCATGAAGGCGTCACTACCAATGTTTCAGTCTGGGTGTAGAGGAGGGAAGGGAGCGCACCGGTGTGGGAGTTTTCTCGGTGCGCAAGGCGTGAAGGGGGGGGGGGGGAGAAGGCGGTTGAGTCACCGATTGGTGGTGGTAGTGGGGGGGGGGGGGAAGGAAGAACGATGGCGTGGGGTTAAACAGTGTAGTAGTCCTTCAGGCTCAACGTCTCCCAGAATGAAGTCGGCAACACCAAACTGTTACGATTACTCTTTGGTGTTATTCGCTGGAGCACGTTTGATCCAGGAGAACACGAGGCAGGCAACCAGAAAAAAAAAAAGAGGGGACCACGGAGAGAGAAACAGGAGTTCAAACAATGTTAAGCAAGAACGTAAGAAGGGCGGATAACGAAGTGCAACTCCTTGAGAAAATGTTCATGAACACCTCAGGGAGGGGGAAGGGGAAGGGGGGAGGGGGGGGGCTGAGGTAGGTGTAGTAAAACACCAGAATCGTACAGACGCACCTCGCCGAGTTCCAAGGTGCTCTATAGCAAGCGGTGCGAAGGTATACTTACTAGGTGAAGCACAACATTGTCATTGGATTCTTCTACATCTGACCAAACCCCATGAACCCTTTCGTCGCCCTTGCCCAATGACAGCGGCACGCCCTCTTTTGTGTATGTGCTTTCCCTTCCCCGTGAACTTGTTGTTGTTGTTGTTGGGGGGGGGGGGGGGGGGGGGGGGGGGAGGCGGGGCGCAGGACCCAGTCCCCCTCTTGCAGAAGAGACTGCTTCATTCGTGGAGACTCAAATCCACAGGCAATCAGTGTGCGTTCTTACGTGTTCCATATTTACCGCGTCTCAATGTTTCGTTTCCCTGCTTGCTTGTCTGATTGGTTCATGACATTTAGGGAGAACAAGTGTAAGACGTGATGGGAGGGGGCAGGGCGCACGGAGGAGAGCTACGCCACCCCACCCCACCCCTCCCTTCCGCATCTCTCTCTTCCTCCCGTGTTAATCGTATTTCGTATGGCACCCCTTTCGCACATACGAGGCACACACACACACACATATATGCACATATGCACAGCATCTGTCTCCTCTTCCAGAAAAGGAACGCATACTCAAGTGCTCGCTTTTTTTTCAGGGGGGAGGGGAGGCAGGCACCGTCGGCATGTGGACATGTGCGTGTCTACATGTACCACTCGAGCGTATCGGTGTCGTGCTCCTTCTTGCGATACCACTCGTATTCGCCGAACTGCCGATCGAAGGTGCCGGACTGCAAAGAAAGGAGACGTAGCGTAAAGCGCGGCCCCATCTCCTGTAAACGCACCGCCTCAAGGCTGTCGAAAATGTAGCGGTGAGTGCGCAAAAAAATGTAGTCGCGCTGGTTGTGAAACGTTGCAACGGCGCGGCCCGCGTAGTCGCGGGTGGCGGGGAAGAGGCACTCCAGCATGCGCGATATGCGGCGACCCAGTCTCGTATCGAAGTTCTTGAAGATAAGCTCCGGGTAGTGCTCGGTTCGCGGCGCTGGATCCTCTAGCTGGGCGTAGGTCAAGAAATTGGAGACGCGAAAGGTGGCGGTCGGCCCCTCAGGGAGGTGTGAGACGATCAAATTGTGTGGCTCCTTGATGCGATCGGTTACTACGAGGAGATCCGTGAACCCACGATTGCAGCAGAACTGTGTGATTTCCTTTAGAGTGTAAGACTTGCGCGGGCGGTAGATGCTGTTCGGCACTAGCCACAGCAGCTCCTTCACAAACTGCTTTGAGCGAAAGCACGGATGCTCACCGGTGGTTATCAGGGTTCGGGGATTCTTTTGGTCGCGGAAGAAAGCGGCGAACTCGTCGTCAGCCTCATCATTGACTATCTCAGCGTCCTCCTTGTTCTCGACTATGGTCACATCGCTTTTACGCTTACGCTCCTTCGTCTTGGGTATCGACTTCACAGGTGCCCTATCCTTGAGGTGGCGGCGCACATTCTCGCGAGACTCACGACGGGCTCGCTTTGTGTCCTTCTTTTGTTTCAAAATCTCAGTGAAGAGCTGTGACTTTCGAATCGGCTGACGCGTCTCCCGGTAGCGATCCAGCAATTTTTCGTCGACCTCCTGTGCCTTACTCTCCAACACGTGCCGCTTCTTTGCGTACGGGCGCGTACTGCGCTTCGATCGTGCGCCCTTACCCATTTTTTGGTGGCGGTGCCAAACAGGTGACGGGGTGATGACCGTTTCCAATTTAATAAGCGAAGCCGAAGAAGAAGCGACTAAGAGGTGAAGGCGTGCGAGAGACTTTGTGGGCGCACGCAGCCGCTGATGTGCCTCGTCGGCGTGTCGCTGCTCTCCTTTGTTTGGCCCCGGAATTTGGAAACCTCACAGCGTCTAGAGTGACCCGACGACTCAGCGCAAAGAAAGTCGAGGCGCACGCACTCCACTTGGGACTCCTTCCCAAGAACGTAAGTACACGAGGAGGGTGGGGGGGGGGGGGACAGGTACGGACGCGCACACCGCACCAGCTTGCGCAGTAGAACTGTACGAAATCTTCTCTTCACTCCAACTCGCCACACCAAAACTTGAAGGATGACAGACGGGGAGCAACGGTGGAACAGGTTACCCCGGTGGAGAAGAGCATGAAGCGCAAGAGCGAGGCGGGGACAGCAACAACAGGGTGGACGTGCCGCACGCAAGCGAAAATAAGGAGTTCGTGCAAACAAGAGAGGAGATGGGAGGGGGAGAGGGAGGGGTAGAGGTGACAAAAATGTTGGATCGAAAGGATAACTCAGGTGGAAAGAAAGCCACATTTGTGAACATCGCATGGGACGGGTGAGGACGCTTTGCCATCGCATTGGAACTCCTCGGTGCCTTGGATAAGCAGAACGAACACGCGAAAAGCCACGCACCAGTGGAGCGTTCTGGGGATTCGCTTCGTGTGGATGAGTCTGAGAAGGAATCGATGGAGGAAGAGAGAGAGAGACACCTTCCAAAGTGCAACGTCCCTAGCATTTCTTTGAGGAGGGGGGGGGGGGGGGCGGGCGTGCGAACCACCACCGCCACCGCTCACTTCAACGCAGCGCTGTCCAACGGTGCTCAGTCGCTACCAACTCGGTTTCTTTTTGTGCTCGCTTCGCGTTCGTTTAATTTTGTGGGAGCATTCGGTGCACTGCCGTGTACACGTGGCTCTGTAGCACTCTCTCCCCCTTCCCTACCGCCCTACCCCCCCCTACCCCCCCCCCTCCGCCACTGGTGCGTGCCGACCACCTATGCCTGTATCTGTGTGCACAGTAGCGTCGAAGCCTCGAGGGATGCGCTAACAGCAGTGATCACACAATGGAGCACCGCCAGATGTCCAGTACACCAGCCATGGCAGCGACACGAAATCGAGATGGAGACACTGTGTGAAGAAGCTCATCTGCATCTCCCACCCACCCCTCAGCACCGCCACCATAATTTCTCTGGAGTATTGCGTAGCAAATGCAATCTCCATTCCGACCTCACTCACGCAAGTGGTACTTGCGACCTTTGAACTCTGCGTTCTCCTTGAGCGCCACCTTGAGAACGGCCTCATAATTGACGGCGCCTCTGTACTCTCTCATGGACGGATGGTGCTGTATTTCTATCCGCGAGAGGGGAGTCGCGGCCAGCGCAGAAATGAGCGCTCGATTAAAAGCGGCTATTGCAGCATCACCAGTTATCCTGGACGGCGCCCTCTGCGGCGTCTGCGAGGACAGCAGAGCGTTCACAGAGTCATTGGCAGAACCACTGGTGCCGCGCACCGGTGCCTCGCGGAGGCCTCGAAGGAGCTGCGCATTCGTGTGCTCCGTGACGAGCTGGTCGCGCTGATGCTGCAGGACACTGAAATACGACACATCGCCGGCAAATCCATTTGACACGCGGCTGCCATGGACCACCACGAAGGGGTTGAAGCTGGACGATACGCAAACCACCTGCAGCTCCGCCGCGATGCCGCGAGCCTCGCTTACCGTGCAGCACTCCGAAACCTGCAGATCAGAGAGCGCAGGACTCAGAAAAAGCTGCCGGACGAACGTGTCAAGTGCCGCAGGAGTAAGCCCACTGGAAGGTAGTGTCACCATGCGCACCATTCCTTCCTCCACACACTCACCCCAAGAGCGGGCAGGGCAGAGCGCTGCAAAAGCAGCCTGCTCCACTGGTGAAACAGAGTCAAGCTTGCGACCGCGAGGACTCAGCAGTAGATAAAGCTCTGTTCTCTGCAGAACGCTCGCGTGAACTCCAGGGCGCAGCTGTACGCTGGAACCGCTTGTTAAAGCGGCGAGCACGTCGCGGGCCACGCACGCCTCCGAAACTCCCCAGAACCTGCAAAACTCCTCTACATCCGCGAAGAGTGAGTGGTACTCAGCCCACTTACGATGCTTATCGAGGAAACACCGCCACTGCTGCCTCACGGCTGACACAGTCGTGGCGGATGCCGCAGCAGCACCCGGAGAGTGCTGCGGTTGCAACAGCAGATCGACAAGTCGCCCTACCGGTGTGGCAGCAAACTGAAGTCGCAGCACGTCCGAGACGGCGTATGATACGTGTTTTAGCTCGGCAATATAGGCGACAGAGTTAACGGACTCTTCGTCGACGCGCGAGAGCACTGATGGCATTGTTGCCGCCCATGCGTCACGACTGCGCTTCCGCGTTTGCTGGACGTCGTAAAGCGCTGCTTGCCCCTCCAGTGTCGTCTCCTTGAGGGAATGTACACCAGGCAATGTCGCCTCGCGTCGAAGAATCTGGTTCGCAGTAGCGACGTCGCTTGCCTTTTTCAGCGCAGTTGTGTTGTTGTCATCCTCACAGAGAATCAGCTGACGCGCTACGTCCACTACTTTACTAAGAGACTCGTACGCTGGCCATAAAAGGTGATTTTCGTGGCGCACAAAGCGCTGCACACGCGAGTCAGCCCAGAGCACGCCTCGCGCCCAGCGCAGCTGAGTCAGGCGCATTTCGTGCGTCCTACGCACGACATCACTCGGATCCGCAATGTCTTCAATCTTGGCGAGTCGCTCATCTTCGCTGTAGATGTGCAAGAAGCAGCGGTCTCGTCCGCCGTGCTCTACGATGATCTCTGCAGCCCCATTCAGAACTTCGTCACGGAGCTCTTCAGGGAGGAGCAGCGGTACCTGCATGCAGGATGAATTCAAAGGCATGAGGTGCGCACACACACACGCGCGCGCGCGAATTCTGGGCGCCCTCAGAGATGCCCCTCCGCTTCTTTCTGTTGTGCGCAGCCACAGAGTAAGAGAAACAAGTCGCGTGTGCGAGGCGCACCGTTCAATATTTGTGTGCTGCACACGAGCACACACAGACACACTTGGGCACCACGGATCAGTTCTTCTGGCGACCGTCAGGAGTCGGTCGGACTCATTTATTGGACGTGCGACGACGTGCGCAAAACCCAAAAGACTTTGAGCTGCAGTAGCTACGATCTATCTGTGTGTACTGAGCCTAGTGAGACACAAGTTTCTCGCGACTCGCCCTACACACTCGGGAAGGCGGTGTAGTGAGATTTTCGGTGAGCGTGTGTGTGTGTGTGTGTGTGTGTTTATAAATGTGCATGGCGTACTCGCCGATGTAGATGCCCCTGTCCGTGTGTGTAGAGGAGCAAACTGCTTGAAGCCCACGCCGTCGGGGCACAGGCAATGGGTGAAGACAAACGGTGAAGTAAGCAACCAAAAGATGGAAGGAAGAGAAGGGACGACAGACTACGCAGAGGCGGTAAGGGGCAGTGCAAATCCAGCAGTGGGTGCCAGGAAAACGAGCAGGGTAGTTAACGCTCTCACGACGACACACGGTTTGGAGGGGGGGAGGGAGGGAGGGAGGGGGTCATGAAGGCATCTCAGTAACGTAAGCACGGAAGGGAACACCAAGCGCCCGTGAAACAAAAGCGCAGCTACCGATGAGTCTCTCTCGCCGTCCCACACACACACAGCCAAACTTCAAGGCAGGCAGGCATAGTCTATAAGAACTGGCTTGATGCCTTGGGGCGAGAAATCAAAGCCTGCAATGACTGCGGTACGGGTGTCAAGTCCAGCCGCCAAAAGACAGAGGAAGAGCGGACCTGCACTGTGCTCCAGTGACTGTACGGATGCCAACCGTCTAGCTCTCCCCCCCAAACCCCGATCTTCCGACAGCTTGGCTGTGGAGATGTTAAACCTGCGTTGGTTTCTCTTTTATTTTTCTCACGCTGTTGCGTGCATCTATCACTGGTACGTCAACACACACACTCACACACACACACACCTCGACGTACGTATAAACATCGAGAAATCTAAGAACGTCCCATCGCCTTCCACTGGTATGTGTGAACATGTTTGCATGTCACAAACACAACTACACACACACACACACAAGTGGCGCAAACCGTGAGGGGAGTGGAGAATCTATAGAGTATTCAACGGAAAAGATGTAAAAGGAAAAAGTCTTGAGTGGCTCCCATATCACAAAAACTCGCGGCCGGCGCCCAGAAGGGGACTCACTCAGGCGCAAAGACCCGCTGACCAACCCGCCAGTGTGTGGGAGTCTAACTCTGAAAGGGGTGCGCGGGGGAAGCCGACTGAGCGAGAGCGGCTGGAGTTCAAAATTCTGAGACCGGAAAAGAAATCTAAAAGAAAGACCAAACGCGCTGGCACTCGCGTGAGAAATCGCAGTGAAGAAGAAGCGAGGGCATCGACAAGAGTGCGGCCACTAAAGTGCAAACGCACCCACATCAGCGCGCAAACCACGCGCTCAGCGGCGATTCAACGGCGGCGTCCAATGGAGCTCGGGAGTACCAGGTTGGGTTGCCGACCATTTCCTCGGCCGCCGCCGCCGCCGCCGCGCCGAGTCTCTGGTAAGCCGCCCGCATGCATCATCATTTCGTCAAACTTCGAAGGACTGGGAAAAGCCGCCTCGAAGAATACGGCCATGGGATCGTTGGGGTCCACGCGCGGGGCGGATCTGCGGCGTCGGCGAGATTGGGCACCGGTAGGTTCTTCTGTCGTAGCGACTGATGACAGCGGTGGCGCCCGTCCCCGCGAAGCAGTAGGGCCTGTGAGAGATGATACGTCCTTTGCCCCTCCGCGGGTTGAAGCAGACGCAAGGCGGCCACGGCGCTGCCGCGTTGCTGGCGCACGTGTGGCACGAGGCGGTCGCCGCACCACACGTTCAACGCTCGAGGCATCCCTCATGAAGTCATCGTCGCCCTCCATTTCAATGTACGAGATGGAGCGCGTTGGGGCTGGTCGCGTGTGCTGGCGGCGAGGAAGCAGAATAGGCTGATCGGCTTCATCCTCAAAGAGAAGAGAATCGCCCAACTCCGGCTCTGCGCTGATGTGGCGCTTGTGGGACAACGCCGCGCGCTTGTTCGTGTCCTTTCGCGCATCCTTTGCTGGGGGCACAAGCGTCGCCTCAGTCCCCGCCGCTTCACTACGACTCTTGGCGGGGTGGCCACGTGGATGCTTGAGACCCCTGACAGTCTCCTTAGAGTGGGGAGTGTCTTCATTGGCGTCGGAGTCGATATCAGACCAGTCGATCACCATCACGCTACGCTTGCTCTTGCTCTTGGCCCTTCGCGCGAGCAGCGTAGAGACGATCTTTTCTAGGCGGGTGCGTTTTCGGGCGTTGCTGTCATCACCGCCGTGGGCCTCGCTGGCCTCTTCGAGAGCGTCGGAGGAAACAATGGATATGGATCTACGCCGCGGATGGAGAGAGGAGTGGACGCGACTTTGCTGCTTCGCCATAGAGTTGCGAGCCAGCTCCTTGAGAGCTGCTTGCACTTCCGGGTCGGGGTCCTGTTCGAGCTCCCGCAAGAGGCTGGAGTGGCGCTTTGACTTGTCGGCAGAGACACGCGGCGGGGACGGCGTCACGGAGGGGTGGCGGCGTACCGTGGCTGCCATCAGCACTTCTTTTGCGTGTTGAAGGGCGCTAATCTTCTCCGTTGCCTCCAATACGCGGCGCTCCGCCTTTCTCGCCCTCTCCTGTTCAGCCCTCAGCTGCTCCTGCACTCGGTGCTGCTCTGCCTCCTCCTGCTCCAGCTCTGTCTTGGCGCTGAGTACATACTCCTCCACAAAGCTGTCGTCGTAAAAGCTGTGATGCAGCTGCGCCTCCTTGCGCCGCGCCGCAAGACGCTGACGACTATTTGATCGACCACGCACTGGCACTGGCGAGCTGCGCCTGGCTTCTTTTCGGCCGAAGACACCACTCACGGTAGCCGCAGCCCCCTGGTGGGCCGGCGCTGCGCCGCTGTCTTCCTCATCCGCAACCGGAAAGGACGAGTTCGACTTGAGGATGGAGACCGGTGGTGGTGAAGCGTGGCGCACGGGGGAGACGGGGGCCGAGGCAGAGTATGCGCAGTTGTAGTTGGGCCGCTCCTCTCTCACGCTCTGGTCATCGGCAAAGGTGACACTTCGACGGCGCGGATAATAAGGCAGGGGAGACATGAGGGGCGACTCGTCACCAATCACACCTTTCGAGCCCAGGCGGGAGTAGGACCGCTGATTCGCAGGCAGAACGCCGAGCTGCCGGCGTGGCACCGGGGAACCCTGGCGCGACGAAGGGGGACGCGAAAAGGCTACGTCTGTCATGGCTTCCCGGTGCGATTCAGGGTAGTCGAAGAGGTGCGAAAAGGAGAAACGAGAAGGCGAACGAGCCGATCCCCCAGATCAACGGCAGCAGACAAACACCAACCGTGTCTTTGCCTAACCAGAAAAGCGTGGCAATGTGCGGGGTAGATTTGGAGCGAGTGAGTAGGGGAGTGAGTAGGATGCGGTGATATCGATGGGGGTCACAGGGAGCGAACTCGAAATGGTACACACTTATGGGCAAAACAATTTTTTATATACGTATACGTCAAAACGAAAATTTCGTCGTGGAAACGCCACCGTGTAGGCGTGGGCGCTGCGGTTCAACAGGAACACAATGTGCCGCGGAGTGAAAGCAGATCTCGTGACTTTATGACGGCAGGACCCGCTCAGCCGCTCAAATGCACCACCGACAGCACACCGACTCTCAACGTTGGGTGATGAGGTGAAGTTTATGGGTGGGTGTGATTTTTTTCTTGTGAAAAAAAAAACGAGTGCTTTCGAGCTGGGAGTAGCAGGTGCCAAATCTAAGCAGCGTAGCGCTTCGATTCAAATGTGTGTGTGTGTGTGTGTGTGAGAGGGGTTCCACACCACCCTGCTAAGAAGTGTGCCCAGATGTGCGCGTAAAGGTGAAGCGTGTGACTGTCGCACCTCGCCTTCTGAAGGCCAGGCACGTGTGCAGCGTAGAAGGAAGAAAAAGTGTGTAGGGGAAGAACAAAAACACATGGAGGAGAAGGATAGAGAGAGAAGGGGGGGACCGATTCTCGGCAAAAACATTTGTGTCATTTGACTCACTCCTTGGCGTCCCCTGTGTAGGAGCACGAGGATGTGCAAACTCATTGGACGCAGCTTAGAGTGTCTAACCGCCATTGATCATTGACTTCAAGGGCACTCCCTGTGCCCTAGCCCGTGCCTCCGCGAGCAGACTCGATGACTTCGACGAGGCTTTGTTGATAAAGGGGCTTTTCGAAGGCCTCGTTGCTCCCGCTTTTTTCCCCCTGTGGCGTGTGCATGCGCTTCTACTTACCCCCTCTCCTGCTCCCCCATTGTGGTTCTGTGCTGTCTGTCTTGACCAGTGCGACTTCGCTTTCTTCTCCAGGCGCCGCTGATACTCCCTCACAGCCCCCTCCTCCCCTACCTGTGTGTCGCCTAACGCGGATCACGCATTGCGACGCTTGCTTCCCCCCCCCCTCCTCTCTCACAACTTGCTATGCGCATACCAAAGGAAACGCAGTAATACATCGAAAGGAGAATAAGGAGGGCCTCACAACGGGGGAGGAGAAGGTGTCGGAGGGGGCCCCAAAAATCTTGACAGCGCGCATTAAAGAGAAAACATTGTACCGCGATACTCCAACGCGACAAAGATTGGCAGAAACGTGGAGGCGGAGAAGTGGGATGTGAAATCATGATTTGGGGGAAGGGGAAACGAGTCAACAAATAACCCCCGCCCCCCCCGCCGCTGCCTCCGCACGCCAACTGGCAGGGTGACAACAGAGAAACGAAGGGGAAAAATGCGCACAAACGAAAGGAGAAAGGCGGGAGTGCGCCGCAGTTTCGGAGACCCCCTGAAGAGCGTGAAACTCAGCCAATGCGAAAAGAAAACGTTTTGGGGGAAAAGGAGAGGAAAAACAAGAAAACAAATTTGAACGGGCATTTTTGTTTTCCGAGAACCACAAAGCGATAAACTCGCTTTGTCGAGGGAAATCGTAGCGCACAGAGGAGGTGGGGAAAGGGAAGGGAAAGAGAGGGAGGGAACATGAACACACATGCACACCTCTGCAGATCATCATATTACACAAAAACGACGACGCGAGTGAGAGAAGATGCAACAAAGCATCGGAGATGACCAGACGAAAACGATGGCTAAATTCCTTGAGGCTGTACAGAGATGAACGTGCCGACAGGTACGTGCATCAAAGTATCTTGACTCTAGGCTCAACTGCTTATACTACGGAACAGAGCTTGTCGTGAGACATATGACATCAAACACACACTGCGCTCCCATTTGAATGAGACCTTCTCCACTGGCGCACATTTTCCATTATCTTTTGAAAGATTTTGTACTGCAGTACTCCACCACCAAGACCACCATCAGCACAGCCCGTCACCATAAACCGCGCGCGGTCACCCCCCCCCCTTTGCATCAGGGCGAGGGAAGGGGAACCTGTCGCTAATTGTCCGCTACATGACACCAGCTGGCAGCTCACCTGGGTGTGGATAGGATAATTGCGTGCCCTTGCGTGTGACGCTGATAGCCGCGCACTCATTGGCGCACTTACAGGCCTCCAGAAGGCTACGGCCACGACTCAGGAAATACACCATGGATCCTACAAAGCAGTCACCAGCGCCGGTTGTGTCCACCGCCTTGACGCGCTTGCCGGTGACATGCACAGGTGCGGTACCGTTTTCGGAAAGCACAAATCCTGCCGAGCCAAGCGTGATGACGATATCACGCACGCCAAGCTTCTGCAGTGCCCTAATGGCTTTAAAGGCGGACAACGTGTCCGTCACTTTGGCGCCGGTGATGAGCGCAGCCTCCACTTCGTTTGGGCAGAAGAGCGACACGTACTGGAGAAACGGCTTGATTTGTCTCACCTCATCCGGCTTTGGAGCTGGAGCAGTGTTAAACACGGTGTACACACCACGACTGTGCGCCTCCTTGATCACGTCCAGCGTGGTGGTAAGGGGGATCTCGTTCTGGCAGACAAGATATCTGAGCCCTTTGCTCATAATTTTCTCGTAGTTGCCTGTCTGCGCGCGGAACACCTCGGGTGTGAAGTAGTTTGTGGCGTTGGGGCATATGACGATTTCGTTGTTGGATGATTTGGTGTCGACCAAGATCATCGCCAGTCCGGTGGCACTCTTATCGGTGCGCAGCATGTAGGTCGTGTTAACCCCGTTCCTGGCCAACTCTTTGATGTACTCGCTGCCATCACCGTCTGTTCCCACCATACTCACCATGGCGACCTTTGCACCAAGGCGGCCTGCCGCCACAGCCTGGTTAGCACCTTTGCCACCAAATCCCTTGTGGAACGACTCAGAGTGCATCGTCTCGCCGACCTGTGGCATGTGGTCTACGTAGCCGACATAGTCCAAGAAGCAAGAGCCGACCACCAAAATGTCTGGGGCGAACTCGCCCACGTGGGATTGAACATTCTGCAGACGGTTCATGATGGGTGCTTTGCTCGACTGCGCAGTACTACACGGGGGAAAGTGCGTACAAAACACACAATGTGAGCAAAAGTATTGGTTGGGGGAGAACTGAGAAGTGGTGACTAGCTGCTCACTTGTGTGTGTGTGTGTGTGTGAGTGAAGCCATGACCAAGGGAGGAAAAAAAAGGGGGGGTTGAGAAAAAGAAAAGCAGTGCAGGCGATAGCAAGAGTTTGAGCCAAGGGGCTAGGGAAATATATAGCAGACTCATGGAGCCTACAGGGCCGTTGCGTCAGCATCACGCACAGAGCAGCCCTATACAGCAGCTGACACACGCCTGCCCGCACCTCTTGCGGCAAAGGGGGGGACGCAGTAGAGGAAAACGTCCGCACGCAGACGTGGGAAAAAGGCTTCAACGGTACCTCTGCATGCTGGGGGACGTGCGCAGGACAATGCCTGAGGCATTACACGCCATGTCCCCGCCCCCCCCCCTCCCTCATCGGGGAGACGTGTGCACGCGCGAACAGACCTGAGACGTCTTCCCATAACGCACGTCTTGCCCCTTCCCCACACACACACATGTCAGCCGAGGGAAAGACTGTGCATATACAAGCGCACGCATCTATCGCCATCGCCAGCTCGCCAGTCATCCACGCTTGTGTCGACGTCATCCGTTCACTGCCTTCACCTTTCCTCACACCTGCCGTTGTTGCAGCTTGCTGCAGGTGTGCGCGTCGACATCACATACTTCGTGGGCGCGTGCGTGTGCGTGGATGGATGGGTGAGTCAAACTGAAGGACTCGAGCGAATCCGACCAAAGAAAATGGTGACCTTTTCCTCTGCACCGGATGCACATGCGACGCAAAAAAAAAAGACGCAGGAGCGTGGAGAAGCCCAAAAATATCCGTCTGCCCCCACGCAAGCCCACGTACCAGAATTACAGGTCACTACAGCCATGGTGTCAGGTACACCCCAGCTCGGCACCAGGAACGTCGCAACGCTCAAATCGCACCGCCGTCATTGGATAGCCCAGGGACGATCAGCCTCCACGAGAGCACACTGCACTCCGTCAGACATCACCACAAGCGGTGGCGACCCCCCCCCCCACACACACACACACTCTGCCCGGGGAGAGTGGGTGGGTGAGTGCTCCAACAATACGTGAAGGCGTATCAAAAAGGGCGGGCGGCACGGCCTAGGAGAATGAGCACCAGCACGGAGACACAAAACAGCGGGTGACGAACGAGGAAACTGATGAAGGCAAACAGAAGGGTACCAAGTACCACTGTCCACGCGGCAAGGATGAGGAAGGCCACCAATGGACTTCGGCCGTGAGAACGAACACCGAGCATGTTCTCGGTGAAGTCGTCGCTGGGTGGCTTGAATTTGGAGTAGACGTTCCCGAAGCGGTAACGACCATTCTTGCTGGCGTGTCGCCCACGGTAAAAATCTTCGTCGGTTCGATTCGTACTCGCGTTCGGGTCGCTACTGCTCATGCGGCGTACAGTGAAGTGCTTGCCAGAAGAATCGGTGTACGTCGACTCCTCCAAGCGGTTCCCGTGCTCGTCAATGAACACGTTCATCGAGCTGCTCTCGGTGCGAAAAAAAGGTCGGAACGCCTGGTCTGAGCCGGGAAAGCTGCGGCCAACGTGCCTGCCCAGCCCGTTTCCCTTGATGCCTCCAAGATGCATCTGGTCCTCCAGATTGCGGAAAATTTCGTCTACGCGCATGCCGCCGAAGAGCTCACGGAAGAGCAGGTCAGCCTCCTCCTTGGACATCTGCTGATACTGGTAGCTGCCGCGGCTCGTGCCGCCTGGAAAGCCGCTGGTGTATCCACCAGCACTACCGCTACTGCTGCCGCCACTGTCGTACGATGGGCCGCCCATGCTTCTTGCCATAGCGCGCTGCGCATCATACTCGCGGCGCTTCTCTCGGTGACCAATGACACTGTATGCGGCCGAGATCGATTTGAACTTCTCCTCGGCACCCACCTGGTGGTTGCGGTCGGGGTGGTACTCGAGCGCTAACTTCTTGTAGGCGGCCTTGATTTCGTCCTGCGTGGCATCTGGTTCAACCCCCAGGACCGCGTACAAATCTTCCTGCCCGACCCTGTCACTTTTCCAACGGCGACCAGCCTGCACAAAAGCGCAGGAAGACGAGAGCCCTGTGGGCGGGCATTGCCACCGCCGAAAAGAAGGTGTTGGTGGGGGCGACCCAGCACCTATCTTCGTCATGAAGAAGATCGAAGGCCCCGAAACGGCTCTGATGGCAAAGCCACCAGCCCAAAGTGAGCGACCCAGCAACCGTCGCATGATAGAGGTCGTCTCGTGTTGCTTTGATTGTAGACAACCTCTTCTTTCTTTGGAAAGAAATCGCTCTGGCGTACGAGCGCGTGTAAGGAGAAGGGGAGGGAAGAGGTGAGGGGGCGGGGGAGTTGCTGGCATTTCAAAGATCTTGCAAAACCCCAAGGTGAAGTCTAAATGATGGAATGGGTGTGAAGTAACCAGAAGCACGGGTGCACATTCCTCCTACATGCAACCAAAAAAAAAATTGTCCCTTCTGGTCAAATACAACGTACCGCAGGAAAGGGGAAAAGAAACACGAAGCACGGGAGCGCGCTAAGTCAGTTCGATAGACACAAAAGCGAGACGATCCTGCCGCCTCTTCAAAGGACAAACAGACGTCTCCTTCACACATCAAGGGGATCGGGCACGAGCTCGCTCGGTTGAGTGACAGCAGGCTAACACGGACGCTCCCTCTTTTTTTTCGCTGTAATGTCAAAACATTTTCTTTTCGGGTGCATACACGAGGTGCACTTCTCTATAAATTTCTTTCGGCCTCTATCGCAAACTCGCGGAGGAGGAGCGGGGGCTCTCCTTGGCACTACAGTGCCACACCATGATCAAAAATGGGAGGAGGAGAGCATTGCTCCTACATGCTCTTGCTGGCTGCCGTCAAGAGCTGTTGGCAGTGCGTCTCCGTCTGGACGGCACGTTTCTGAAGTCGATCAATCGAGTCTCTACGGGCCGCCGCACTCCGTATGGATGTCTCCTCGACCAGCATTGCGAAGTTGCGCTGTTTTTCCTCGATCATTTTTATGGAGCTTTTCGCCTTCAACTGCCACATTTCTACGCCCTCTTGGAACTGCTCCACCATGCGAATCAGCTTTTCAAACTCGGACTGGATATCCCGCTGGTCCTCTGTCAGTGCATCTCGCACACCTGCCAAGAGCAACGTCAGCTCGCGCTCCACCTCAGCATTGAGGCCTTCAGTGCTGGCGTTCAGCTGTTCATTTTGTTGCCGCACGACCTCACTCCAGGCGGCCTCGAACTGCGCCTTGATCGTGCTGTTCATGTACCGGGTCGTCTCTAGTTAGCTCACGCAGATCCAGGCACTGTGCCTAAGAGAAGGTGTACGGGGCTGAGGTAGGCCTGCAGCGGCGCGTCGGTGAGCGCTGCCCAAGTGAAAAGTGAGTTGAGACTCAAGTAGGGCAACTGCGTGTGCACTTATATGAGAGGGGAGGTTGAGCGGATAAGGCGAAATCCCCGGTCAGCGCAGAGTACACTCAGCAGGGCGTGCGCACTGTCCAGTGGAGAGGAAACCCCCTGCACATCCCAGCAGAAATTCGGCCAAGTAGCAAAAAAAAAACAGAGAAAGGTTGGAGATACATAATATCATATATATAATTGTATATATATATATATACATATGTTCAAGGAAAAAACATTTCAACGCATCCGTGTGGCATACAAAGTGGCATACTGGTGCGTCGTTGGAAGCTGTGTGGTCATGAAACAAAGCACACCTGGGATCGGTGATACTGAGCCGCTTGGGCCAGGTACCAAATGGAGGGGCAAGAAACTAAACAGGATAGCCACAAACCCCACAGAACAATCAAGCCGATTTCCCATACAACACAAAGACAATCAGAGGAGCAGTCATCGTAGCTCACAGACGATCGTTTTCTTTTCTAGTACGCGCTCTCAGGATGAGCACTCTAGCGCCATAACAGCGCGGGCGGCTAAGTTCTGAGGAGGAAAAGCAGATGGAGAAACGATTGAAGAAACAGAGCGAGACGAAAGCGTGAACCATTGCCTTCAATACTAATATCAAAGAAACATCGCATATGCAGAGCGAGAGAAAGGAAAAACAGGGTCGCAGTGGACCCACATCACACGAATCGGCTGAACCCGAAGTAGCAGACTCACAGAACTCGGGGGGGGGGGGGGTCCTGCCGGTATGAGCAACGCACCACGCAGCGAGTCGTGCTGTGGAAACGGCACAGCCCCCAGACCTCGGCCCTCTTTGGCAACCCGAAAGTTGACCAGATGCAGAATACAACACTCGTTGACATCTCCTCTCACTGGGGGCTTCCGTTTTCAGTCCCGTAAGCCGCTGCCTCTTGTCGGTGCGGTGGCAGCAGCTGAGTCGTCCGAGATGTGCGACCAGCGCGACGAGACGACGACGCCTGCGACACGAACAGCTGCTCACGCTCGTGCGCTGTTGTGCTGCCCGCCTCGAACGCCAGCAGCCCGCTAGTGTCGTCGGTGGTCCCTTTAGCCCGTTGCTCGGTGTCTTCTCGTTGTGTCGCAAAACGGCGCTCTAAGCGCATCGACCTCGATTGTTCCAATGAGTCTCGGGATAACATGAGGTCGTCCACAGCAAAGCTGCTGGTCACTTGCTTGATCGTTGCCTCCCGAACGCGGTGACTTAGCTGTCGCAGGAAAACTTTAAGGGCTGCTCCATCAGATCCCGTCGGAGAATCCCGACCCGTCGGGCCGTCCATGTGCCGTAGCGTCCATTGCGAATAGACCGCGGCAAAACTGGCCACCGACAGCTGCACCTTCTCCGCCCGCCTGTGCGCAGGGCTGGTGACATCCGTGGCCCTGCCGAGCAGGGCTGCGCTCACGTCAACGTCGTTGCTGTGTGTCGACACTGACGCAGGATTGACCCCGTTTGAGTCACACCCGTGCAGCTGAGCCATCGAGGGGGAGGAGGCGCTCCAGTCAGAGCCGACAGCAATTGAACCGACGCCGTCGACTGTCGTCGAATACTGCTGCACAAATTCCACCAACGCCTCCACACTCTCGTCTCGCAGCGCACACAGGAGCAGCAGTGGCAGCGCAAGACTCTTGAAGAGGTCGGTCAGCACGACCAGCACTCGATTCTTGAAAAAAGTCGTCGTGATGTGCTCGTAGAAAGAATCCGCTGAGTGGAACCACTCCGCCGCGTCGTAGTGGACGCTGTCGACGAGCCGCTCCAGATCAGCGCCGTACGCGTACTCCCGCTCCCGCGGATCCACTTCTGGCACGCATGCGTACAGCATCAAGGCGAACGTGAGCCACCAAACTAGAGTTAGTCCTCCAATGGAAGCACCGATAAGGAGGGCTGGATTCAGGAAAGACAAGACGGCAGTCACGAGAACGCACGTGCTGCAGACCCGCCGTATGAACCTAGATACGCTATTCGACACCCTCAGTCGATCCACCATGCGCTCAGCCACCTCCGCACCCGCACGCAGGCGACACGCGTGCAGGTGACCTACCTCGTTGTAAAGCCGAAATCGCCACTGCGCCCCTGTTGTCCACGTGCGCTGGGAAAGAGCCCAGTAGTTGACCTTGATCTGAGCCGCATTCTTCACGAGGACCTTCAGCGTCACATACACGCAAAAAAATAAGAAGCCTGTCGAGTATAGCACCACGTAGGTGACGATGGTGGTGCGGAGTGCCCATGTGCACTTGTGCCGCGACTCGATTGTTCGGAAGGCGTCGAACATAGAGTCGATCAAGGACATGATCATGCTTGGGTGAACGTGCTGGAGGGCGGTACCGTGCAACACATCCGCTTCGTGAAGCGCGATCACATAGTTCTCCAACTGCATAAGGCCTTGAACCGCACGCAGGGGATCGAGTGGCTCGCCTGGAACACCAAATTTGAGACTGCAGTTTCGGCCAACTGCTGCACAAATGGTCTCTAGAAACTCTCCCCATCCTGCGGTGCTGAGCGCGATTGCGTCGCCACCACACAAACCAATGAACTCGTGACCATCTCGGCCGTACAGACCACGCTGCCACTGAAAGCGCCAGCGGTGGAGTGGGGTAAGGAAGCCAGTCTCGACGCCCGCTTCACGTGCAACCTCCTCGATCTCGTATTGCAGGTAGTACGTCTCCACGAAGCGCACCAGCTCATACGCGCAGGATCCTGCAGTGGTGCCAAGAAGAACAAATCCCCAGAGGTGGCCCCAGAAGTTGCTTCGGAAAATGTACGGGGCGTGCAGCCCTCTCACCAGCGAGTACGCAGCGCAGTCTGACTCCGCGCAGCTCACCGCCCTGGCCCAGTCGAACCGCATCGTGAAAATGACCGCCACAATAAAGAGAACAAATGTGTTGAGAAAATCGACAGCGGAGGCGACTGTGGCACCCCAGAAGCCCTTGTTGTACCAATACCTGTATAGAGTCTGCGTGAAAAAACGCATATCCTCTATCCTACCGCTGCCAGCAAAGCGAAGGCTGAATCGCGGGACGCGCAGCACTGAGGGACGCAACTCCCACGCCATTATAATCAAGCAAAAATGTGGTCTGTCCGGTTTTCCAGCAAACGAGAAATGTATAGACCTGTGTAGATATGCGCCTATAAATATACGTACGCGTATATTTATATATGTATATGTGTGTGTGTGTGCGTGTAGATACATGTAATGTGTATTGTGAACACGTGTATGCCTATCTGAAAGAAGCGTGCACGAGAAAGGTTAGAAAGGCGAGCAGCGGCACCAAAGCATGCACCACATGTCGAGCAAAGCCCTCGCTGGAGTGTGTCCGCACTGAGCCCGCACGCGCACACGAGAGAAACAGAATAACCGATAACGAGGGCAGGACGCCTTGAAAGGGTTGAGTAGACCAAGCGCGGAGTCTCACCAAGAGGGAGGGAGGGGGGGGAGGGGGGGGCGGACGGGGAACAGTGCAGCAGCGAAGCGCAAAGAAGAGGCAAGAATGATCGAAAATGTTAGAAGAAACGAAGAACTTCTCGCGGGTCACCGCGAGCTGCAATTTTTCGGGTCGACGGGGACGCCAAGAGCGAAGCGCGCGTGTGTGCCGTTGGAGAGGTCAGAGTGAGCGATCAGGGAGAAAGAGGGAGTATCACTGAGGGGGAGGGGGGGGAGGAAGGAGGGATTTTGGAATCTGGCGGGAACAGGGAGCACGTAATGAAAATATCATCAGCGCGCAAAGGCGCCAAAACAGAGCAGCGGCGCGGCGAGAAGTCCTCTGATTCTTTACACCGGTCAGCAGGCGCTCCACATGTGAAGGTAGTAGCACAGTATGTATGGTGGGGGGAGCGTGCCCCGTAAAGGGGATAAACGTAAAACGACACGGTTGCGCAGCTGTACCCTCAGACTGTCGGAGGCGCCCGAAGGGGGGGGGGGGTGAGAAGGACGCCGTGAGCCCTGAGCGGAGAGCAGCAGCGAGGCCTCCTACGGTCTCTTCATGCTCCGCATACTTTGACGGTGCAAATAGAAGGCACGAGGCGTCCTCAATGGTAATAGAGCCGAGTTTCACATGGACCCTAACTTCCGCAGAAACACGCGATGCCACCACATCCACACGTCGTCCATTTCTTGCGCCGGGATCCTCTCGTGCCCTTTTGGTCCCCCGAGGAGCCTCAGTGGCACTTCTGAACTAAATGAGAGCCGCGACAGCCCTTCTCGATGTCCAGAACGCACGTTCGCGTGATCGAACGTCAACGGGAGAGCATCTTTTTGGTGTTTTTTCGGGGGTATATGTGCATTACTTCTGTTAATGTAGGGAAGGAAAAAGGAGTCGAACGCAGATGAGAGTCCATGTGCGCGTGCCTGGGTGCTGTTGCATCTCCTCGTAACATCATGCACGCACGTAAAACACCACCAAGACCACCGTAGGTATACACACACACACACACACACACACACACACACAATACACACAATGTACAATACACACACACTGTATTTGCGCAAGTGACTTGAACGCCTCACACACACGCTCCGCTCGCTAGCACACCAAATTATGCCTGACAGGACAAACACATGCACATGAAGTTGGCAGGGGTACATCATGTTATCGGTACACACACACACACACAATACACATAAAAAGGAGGGAATGCGTGCAGCACTGTCCTCATCACAGGAGAAGCAGTGCAAAACACCGACGCATGACACGCCGCCGGGAAAGAGGGGGGCATGGGAAAAAAAGAGTAGAACTAACACAACGTACCAGAGGTCGTCCATCAAAGCGCGATTGCGTTAGAACGTTGCGGGGGTAGAGTGGAAGAGGGGGAGACAACCATGTTCCTCTTCGCCACCCGTCAAAGGTGCGCACACCTACGCATCAAACGCCCGCAGAGACACATCGACATCAGTCTATGGGCGTGTGAACAGACATCAACGCAGTAGCATCACAGCGTGAACTACAGCGCTACTCTTACCACGCCTGGCTTGAAAGCTTTGCAAGCGCCTTCTCTAGGGCTGCGTGCGTCATTACACTTGGCATGTTCTCTACCGCGCTTTTCTCCTCTTCCGGAAGAGCAACTCCCGGCACCAGCCAGCTCTCGTCCACACGCAACAAGCTCACCAGTCTGTTGTAATCAGCGTGGGGTTGGCTAAGCTGCTTCAGAGCGCTGGCACGCATGGCATTGCGCTTGCAGAACGCACGCACAGCATCAAGACGATCGGTGGGCGACTCGATCAGGTGCAGAGGGAGGAGGCCCCAGAACCACGTCTCATCGTTGCACTCGAGCTCCGCCGTAATGCCTAGAAGAACCGATAGCTCCCCATCTCTGTAGACTTGAGCCCTCGGAAGCTCAACGGCGCGTATTGCAGCTGTTATCACGAAGGCGGTGAGGTAGTCGACACCAGAGTAGCTCGACGCATGAGGATGCAGACAGGCGACTGGAGGCGCCGACCCATTTGCGAATCCTTCCAAGATGAGCAACGCAGAGTCTTGAAAAGTGTTGCCGCGTCGCACAGCATCCTTCCCACGAAACGTTCGAAGCACTGCGTTTTCGACACGCTCAGCGTATGGGGGCAGGGGATTGAGCTTCCTCGACGACGGAGCACGCAACCGCTCGAGGAAGGCCTGAATAATCTCCTCGGCCGGAGTGTCCGGGACACAGCCGTAAAAAGTGAAGATTCCCAGCAGCTGCTTCCACGTGGCCGCCGTCGGTGTGGCACGTACCTCGGCTGCCCCTTCTTCCAGACCCGTGTACTCCTCGTCACTGATAAAAGGCTCTACCTTTCCTGAGAGGAGGCTCACAACACGCTGCCGCACCTCCTCACCGTTTCTGAACCCGCTTTTCGCCATCTCGACGTAGGCGCCAAACTGGTTGCCCTCGCCGCACACACGCACCACCCGCGCCAGCTCCTCGTTAGCGATCGACAAGGCAGAGGTTCGGGCCTCGCGAAGCTTATGAGACAATATAGCCTGCACTAGCTCCTCCGCAGGGGACAACGTCCCTGCACGTTTAGTGGTGCTGTCCAGGAAAGCTGCGAGCTCTGATTTCAGCCAACTAGCCAGATGACGGTGGCGCAGCTGGTTGAGGTACCGCGCCTCCTCCATCGCGTTCGGGACGGCAGCGTCCGCTTCAGGCAGTGCGTAGAGAGCGGAGAGGAGGGAGAGAACGGAGCAAGTCTGCTGCGTGGAAAGCGCCTCTACGCGAGAGAGAGATGCCTCGCCAGCAGCTGAGATGACACTTTCAATGGTATTGGACGCCAGCTTCAGCTTCTCCGCGGAAAGTGTGTTGTGACTCTTGCTGCGGTGGAGATGGATAGAAGCCAGCGGACATGTCATGTCGTCTGCCACATCGGTGTGCTGCAGAAATAGTCGAAGCAGTGCCACCGCGCACTGGATGAGCACTTTTTGCGCTGGCTTATGCCAGTAAAACGGGGTGGTCATGACAGGACATGCACCCGCTACCTCTGGTACCGGATCAGCCGCCTCCGCCCCGTCGCGCAACTCCGCATGAGACGAGAAAGCAACGCAACCCGCAGTGCTCCAGCCGGCGCGCGTGCTCCTCGACAGCATGCCGCAGATTGTCCGCTCCGAGGGTTCCAGCGGTTGTGTGTGGTTGACGTACGCGCGCTGAATCATAGACTCCTGCGCACGCACATAGTACACACGAGGCTGGGACATGTGGCGCGTTGTGCCCAACTTTACCGAGAAAGGCACACACACGCTCTTCGGGGTCATGTCCGGCAGAGCGTACGGCAGATCGAAGTCGGTAGCGGCAGTCGGTGTCAGGTGCCGCTCCACCACTGGCTTTCGCGACGCTGGCGGCGGCGGCACCGTGTAAGTGCGAACCTCAGCATTAGCAATCGTCATTGCGCCTTCGCTAGCAATAGCCGCCTGCGGCTGCTCAGCGGTGCGCACGTGGGCTGCGTCCTCCTTGTTGTCGTGGCACGAGTCGTCGGTGGCGTTCACGTGCTCATCCTCGTCGTGAATGATGGAGAGAGGGACGGTCTCACTAGTCTCCTGCCCAAGTGCCACACGGGAAGCGCTGTAGCTGGAGTGGTTCTCGTTTAGGCGGTAGACGCACCACCCTTGTCGCTGACCCACGAAGAGAGCACGCGACTCCTTGCAGTAGCGGATGATGCCCTTCGTGGCCTCACCATTAGGATCGCGCACCCGCACCTCGGCTCGTACGTTCAACCCGTCCGACAAGGGTGGGGCGTCGCCGTGAGGGTACAGTGCAACATGCCCGTCACTATCGATGTGCACCACCTCGGCGACGTCGACGCGCACAAGGTTTACCGGATCCAGAAAGCGTACTTCGCAGGAACCGTCACAGCGGCTGACAGTGAAGCGCGAAACGCGGCGGAGTTCCTCAGGGGTGTAGGTGTTCAGCTGAGCGAGGCTGGGCTCTAGAAAATAGTCGGGGTTGGTGCATCGTGGCACGACGGCGTTGGCGATTGGAGTGTTCGCCGGCGCAGCCAAGGCTAACCGTTGCGAGTCCTGCGTCTCCCGCTTCTGCGCCCTAGCAGACTCTCCTGCTGCCGTGCCGCCGAGCCGCACGGCAGGAGCTAGCATCTCCTTCAGCGCCACTGGCGATAAAGCGCTCGATGCGAGCGACGCCGGTACTTGTTTCATCAATGTGGACTCATCGGGCACCCGCATCTGTGTCACCATCCACGTGTGCATCGCCCGGCGAGCAGGAGGAACGACAGGCCTCAAGTCATCTTCCGCCGTCTTCACCGTCCTCTTCGCCGCCTGAGGCCGCTCGTACGAGTCGAAAAGGAGCACGTTGCCGTACGGCGTCGCGTTGTAGTCGGGAAGGGACATGAACGCCAAGTCTGTGGGACGGCCCACATTCACGCCAGCACTGACAGTCAAACCGCTGGCAGGCACCGCAGGTGCGAGAACCTGCCCGAAGCCACCAGCGGCTGGTGGCTGGGAGCCGAATCCGGTAGCGGGGGCTGCTTGGCCGAAACCACCAGTTGCCGGCTGCTGAGCACCAAAGCCGCCAGCCGGCTGGCCAAATGCGCCACCAGCTGCCGGCGCAAACCCACCCGCCGTGCCTTTCGGGGAGCCGAACCCACCAGCGGTGGGTTGCAGCTGCTGTTGCGTACTGCCGAAACCACCAGCACCGAAGCCGCCTGCGCCGCGACCTGCTCCAAAGCCACCAGCAGCTGGTGGCTGGGAACCGAAACCGGTAGCGGGGGCTGCTTGGCCGAAACCACCAGTTGCCGGCTGCTGAGCACCAAAGCCTCCGGTGGTCTGTCCGAACCCGCCAGCAGCGCCAGTCGGTGTCCCGAATCCTCCGCCGGCGCCTGGTAGTTGTTGCTGCGAAGCTCCGCCAAAGCCGCCGCCCGTGGGAGCTTGGGTGGCACCGCCGCCAAAACCGGCCGGCGTGGGTTGCCCAAAGGTGCCAGCGGGTGCCTGCGGTGCTCTGAAGCCCGACACCTGCTGTGGCGTTTGCCCAAAACCACCTTGCGTGGGGTGTCCGAAGCCGGTCGCCCCGCGGCCAGCGCCAATGCCGCTGGCAGCGGCCTGCTGCCCGCCAAAGCCTGTAGTGCTGCGCCCAGCACCAAACCCGCCAGCACCGGTCTGGGATGCGCTACCAAAACATCCTGGTGCGGTGGACTGGCCAAAACCGGTCGTAGCCGCCTGTTGACCAAAGCCGCTAGATGCCGGCTGCTGCGATCCGAAACCGGCTTGAGGAGCAGCACCGAAACCAGCAACGCCTCGACCGGCACCGAACTGCGTTACGGGTGTAGCCTGAGTGCCGAATCCGCCCTGTGGCTGCTGGGGTCGCCCAAACGCATTTACGGCAGGCTGCGTAGCGCCAAACCCTCCCCCCTGCGCCACAGGTTGACTAAAACCACTGGTTGCCCCGAAGCCACCGCCATATCGCGCCGCACCAAAACCGCCGGCAGCCGCCTGTCCAAAGCCGCTTTGCTGTTGCTGCGGCGTTTGTCCGAAACCGCTTTGCTGCTGCGACGTCTGGCCGAATCCAGCCGTCGGCTGCCCGAACCCGCCCGCCTGCTGTGGAGACTGCCCGAACCCCCCGCCCAAAGCGGTGGGGGGCTGTTGGCCAAATCCGCTGACCTGTTGTTGGGCTTGCTGGCCGAATCCGCCAATCTGCTGTGTCGGCTGCTGGGCTTGCTGGCCGAAGCCCCCAGTCTGTTGTGCTGCCCCTGCTTGACCAAAACCGCCTTGCTGCTGCGTCGGTTGGCCGAAACCACCCGCCGGCTGCCCGAACCCGCCAGTCTGTTGCGGCGCCTGCTGACCAAACCCACCAGCCGCCGGCGGCTGCCCGAACCCAGCTGCGGGTTGCTGCTGCGCCTGACCAAAAACGCCCCCTACCTGAGTCATGCCCGCCTGACCAAATCCGCCTTGTGGCTGAGTCGCTTGGCCGAATCCACCTGTCTGCTGGCCAAAACCGCCGCCTTGTTGCGGCGGCGGCTGACCGAAACCACCTGCCTGTGGCTGTTGGCCAAATGCTGCCGGCTGAGCTGGTGCCTGCTGACCGAACACTGCTTGCTGCGCTGGGGCCTGCTGACCGAACGCCGCTTGCCGCATTTGAGCCTGCTGGCCGAAGCCGCCAGGTTTGCTCTGGTTGAAGCCGCTACCAAACGGGTTCATGGGCACACTGTGGAAAGAAATTCACGCACTGCTTCGATTCGATGATGATATTCTGCTCCGTGTGTGTGGTGCCCCCCCCGCGATAAAAGGGGGGGCAAAAACCGACGTTTTGGGTGCATGGAAACGTTTATGCGCGCGTGGGGTATTGGCGACGCGCAGAGGAAAACGCGGGGAGGAAGGAGAGAGAGAAAGCATCAGCATCAAAGGGGGTGGTGGGAAGGTCATCAAGTACCATGCACGTGAAAAAAAATGACAACATGCGCAGGAAACAGCGCCAAACCAAGAGGGAAATTCGGATGCTAAAGGGAGTTTGTTTTTTGTTTTTCTTTCGCTACAAACCGAGAAAAGCGAAACTTGACATGTAGTGGGTGGGCGACATCCACAAACACGGGGGGAAGGGGGCACATATGAAGCCCCCGCCCTGGTGTCGGGGCACCAAGTATAGGAGGCAGGAAAAGACTAAAACGCAGACACGCTGCCGGAAGCTCCAAGTGATAGGCGCAACGCCTACATCACAAATCCTCCAGACTGATGTTCCCACTCCTCGGATATCCTTTTGATCAAAGTGCGCACGCCGCCATACAGAACATGAGCCCAGGTCCCACACATTCCACACCCGGCCCGCCCATAGGCCCATTGTACACCGCAAAGCGACAGCGCATACCCTATGGAGCAATGACCAAATGAGTCATCTGAAAGCGGCCTCTGCCTCATGTTCTACCCACCCCTCAACGTGCACGCCCCCCACCCGCCTCACGGCCGCTCCCAAGACACCCGTCACCATTTGGCTCTTCTCGCTCGAGATGGCTCAGGCTCTCCCCCCCAACTAATGAGCGGTGAGCGCCGGCTGAGACACGCTCAGGTCACACTGAGACTTTGCACATCATGTGGATGCCTCGGACGCGTTCCCTGTCGCATATCGCTCCGACGCCACGTCATCCAGCACCAGAACCGCTGGCATCAATAGCGATGATTCGCCCTGACCTCCCACAACGTCACCGACACTTGAATTCACCACCACCAGCAGCTCTGGCGTTGGTAGAGAGATGGTAGGGACAGGGTTTCCCCAGAGGTTGAGTTAGATACCCCCTCCCCCAACACTCCACACTGCAGTGCTCCCTGTCGTCATCAGAGTTTCCAACAGGCGGAAATAAGGGGTGATTTAATTTTATCAACGTAGAACTTTGCTTGGCCCCACACACACATACACAAAGAGAAAGAGAGAGACGAAGACGCCAGCGTGCTGCCTTCTCGGGGGAGGGAGGGAGGGGGGGGGGGGGACAACACCGGAAAGGGGCCAGAAGAAAGTCGTCCCTTGCGCTATTGGCTCATTAAATGAGGGAAAGGGAAGAGGGAAGTGCAGCTCACGCAAAGTAGCAGCAGACGTTCCAAGAAAAACCCATCACATATGTACGCCTTTCCTTGACCTTAGATCATCAAGCGAAGAAAGTTGACTTGCTGGACTGCGTCGCTTTCCCGAATCCTTTTTGCTGCTGCGTCGGTTGGCCGAAACCACCCGCCGGCTGCCCGAACCCGCCCGCCTGCTGTGGAGACTGCCCAAACCCCCCGAAAGCGGTGGGGGGCTGTTGACCAAATCCGCTGACCTGTTGTTGGGCTTGCTGGCCGAAGCCCCCAGTCTGTTGTGCTGCCCCTGCTTGACCAAAACCGCCTTGCTGCTGCGTCGGTTGGCCGAATCCACCCGCCGGCTGCCCGAACCCAGCTGCGGGTTGCTGCTGCGCCTGACCAAATCCGCCTTGTGGCTGAGTCGCTTGGCCGAATCCACCTGTCTGCTGGCCAAAACCGCCGCCTTGTTGCGGCGGCGGCTGACGAAAACCACCTGCCTGTGGCTGTTGGCCAAATGCTGCCGGCTGCGCTGGGGCCTGCTGGCCGAACAATGCTTGCTGAGCTGGTGCCTTCTGACCGAACAATGCTTGCTGAGCTGGTGCCTGCTGACCGAACAATGCTTGCTGAGCTGGTGCCTGCTGACCGAACAATGCTTGCTGAGCTGGTGCCTGCTGGCCGAACAATGCTTGCTGAGCTGGTGCCTGCTGGCCGAACAATGCTTGCTGAGCTGGTGCCTGCTGACCGAACAATGCTTGCTGAGCTGGTGCCTGCTGACCGAACGCCGCTTGCTGAGCTGGGGCCTTCTGACCAAACACTGCTTGCTGCGCTGGGGCCTTCTGACCAAACACTGCTTGCTGCGCTGGGGTCTGCTGACCGAACGCCGCTTGCCGCATTTGAGCCTGCTGGCCGAAGCCGTCAGGTTTGCTCTGGTTGAAGCCGCTACCAAACGGGTTCATGGGCACACTGTGGAAAGAAATTTACGCACTGCTTCGATTCGATGATGATATTCTGCTCCGTGTGTGTGGTGCCCCCCCCGCGATAAAAAGGGGGGCAAAAACCGACGTTTTGGGTGCATGGAAACGTTTATGCGCGCGTGGGGTATTGGCGACGCGCAGAGGAAAACGCGGGGAGGAAGGAGAGAAAGAAAGCATCAGCATCAAAGGGGGTGGTGGGAAGGTCATCAAGTACCATGCACGTGAAAAAAAATGACAACATGCGCAGGAAACAGCGCCAAACCAAGAGGGAAATTCGGATGCTAAAGGGAGTTTGTTTTTTGTTTTTCTTTCGCTACAAACCGAGAAAAGCGAAACTTGACATGTAGTGGGTGGGCGACATCCACAAACACGGGGGGAGGGGGGCACATATGAAGCCCCCCGCCCTGGTGTCGGGGCACCAAGTATAGGAGGCAGGAAAAGACTAAAACGCAGACACGCTGCCGGAAGCTCCAAGTGATAGGCGCAACGCCTACATCACAAATCCTCCAGACTGATGTTCCCACTCCTCGGATATCCTTTTGATCAAAGTGCGCACGCCGCCATACAGAACATGAGCCCAGGTCCCACACATTCCACACCCGGCCCGCCCATAGGCCCATTGTACACCGCAAAGCGACAGCGCATACCCTATGGAGCAATGACCAAATGAGTCATCTGAAAGCGGCCTCTGCCTCATGTTCTACCCACCCCTCAACGTGCACGCCCCCCCCACCCGCCTCACGGCCGCTCCCAAGACACCCGTCACCATTTGGCTCTTCTCGCTCGAGATGGCTCAGGCTCTCCCCCCCAACTAATGAGCGGTGAGCGCCGGCTGAGACACGCTCAGGTCACACTGAGACTTTGCACATCATGTGGATGCCTCGGACGCGTTCCCTGTCGCATATCGCTCCGACGCCACGTCATCCAGCACCAGAACCGCTGGCATCAATAGCGATGATTCGCCCTGACCTCCCACAACGTCACCGACACTTGAATTCACCACCACCAGCAGCTCTGGCGTTGGTAGAGAGATGGTAGGGACAGGGTTTCCCCAGAGGTTGAGTTAGATACCCCCTCCCCCAACACCCCACACTGCAGTGCTCCCTGTCGTCATCAGAGTTTCCAACAGGCGAAAAAAAGGGGTGATTTAATTTTATCAACGTAGAACTTTGCTTGGCCCCACACACACATACACAAAGAGAAAGAGAGAGACGAAGACGCCAGCGTGCTGCCTTCTCGGGGGGACAACCCCGGAAAGGGGCCAGAAGAAAGTCGTCCCTTGCGCTATTGGCTCATTAAATGGGGGAAAGGGAAGAGGGAAGTGCAGCTCACGCAAAGTAGCAGCAGACGTTCCAAGAAAAACCCATCACATATGTACGCCTTTCCTTGACCTTAGATCATCAAGCGAAGAAAGTTGACTTGCTGGACTGCGTCGCTTTCCCGAATCCTTTTTGCTGCTGCGTCGGTTGGCCGAAACCACCCGCCGGCTGCCCGAACCCGCCCGCCTGCTGTGGAGACTGCCCAAACCCCCCGAAAGCGGTGGGGGGCTGTTGACCAAATCCGCTGACCTGTTGTTGGGCTTGCTGGCCGAAGCCCCCAGTCTGTTGTGCTGCCCCTGCTTGACCAAAACCGCCTTGCTGCTGCGTCGGTTGGCCGAATCCACCCGCCGGCTGCCCGAACCCAGCTGCGGGTTGCTGCTGCGCCTGACCAAATCCGCCTTGTGGCTGAGTCGCTTGGCCGAATCCACCTGTCTGCTGGCCAAAACCGCCGCCTTGTTGCGGCGGCGGCTGACGAAAACCACCTGCCTGTGGCTGTTGGCCAAATGCTGCCGGCTGCGCTGGGGCCTGCTGGCCGAACAATGCTTGCTGAGCTGGTGCCTTCTGACCGAACAATGCTTGCTGAGCTGGTGCCTGCTGACCGAACAATGCTTGCTGAGCTGGTGCCTGCTGACCGAACAATGCTTGCTGAGCTGGTGCCTGCTGGCCGAACAATGCTTGCTGAGCTGGTGCCTGCTGGCCGAACAATGCTTGCTGAGCTGGTGCCTGCTGACCGAACAATGCTTGCTGAGCTGGTGCCTGCTGACCGAACGCCGCTTGCTGAGCTGGGGCCTTCTGACCAAACACTGCTTGCTGCGCTGGGGCCTTCTGACCAAACACTGCTTGCTGCGCTGGGGTCTGCTGACCGAACGCCGCTTGCCGCATTTGAGCCTGCTGGCCGAAGCCGTCAGGTTTGCTCTGGTTGAAGCCGCTACCAAACGGGTTCATGGGCACACTGTGGAAAGAAATTTACGCACTGCTTCGATTCGATGATGATATTCTGCTCCGTGTGTGTGGTGCCCCCCCCGCGATAAAAAGGGGGGCAAAAACCGACGTTTTGGGTGCATGGAAACGTTTATGCGCGCGTGGGGTATTGGCGACGCGCAGAGGAAAACGCGGGGAGGAAGGAGAGAGAGAAAGCATCAGCATCAAAGGGGGTGGTGGGAAGGTCATCAAGTACCATGCACGTGAAAAAAAATGACAACATGCGCAGGAAACAGCGCCAAACCAAGAGGGAAATTCGGATGCTAAAGGGAGTTTGTTTTTTGTTTTTCTTTCGCTACAAACCGAGAAAAGCGAAACTTGACATGTAGTGGGTGGGCGACATCCACAAACACGGGGGGAGGGGGGCACATATGAAGCCCCCGCCCTGGTGTCGGGGCACCAAGTATAGGAGGCAGGAAAAGACTAAAACGCAGACACGCTGCCGGAAGCTCCAAGTGATAGGCGCAACGCCTACATCACAAATCCTCCAGACTGATGTTCCCACTCCTCGGATATCCTTTTGATCAAAGTGCGCACGCCGCCATACAGAACATGAGCCCAGGTCCCACACATTCCACACCCGGCCCGCCCATAGGCCCATTGTACACCGCAAAGCGACAGCGCATACCCTATGGAGCAATGACCAAATGAGTCATCTGAAAGCGGCCTCTGCCTCATGTTCTACCCACCCCTCAACGTGCACGCCCCCCCCACCCGCCTCACGGCCGCTCCCAAGACACCCGTCACCATTTGGCTCTTCTCGCTCGAGATGGCTCAGGCTCTCCCCCCCCCAACTAATGAGCGGTGAGCGCCGGCTGAGACACGCTCAGGTCACACTGAGACTTTGCACATCATGTGGATGCCTCGGACGCGTTCCCTGTCGCATATCGCTCCGACGCCACGTCATCCAGCACCAGAACCGCTGGCATCAATAGCGATGATTCGCCCTGACCTCCCACAACGTCACCGACACTTGAATTCACCACCACCAGCAGCTCTGGCGTTGGTAGAGAGATGGTAGGGACAGGGTTTCCCCAGAGGTTGAGTTAGATACCCCCTCCCCCAACACCCCACACTGCAGTGCTCCCTGTCGTCATCAGAGTTTCCAACAGGCGAAAAAAAGGGGTGATTTAATTTTATCAACGTAGAACTTTGCTTGGCCCCACACACACATACACAAAGAGAAAGAGAGAGACGAAGACGCCAGCGTGCTGCCTTCTCGGGGGGACAACCCCGGAAAGGGGCCAGAAGAAAGTCGTCCCTTGCGCTATTGGCTCATTAAATGAGAGAAAGGGAAGAGGGAAGTGCAGCTCACGCAAAGTAGCAGCAGACGTTCCAAGAAAAACCCATCACATATGTACGCCTTTCCTTGACCTTAGATCATCAAGCGAAGAAAGTTGACTTGCTGGACTGCGTCGCTTTCCCGAATCCTTTTTGCTGCTGCGTCGGTTGGCCGAAACCACCCGCCGGCTGCCCGAACCCGCCCGCCTGCTGTGGAGACTGCCCAAACCCCCCGAAAGCGGTGGGGGGCTGTTGACCAAATCCGCTGACCTGTTGTTGGGCTTGCTGGCCGAAGCCCCCAGTCTGTTGTGCTGCCCCTGCTTGACCAAAACCGCCTTGCTGCTGCGTCGGTTGGCCGAATCCACCCGCCGGCTGCCCGAACCCAGCTGCGGGTTGCTGCTGCGCCTGACCAAATCCGCCTTGTGGCTGAGTCGCTTGGCCGAATCCACCTGTCTGCTGGCCAAAACCGCCGCCTTGTTGCGGCGGCGGCTGACGAAAACCACCTGCCTGTGGCTGTTGGCCAAATGCTGCCGGCTGCGCTGGGGCCTGCTGGCCGAACAATGCTTGCTGAGCTGGTGCCTTCTGACCGAACAATGCTTGCTGAGCTGGTGCCTGCTGACCGAACAATGCTTGCTGAGCTGGTGCCTGCTGACCGAACAATGCTTGCTGAGCTGGTGCCTGCTGGCCGAACAATGCTTGCTGAGCTGGTGCCTGCTGGCCGAACAATGCTTGCTGAGCTGGTGCCTGCTGACCGAACAATGCTTGCTGAGCTGGTGCCTGCTGACCGAACGCCGCTTGCTGAGCTGGGGCCTTCTGACCAAACACTGCTTGCTGCGCTGGGGCCTTCTGACCAAACACTGCTTGCTGCGCTGGGGTCTGCTGACCGAACGCCGCTTGCCGCATTTGAGCCTGCTGGCCGAAGCCGTCAGGTTTGCTCTGGTTGAAGCCGCTACCAAACGGGTTCATGGGCACACTGTGGAAAGAAATTTACGCACTGCTTCGATTCGATGATGATATTCTGCTCCGTGTGTGTGGTGCCCCCCGCGATAAAAGGGGGCAAAACCGACGTTTTGGGTGCATGGAAACGTTTATGCGCGCGTGGGGTATTGGCGACGCGCAGAGGAAAACGCGGGGAGGAAGGAGAGAGAGAAAGCATCAGCATCAAAGGGGGTGGTGGGAAGGTCATCAAGTACCATGCACGTGAAAAAAAATGACAACATGCGCAGGAAACAGCGCCAAACCAAGAGGGAAATTCGGATGCTAAAGGGAGTTTGTTTTTTGTTTTTCTTTCGCTACAAACCGAGAAAAGCGAAACTTGACATGTAGTGGGTGGGCGACATCCACAAACACGGGGAGGGGGCACATATGAAGCCCCCGCCCTGGTGTCGGGGCACCAAGTATAGGAGGCAGGAAAAGACTAAAACGCAGACACGCTGCCGGAAGCTCCAAGTGATAGGCGCAACGCCTACATCACAAATCCTCCAGACTGATGTTCCCACTCCTCGGATATCCTTTTGATCAAAGTGCGCACGCCGCCATACAGAACATGAGCCCAGGTCCCACACATTCCACACCCGGCCCGCCCATAGGCCCATTGTACACCGCAAAGCGACAGCGCATACCCTATGGAGCAATGACCAAATGAGTCATCTGAAAGCGGCCTCTGCCTCATGTTCTACCCACCCCTCAACGTGCACGCCCCCCCCACCCGCCTCACGGCCGCTCCCAAGACACCCGTCACCATTTGGCTCTTCTCGCTCGAGATGGCTCAGGCTCTCCCCCCCAACTAATGAGCGGTGAGCGCCGGCTGAGACACGCTCAGGTCACACTGAGACTTTGCACATCATGTGGATGCCTCGGACGCGTTCCCTGTCGCATATCGCTCCGACGCCACGTCATCCAGCACCAGAACCGCTGGCATCAATAGCGATGATTCGCCCTGACCTCCCACAACGTCACCGACACTTGAATTCACCACCACCAGCAGCTCTGGCGTTGGTAGAGAGATGGTAGGGACAGGGTTTCCCCAGAGGTTGAGTTAGATACCCCCTCCCCCAACACCCCACACTGCAGTGCTCCCTGTCGTCATCAGAGTTTCCAACAGGCGGAAATAAGGGGTGATTTAATTTTATCAACGTAGAACTTTGCTTGGCCCCACACACACATACACAAAGAGAAAGAGAGAGACGAAGACGCCAGCGTGCTGCCTTCTCGGGGGAGGGAGGGAGGGGGGGGGGGGACAACACCGGAAAGGGGCCAGAAGAAAGTCGTCCCTTGCGCTATTGGCTCATTAAATGGGGGAAAGGGAAGAGGGAAGTGCAGCTCACGCAAAGTAGCAGCAGACGTTCCAAGAAAAACCCATCACATATGTACGCCTTTCCTTGACCTTAGATCATCAAGCGAAGAAAGATGCCATGCTGGGCTGCGGCGCCTGTCCTGTTTTTGCCCTGACGTAATCATCGCTATGCTCCATCTCACTGCAGTACGTCTGTCGATCGGCGCCATATGAGATGAGAGCGACGCTGTTCCCTTCGTACTCAATTAACTTGCGCTCATTCAGGTCAAAGACAAGAATTCTTTTGCTTTCAAAGGGGCGAAAGAGACTCGCCATGCTTGGGGCGCCGGTGGTGATGCCACGCTCTGCACAGTAGTCATCCCAGTGCTGCATCTCCGCAGTGAACATTTGGCTCGACGCGCCCGCCTGCGTCGATGAGACACCTATCACCTGTGTCACGCAATTGTCATTGCCTAACGTGAAGGTGCGCGAAAGGGGCTCTGCATAGGAGGAGGCAAAGACTTGCTGCATTGGTGGCTTGCCGTCGTTGATGCCGCGATCTTTTCGGTAGTCATCCCAATGAATCATCTCACTACATAACAGCTGATTTGGCTCTCCGCGATTAGCAGCTTTGTTTGTAAGGGGGAGGGAGATATAGTAGTCATCCCCTGTAAAGAAGCACCGGCCTGTCACCTCCGCATTCATGCTGCAGGAAAGTACGCGCACGCTGGAACAGCGATGAGGCAATCTCACGATCAAGACAACGTCGCACAGGCTGTGTGCGATTTGGGCCAAGAAAAAATGGGGGTGTTTGTTGTACACGCCAACCAGTGAAGCTGATAGACAAAGACGTTGCATACGGATCCGCGAGTTTAGTCATATTCAGTCAAAGAGGATGGGGCAGCACAACCGCACCCGCACACACACACACACACACACACATGGAAAGGAGGGAGGGAGAGGAGAAACGGTGCATGGAAAATGAAGACGATATAGAATTATCTCCAAAATAGAAATAGCAGCGAGATTCGCTCCAAGGGGGAGGGGGAGGGGGGAAGAGACCATGTCCGTTTGTGAAAATGGGTTTGCATGGAAAGGGAAAAAAAAAGCAGCGCGTCTTCCGGGGCTACCAGATAACTACTCAAGTAGCCAGAAGACACTTATCATGCAACAAAGAGCTTATTTGCCCTTACGTGAACCAGAAAGGAGCATTGCAAAGCATCAGCACATGCGGGGTACATCCCCACGCACAGTCCGCGTAGATCTCAAGCAGAATACCCCATTTTGTCTTGTGCTCGTTTGAGAAATGATCATCAATTACTTACGCGATGCGATTCGTGGTTACCCCGCCGAGATGCGACGCAGCTGAAAACCAGTAAAAAAAAGACCAATGGGCGTTGAGAGGCAAAGAGGGGTATCCGTGCATCCCGCGCCTGTGATGTGGACATGGGGGGGGGGAAGGGAGATGTAATGGAGAGCGCATATAGACAAACCGCTTAGGGAATGAGAAGAACACGAGGTGTGTGACAAGGTGGCCTTTTCATCCCCTCCACCTTTCTCACAGAGCAGCGTGCTCGCGTTGGAACTGATCGAGAGCAGCAGAGTCGTAGTGAGTGCGCTGAAAGCTATTCGCTTTTTGTAACAGGTACGCTGTCATGCTCTCCTTCTCGTGCAGCACCTGTGGAACAACGGTAGAGTCCTTGAATAACACCAAAAGGGCCTCGGAACAGAAGACCTTCAAATCTGCGCCGCTGAAGCCCTCCGTCCTCTCTGCGATGGCGCAGATGTCGGCGGAGATTTTGCTCAGCAGCAATTGAAGAATGGACTCTCGATCTGCCAAGGTAGGCAACGGAACGTGTACTACGTAATCAAACCGCCCAGGTCGCATCAAAGCGGGGTCGAGGAGGTGCGGCACATTTGTGGCTCCCACAAAACATACCCCGTGAATGTCTGAGAAGCCGTCCATCTCAGTGAGAAGAGTAGACAGGAGGCGTACGTGCTCGCTGTCGTGCACGCCGCCGACCCTGCGACCGCCAAGCACCTCCACCTCATCAAAGAAGACAATACATGGCGCCTGGCGGCGGGCGCGGGCAAAGACGTCTCGTAAGTAGCGTTCGCTTTCCCCCACATACGCGCTCACCACAGTGGCAGAGTCCAGGTAGATGAGTGAAAATCTTCCTTCCGAGCAGAGGGCTTTGATGAGCGTCGTCTTGGCACACCCTGGTGGACCGTAGAGAAGGATGCCGCGTGGAGGGGTGATCTGGAAGCGCTGCATCAGCTCGGGCTGCTGCTGCGGCCAAATCAGCGCTCGATATAGCCTTTCCTTGACATCCGCAAGTCCACCAATCTCTGACCACCGCACTGCTTTGAAGGGGTGGGAGGGAGGGATATCGGAGAGCCTGGCAGCTTCTAGCGTCGCCGCGGATGTTCGCCCCACAAGAGCCTGCGCGGCGCTCAGCCAGTCTGTGGCACTGCCGCCTCGCACACTGGCCAGAAGAGCTGCACGTTGCGGCATATCAGGGAAAGAAAATACAAGGTGAAAGGCAACGAGCTCGTCGATTACGTCGAGTGCGCAGAGACCATAGTCGTGGCTGACGCAAAGCACCACAACGGACCGCACGCCGCCGCTGCTCCCACTCCCGCGAAGAACCGCAGCATCCCGCTGGAGTCTGCGCAAATGAAGCTTTGCCAGCTCTGGCTCAGCCGCTGAAAAGATGTACTCGGCGCCAGTGATAACCAACACTACAGTCCCACCCCACCCCTCGTGAAGCGCCTCTGATGGAGAGAAGAAGCTAGACCACCCTAGCACCGTGTGCGTAGCAGCAACGCTTTTCAATGCGTACCGCACCGTGCTGGACACACCACACCCACGAGGGCCGCGAGCCATGACGCCGAGTAACGCACCCGCAAACTTGTCGGCACACGCCAATAGCTGCAAGAGCTGATTCGCCTCACTTTCGAGTCCGATTGGTTGCACTGCCACTCTTCCTCCGAGGCTGCCGCTGCTACCGACCCGTTGAGAGTCATTTACGCGCACACGGCAGTCACTGCTGACAAGCGCTATGCCGCGATACCCCCTCTGTAGGGTCACCTGGCGAACCGTGTAGACGCCGTCCTGTGTGCGAAACTGAGCCCCAACCATAACGTATCGACCCATGAGGGCAGCAGCAATATGAGCAGCGGTAGCGCGGGTGTCACGGCGAGGTCCCTCTACTATCACCTCCTTTGCGGTATAGTGGAATAGCGGACATCGGATAACCATCAGTTCTGCCGAGGGGTCCGCTGGAGCACAGGGATGATACTCCAAGCCGCTCGGGCACGGTGTGCACACAACATTGTAAATCTCTGCTGAGGCAAAGTCCTGAGACGCGAAGCGCTGCGCCTCTATCAAACTCACGCGCACAGAAGTCTCTAGCTCATATCTAATGGCAGCTGACAAGACCGGTACAAGGCGGCACAGATAGCATTCCTCGCGTACCTCAACGAATCCGCAGGAGGACTGGGCACAAGCCCAGTTGCCCGGCACACGAAGCATAGCGATTAGCAGTCGACTTCACTATAGCACACGACTCCATACGCTGTGCCTGAATGTGGGTGTGCAATGGGTGCGTGTAGGGAAGTGTGTGTAAGGATATTATTGATAGCCGTACAGAGACAAAAGGCAGGGAGGGGGAGGAGGAGGTGAAGATGATCTCATACATGAAGCCAGGCGCGTATTTTTGTGTGGGTACCCCTTCCTTCGTCCTGGGTCACTCATGGATTGGTGCTGAGTCCGCTGCGTTGCCTAGTGGTGGGAACGCCGGCGGCAGCGCACCACCGCATGGACCCAAGCAAGGAAAAGGAGAGATGCATCGAACCCTATCCTTCCTCTGTCACTCACGGGGAAAAAGAGAGGCAGACAGACACAAGGGACAGGGGCCGTGTGGGCTCAGAGGCCTAGAACAACGGGATGTTTCTCCTGCTTATTTGAAGAGGCCCGTCGGCGAGTCCCTCGCCCCGTCTGCGCCCCAACCTCCCACATGCGCTCGTGCGCTATCCCCCGCAGGACTCACCTCGCCTGCCCTATAATCTCCCGAGATGAGCCTGCCAAAGCACCACTCACTTGTGCGGCCTTCTGCCCAACTCAACTCACGAAACGGGCAGTTAAAGACAGCCGACTCGTGTGAAATGGGAAATGGTCGACGGTGAGCAGCAACACGAGAAATCATGTGGAAGTGAAAGTGGGAGGGGGGGGGGCATGCATTGAGAAGGGACACGGTATAGAGTCGACAACTAGTGCAAAAACTCGGATAAATAAAAAAGGGGGAAAACAAGAAAATAGACCCTTTGAAACGTCTCTATTTGGTCATACAGAGCTTATAGCGAAGACGGCACACATCACCACACATTCCACACCCGGCCCGCCCATAGGCCCATTGTACACCGCAAAGCGACAGCGCATACCCTATGGAGCAATGACCAAATGAGTCATCTGAAAGCGGCCTCTGCCTCATGTTCTACCCACCCCTCAACGTGCACGCCCCCCCCCCACCCGCCTCACGGCCGCTCCCAAGACACCCGTCACCATTTGGCTCTTCTCGCTCGAGATGGCTCAGGCTCTCCCCCCCCCAACTAATGAGCGGTGAGCGCCGGCTGAGACACGCTCAGGTCACACTGAGACTTTGCACATCATGTGGATGCCTCGGACGCGTTCCCTGTCGCATATCGCTCCGACGCCACGTCATCCAGCACCAGAACCGCTGGCATCAATAGCGATGATTCGCCCTGACCTCCCACAACGTCACCGACACTTGAATTCACCACCACCAGCAGCTCTGGCGTTGGTAGAGAGATGGTAGGGACAGGGTTTCCCCAGAGGTTGAGTTAGATACCCCCTCCCTCAACACTCCACACTGCAGTGCTCCCTGTCGTCAAGGCGACGAGAAGTTGAAGAAACAGAGAGATGAAATAAAGTGAAGAAGAAATATAGTGTATATTATGAGTGTTTTGGCCCCCTCGCCACTGCCATGCAGTCTTCTACGAGCTGCAGTTGGCATTGTCAAGAGAAAAGGTGGCGTGGGAGGGGGACGGAAAGGGGAAGAAAGAGACACGCGAAGACAAACCAGACAGGGGGGAGAAGGCTCCGAGGAGGAGGGACCTATCGCAGAGGAGAAACGCGTAGTCATTCTGCGGGTATGCAACTCAGTAACAGAAGTGGGGATAAACTCGGATAAACCGGGGGAAAAATGCCGTGTTGCCGGGGTCACGGTAGAATTGAGGCGGATGCTGTATAATTCAAAGAGCGCACGAAATGAACAAAGGATAAATATATATATATATAGAAGAACGTGAAATTGGTGGTGAGGAGCCGCAGCGGTGGCTTCCCCTCACCCTCCTGTACACCTGCGTGTTCGAATGTGTCTAAGCAGCGTAAAATGAGAAGAGTGATTATATATATGTGTGTGTGTGTATATGTATATAAAGGTCAGTGGTACCGATGCAATCCCTCTCTTCCTCCTCCTCCCTCGCTCCCTCATCTCTGTCAATGCTAGGTATACAACATGCGCACACATACGCAAACGAATAAAGCAGATCTCGGGGAACAAAATAAACGGATTCGGGGCGGGGCGAGGCGGAGGGAGGGGGAGGGAGGAAGGGAGGGAGGGAGGGGGGTTCCGTACTGAAGGAAGCCTGTTTTATTTTTCAACACTTAAGTGCATTTGCATTTCCCCGAAGAGAAGGGGGACACGGGGAATGAAGAGCAGTGAAAGGAAGCATGAGAACGAGGCTCTCAGAAGTCGCTTTCAGATTCGGGGAGATAAAAGGGGGGAGGTGAAGGGGGAAAGGGGGAGAAGGGGAGAAAGGGGGAGAAGGGGAGAAGGGGAGAAAGGGGGGGAAGAAGTCTATAAAAATCTGAAGTGCAAAGCAAAATGGAAAGTGAAGCGCTCCGCCCTCCGTATGGCACTCGCATCATCCTCCTCTCTGTTTTTGGTTGTTGCGGAACAAATCTGGTGAAATCAAACGCGGAAAGCACATCAGCTTTCGCACACAAAACTTGGTATCAAGAAGAAAAAAAAAGTGTTCTGAAGCAATGCCCGCTCCACCACTATGCGCCCTGCTCTCCCCCCCCCTCCGCGCATTCAAGGTACACGCGCGTGCGTGTCCGTGTGGTCGGCAGAAGTGAAATAAGGGGGGAATTTCTATGAACAACTTCAATACGGCCTTCGAGTTCACCAAAACGGATGTCTGAAAACGAAAACGGAATACAAAAAAAAAAGAAAAAAGAAAACGTTTGACCACACGCGGGGACGCTTTGAAAGAAGTCCGCGGTGCGAAGAGACATGCCAAGGAAAAGACGCGAGGGAAAAAGACTGAAGAGAGGACTGGGGAGGGGAATACGCACGCATGCACGCATCGATGCGCATGAAGAGAACGATCTATGAAACACAAAATGAAAAAAAAAATGGACTCTTCTGGGAGAAGCAAAGACAAAAAGACCAAACAAATCATGTGAGGTGCGCACATTTTATCGTGCGCAACCCAGAAACGGCGGCGGTGAAAACGAAAGGGGGAAAAAAGGGAAACGAAGAGGGGCGCGAACGCGCGAAGCAGGCGAGAGGGGAGAGGGGAGAGGGGAAAGGGGAAAGGGCATGCGACACGTGAGTCCGAGGAAAGTGCAGTATGTCAACTGATTTAACTTGCGTCGGTGGCGTCTTCGTGTGGGATGCGTGAGGGTGACACCGGTGGTGTGTGTACAAAAAAAAAAAGTGAGAGATAAAAAGAAATGCTCCGCCGAAGCGACGGCTAACGAAAAACAGTAGGTGCTCATGTAGGCCAGCGCACGAGGCCTTGACATCTTCCTCTGAAGATTAGCACCAACCATCCTCCCCTCAGGCCAAGAGCACTGCTCGCTTATGGCATGCTGGTTTTCTGTTCCTACTCTCTCTCACCTCTGTGCGCCTGCCTGCGTAAATGTCAAGACCTCCCATGTGTTGACGGTGAAGATGTAGAAGCAAAATAAAAAAAAACAACGGGTAACAAAAAGCGCAACGACGACTCACGAGAAATCATCGGCTTGCTAAAAGAAGCAACAAACAAGTGAATGCAATACTTTTGTACAGAGGACGTCTCTACAGGGGAACCACCACGGGCTGTGACTCATCGACAATGACCACCTCTCAATCACCACAATCACTGCGCGCTGGCGCAGCACCCCCTTCCCTTCACCCGTCGGGTCATCTGTCACCTGCAGCGCATCGGCTACACGGCCAAGACCAGTCTCAGAGACGTTACACCCTCACCCGAGGAAAGATGAGACTTCTGGCGTCGTCAGATGCACCAATGGTAAGACGGGGGGAAGGAGCACGAGCAACCGCTCATCTGAAGGCACGGTCTAAGTGTGCGCGTGACATTGGCGCGCGTGAATAAAACTGTGCAAATGCGAAATGCCCTCAATCCCCTTTTTTGAAGGAAATGGAGAAATCCGTTAACGAGGCTCCGCTAACCGAGTCATGTGCACCAGTGTGGATTCAGGTGACGGGGCTCAGGGACTTGGACAGCGGGGTCTGAGACATGCCGAATAGACACGGCTGAACCAAATCCCCGTACGTGTCAAATCGGGCATCTTCCTTGAGGACGTCCTGCACTGGGCTCCGCGCTATCTGTACGCGGATGGTAGCCCCCATCATCATGAGACCGTTCAGGCGCATTGCCCGCTGCGCCCCCTCCAACGTGCGCATTTCCACAAACGCGAATAGTGTGGAATGGCTGTTCCCTGCGCAGACGCGGACTTTGTTCACAGGACCAGCGGAGGTGAGGAGCGCATGGAGCATACTCTGCGGCAAGAGGCTGGGCAAATGAGAGACATAAAGTGTTCGGCGCTTCATTTCGTCTTGGCGTGGGCGCAGCGCAGGCAAGCGCCGAAGAGGCGGTGCCTGCCGCACCGCAGTTGCCGGTGGACACAACACTGGCGAAATCACTGGCGGAGACTGCGTGGATGACAACAACGAGCTGTTCGGAGTCGTTGCGGCATTTGAGCTTGTCTTGGCGTAGCGGCGGAGATGACCGAGAAGAGCTTGGTGCACTTCAGGGTCCTTCACCTTCTCGGTAGCGTCCGCCACCTGTGCCCAGAAAGAAGCTCTCGAAATGTGGTAGTCCGGGAGGAGCGCACACGTGTGCGCCAGCGCGCAAATGCCCTCTAACTGGACAAATCTGTGCTCACTCTTCTGCAGCAGGTGTATTGCCAGAGAGTACGGGTCGCCAGTGATCATGCCCATCTGAAAGAGGCTACCCGCCACCAGGCCACAGTTGATCGCCTGAGGGGTATTCTGCTCGCTCGTTTCCAGCAGCAAGCGCAGTAACGATTTGAGCAGCTCCTCTTTAAAGGCAGAGAAGCCCAACCACTGCGCTGAGAGATCCGACAAGGCCGTCACAAGACGCCGAAGAATCACCGGAGATGCACGAGTCACCTCCACCGCCACATCCCCAGCTACAGCGACTGGAGACTTGCTGCGCCTTATCATGCAGCTGACACCCTGTGGAGCGCATTCGCTGTACAGGACCGCTAGCAGCGACTTGGGAATTTTGGAAAGGGCCTGCGAGACGGCCTCCAGTGTGACTGCGTGCACCGCCAGCGCCTGTGACTGCCGCCGGGGGATAAAGGCATTCATTTTCTGCGCCGCCAGCTCCGCCATTTCGGGGGAATCGAACCCAACAAAGCCCGTCATGGTTGCCCCTTCCCATACTGTGAAAGCCTCATCGGCACCATACGGGTAGAAGAGAGACTTGAGATCCGCGTCGGTTGTGGTGAAGCTCAGGTGGCCCACTGACAACCAGTGCTTGCAACGCGACTTGGTAGAAAAAGTGTCATCACGGCAGTCGTCAAACAAAAACGAAGACACATCGTTGCCAGCTGTGTCCTCTGAAGTGGAAGCAGAGCTGCTGATGCTGGACACGGATTGGCACATGGATATGTCCTCCCACGCGTTTGCCGGCCTGCCTTTCATCGTGAAGCCGTCTGTGTGTCTGTCTGTGTGTGTGTGTGTGTGTGTGTCTTTAGTATAGATGCGACTACGCTTGACAAGCAAAACCAAGAGGAGGGGGAAAAAGAGAAAAAATAAAATGACACGCACCCGAGAATAATGAAAAACGAGGAGGGTGCGTACTTCTGTGCGTCTTCCTATCTCGGTGTGGCGACTTACGTGTATGTGAAAAGGGGAAAAAATAAAGAACAGCAGGGGATCAAAAAAAAATGAGACTCTATGAAGGTAAAAATATAAATACAGCGGCTGTGTACCACCGAAAGAGAGAGGCGCTGCCCACTCCGGTTTCCCACAGTGCGTCAATCTGCGTTCACACACACACGAAGAGAAACTATAAACCACAAGAATGACGGGCAAAAGAAAAAAAAAAGATGACTCACCTATGAGGAACGTTTGCGTTTGTGTGTTCGATTGCGACTCTGCGTGAGCGCGTGTTTTGTGTATGTCTTTTTTGTTTTTTTCTTCTGAATGACCGCAGGTGTGTATGCGTTTATGTGGACGCAGGGTGAGGGAAAAAGCGCAGGGAAAAAAAAAATATGTTTACGTTTTCTGTATGAGGCAGGAGTGTGGTGGGAGAGCGACGAGTTTCGCTACCTCGACAGCGGCAGAAAGATGGGGAGTGAGAAAGAAAGCATGGAGAAGAGGGACTTGAATGATCGCCCAGTCGCGTGCATATTGTCGAATACTGCGATGCAACGGTGTATAAGATCATATCCCTTACACCAAGCATCATAACTTGGGGGTGTATTCAGGTACCGGATGTTTCTGCTGGGGTACTCAGGAAAGCACTCGAGGCCCCTTATTCGTTCGGATTTCGTGTGTCACCTAAACCCTGTTGCTCGTCCACCCCAAGCTCGTTGGTATGTGAGGTCGTAGCAAGACGCCTCAGCTTGTTGAATCAGCACACTCTGTACAACCAACCAACATCACATAAGGGTTGCTTGTGTTATGTCTTGTTTGACTTCAGTGCAAATAGAAGAGCTCCGGGGTGACCCGTTGTCAATGAAGCAACAACAAAAAAAAAACCAAGGGCGCAAAGAGAAGTCATCCGCATGTAGGTCGGCTCTTGCCTCTGTCGAAGTAACGAGAGGACAAAAAAGAGTCAAAAGCCACACGCAACACTTTGGAGTTTTGTTGCAATGATGCTGTTAGAGGGGTCAAATCCTCTTCCCGCTCTCCTCCCCTCGCAGTGATTCAATCATGAAGCCTAGCCATGCGAATCAATGAACTCGGTCGACCGCTTCCCAGCCCTTAACGAAGGCCTTGGTTTAAGGCTCGAAGATGAGCAGCAGAGGTGTGTGAGTAAAAAAGGTTGAACCTCTTCGTGCCTTGTCTTCATTTTGTGTTTCCCAGCCCTTTTCTTTTTTTGTTCTTTGCAGAGGAGCGCGCAGTGATGTACCCAATTTGGTGTTATGAATTGGCCGGTGCGTCTCGCTCGCGATAGAGGTACGCTCCCGGCCCGCCCCCTCTTCCCTCTGGGGGAGGGGAAAAGGGGTGGGCGTCTGCTCTGCCCCCGTCTGAGTGGAGGCTTTCAATGCGAAAAGGCTGCCTTCCTAAGACCCAATTCACTCAGGAAAGTGGGGGCAAAATACTGGCCCTCTTTGCAGTCCTCGTGGATTGCTGAAAACGTGATAGGGATGCGATTCCGACCGCGTTGCACCAGCCCAGTGCATCAGCTCTGGCCTGGGGTCTGATGAGATGAGCTCGGTTGAGATTAAACCCGCCTAAGCGAGGAATCCCGTTGATGACGAGTGGATGTCGGGGCCGCCCATCGTGAATAGTGGGCGTGCGAGGAAGAAGAGCATCTGCACGCGAGGTTTCGTTTGGCAGTGGTTCGCTGTATTTTTTCCCCTTTTTTCCCTCTAAAACGGCTACAGAAGCTCACTGACTGGATGTGAACAAGACAAGGAAGAGATTTTTTTTTTTTGGGGGGGGGGGGGGAGAGGGGGGGGGGAAAGGGGGGGGGACAGAGCAGGAGAAACGGCGCTTAACGGACATCAGTGCTGACCTCCTCAAAGGAGTCTTCGCCGCCGACTCGGGTGTTACCGATGGGGCAACGATCTAATAGAACTTTGATGTACACGCGGCTAGGAAGAATGAAGACAAAAAGTATACATGGTGAGGGAAAAGGCACACCTGATGAGATGTGCAGGCGCGCATGTTGAGATTGGTGGGTGGACGTCTACAAGGGAGTGTGATAGAGCAGGCGTAAAAGGAGGATGAAGAGTAAAGAGGGGGGCTGCGCACGGCCATCATAAAATGGCGAAGAGGGGAAAGCCGAAGAAATCGGGGACGAGAAAAGTAGAGCCCCCAGGAAGCCTGCGTGTCAAAAGAGATGAGAAAGTGGTGTGTGCTGAAGTTTGACGACACCGCTTGGAAGGGCACAAAGTAGGCCACCCGAATCAAGCCGCCAGTGCATTTTTCAAGGGCATCCGCCTTCCGTACCTCTACACCGACAAACTTTTTCACATGCTTTGGGGTGCTTAGGAAGGGTCTACCAGGTAGATGTGTCACCAGATCTTCGCGCTTTCCCACTACCATACCTAGTCATTGATAACCCCACGAGCACCTCACCGGAGCCTGTCCACACGATAAACCGGAAAAGGGTAAAGCAGAACAGGAAACAACAGATTTCAAACAAGTCTGTTTTTTTTTTGTCGGTTTTGCTCCTCACCTTGATGTCATAGAGCAACAAAACGCAACACACACACAGACGAGCCCAACATCCGGGAAAAAAAGAGCGCACTGGTTTGAGTGACCGTCGTAGAAAAACGGCAATCCCGGCTGTGGAATCAAAAGAGCCACCGCGCTTCCACTCGCGCGTCTTTAGAAGTCACAGCTGCTCCGCCATCTTGGCGAGCTCTATTGCACGCCAACCTCTGCCTGCATCGTCGCCAAGGGTGCTAACCGCCGAGGTGGGCAGACTGCTCGGCTTCTGTGCAAGCGTGGGTGGCACAACGTGATTATCAGAGGGAAGCACCTGATACCGGGGACCATCAAATATTCGGTAGTTGCACGACGGTCGCATGAAGGACTTGACAAGACTCTTGTCCGGTTGTGGGGTGAGCGGGCGTTGCTGGCGATGCGCCTCCCTGTGCTTTTCCTGGAGTGTCTTGACAGCGTCTGTTTCGACGGTGGGGGAAGGCGCGAGAGGAACGGCATTGAGAGAAAGGGCACCAATAGTGCGTGGAGTAAGGCGCAGCTGTGACGGCAATGACATCGGCTCGTTCACCCACACGCGTTTGATGTCCTTCACGATTGGCTCTAAGACATTGTAGATGAGCTCTGCGGGTACGCTTTCAAGGAGGTGGGTGGACAACACATGCAAGATGAGCACGTCAGAAGGAGGGAAGAGTGCGTTGTTATGCGTTAAGTCAGTCGGCTTTGTGCGAGCTGTGAACCAGTACATCTCTGCTATCACCGCGCACAGCATGTGGCTTTTCTGCATTTGAGTCAGCGGTGCACCGTGTCGTTTGTCTGGGGGTCGAATACCCACAATGTTCTGCATCTCGTAGCGATCAAAGGCGGCTGCAAGCGCCTCCTCGCCAACCATATGAGGCAAGCTCTGCACGTACGCCGCATACGGCATGGCAGGAAAAAGTTTCAGCAAACGGGTGCGCACTTCGGTGAGCAGCACAGACTCTCCCAGAATTGAGAGGCGGTGAAACTCGGTCGTTGTATTCCACGTCCGCGTGCCCTCTGAGTAAAAGAGGAGACCGTGCAGCAGAACGTTGTAGCGACGTAAAAACTGTAGGGCGAGGCGCTGGCGGGTCCTGCGGCGCGACGTCTTCGAGAAGTGGAACTCCTCCACGAGACGCGAACGGTTCGCCAGCTCGTCATATAGATCCTTTGCAGGAAGAGGCTGTGTTGGACTGCACAGACGTTCAATCAGGAGGCTGCGAAGGGTGTTCTGCAGATTAGCGTCTATTGAAAGAGCCGTCTGCGACAGCGCTTTGCCCGAGGCATGAGACGCGAAGGGCGAGCCTCTTGTGCACGATGCGGCCGACGCTTGCGATGAAACCGCGCGAAAAGAAGAAAGCCTCGCATCTCTGTGGATGAGATGCGGCAAGCCGAGCTGTAAGGTAGCAGGCCGTCGCAGGCAGTAGCATGCCCGCTGCATGGTTTAACAAAGGAGAACTAGAGTAGATGTTTATTCAATACCACCTTGCCCTTTGCGTGGCTCTATGCTGCGAACGTTGTGCTGTGATTGCACACGTCCCGCCAGTCAGCACGCTCTTCTGCCTGAGTATACGAACGTGTTTACTAGTGAGTGCAGGCGCGACCAAGACAACGCACCCCGCGTGGTATCGCGCGTACAATGAACAGTGCACATAAGGGAAGCATTCGACAAGAAATCAAAAGGGGGGGGGTAAAGCACAGAGGAATACCATGAAACAAACTGTAAGACACACGTGTGCAATCAGAGTGAGCACACAAAGGCCAGAAAGTGGTCGCCCACCCGCACCTCCCCCCCCCCCCACACACACACACACACACCGCTGCCGCCGAAGCAGCAAATAAAATCAGCAACAGTACCTCGAACTTTAACCTGGGTCGCCTGTGCAGAAAAGAGCAGCTGTCCAGTACGCCGTCAACCCTACAGAAAAAGTAAACCGCCTTGCGACAGGGGTAAGTCAAGGGAAAGAGCCGAACTCTCAACTGGTAATGGGGACCGTAATGAATGACACGGCGAGACCCCCCTGTCGGCTGCACTTCGCTTCGTCACGCTCCTGTGTTTCGTAAAGCCGCATTTTTGTGCAACTTGCAAGCTTCTTGGGCCTGTGTCTGTGTGTGTGTGTGTGTGTGGGGGGGGATGGTGTCAATGTTAATCTGGCGCCACGCGAGAATGGTACAGAAGTCTTCGAGAAAAAATTAAAGATCAAAATCCTGTCCAGTGTGGGACACACAAAACACGCAAGCAACAATAACATTAACCATGCACAGTCATATTATACATCAAGTACACACGCACGCTTGCGCAGGCATCAACTGGCAAGAGTGCGGCGCGCCGGTTCTACCGGGAAAGCACCAGGAATGTGCGTGGACACGTGCAAACGTTAGATAAACGAGCAGCGTTCCGTACCTGTGGAAGACGGATCAAGCACTGAAGATATCCTCTGGGCTCCGCCGATAAAGAAGCACAGATGTGCGAAAGCGGCAGAGCAGCGTATCCAGTGGGACAGTATCCTCTTCGGCGTTGGTAACATCAATGACAGGCCGCTGAGATGCGAGGGAGACGTACTTGAACACTTCTCCGCCTAAAGCCGTGTCGAGCTGTTGCAGCACGCGCGTTGCCTTTGAGATGGGGACACAGTTGCGTTTCACGTCGCCTTCCTCTCGGATGCCCTCGACTACGCGCAGTGTGAAGGCATCCACTTCTTGTACCCACTGCAGCTTGAACAAAGTCACAAAGTAGGCACCGTCAGAAAGCACACGAGCGAGGTCTACCTCCCCCGCCTCCGTTCGACTGCGGAAAACAGTGAAGCGCAAATGCAGCATGTTAGCCAACGATTTCTCCGGGCAAACGGCGCGCACCTCCGCAAAGAACGCGTCGAATGACATCTTTTCATGGAGTGTAGCTGCGGATATGGCGGTAGAGCGGCGGAGCTGCGCTAGGCGACGCCTACACATGTGCACCATCTCCTCCGGAAGATATCCCTTCAGCACGGCGAGCAGAGCGCGGCAATCGGGATGGTGAATGTTGTGCTGACACGTGTCCAATAAATTGACGCCAAGTGCTTTGACCTCCCCGGGGTCGCCTGCCCGTGTTTGCAACCACTCTAGGAAAAACTGTTGCAGCCGTGACGAGGTCAAATTTTGCTCCCGCGCCTTCCACATCAGCTCCAACAACTGAAGGGTGACCTCTAAGGAGAGGTGCCGGTGCTTGATTGGCACCGTGGCGGAGAGGAAGCCCATGACTTCGGAAGGGATGCGACCTGGCGGAACAATGACGTCTGTCGACTCTACCTCTGCCTCGCCGACACCCTCTTGCTGCAGCCACCCCCGTATAACCCGGAAAACAGCATCTGCGGAGTTGCTCGCCGCTGGGGAAGCGCTGGCGACAGGGTCTCGTGCGGTCAAGTGTGGCTGAGAGGTTGTTGGATGCCTTACTGAATCGGGGAGGGTGAACGTTTTCGTGTGCGCAGGTTTATCCTTTTTGGTGGCCTGGGCCAACTTCATCTCCAGGGCATCGATGCGCGCGAGCAACTGAGTAACGAAATGCCTTGGATAGCCGCCTGCCATCGCGTCATCACCTTCGTGAAGGGACTTGGTCTGCAGCAATAATCCACGTAGGCCAGCCGGTAATACATCAGTGCCGGTCGAGAGCTGGTGGTTTTCTATTTGCGCGTACGTCTGAAGCCTCAGAAAGCCCTCCAGCTCCTCCACTTGTTCTTTCAGGACCTTGATGCGTGCCTCCTGGAGTCGGCTTTCTTTCTCCATATTGCGTTGCTGCTCAAGCACAGCGGCGGTGCGGGCGCTCTCCTCAATCATCACGTGTGACAGCAATTTGACTTGCTGCTGCGCTTCCATGTACGTTTTGCGCTTCGCTTCCATCTCTAGAGTCAGGAGGGCGTTTGCATGCTCGGCCGCGGAGACCTGATCCCGCATAGCGTGCAACAGCTCCTGCGCGGCACTGAGCTGCGCCTTTTGGTTGCTAATTGTTGAATTCATAGACTCCTTCAGTTGAATGAGTTCCATGGCATGCAGTTCCCGATCGGTTTGACTCTCGAGGTAGTCCACTTGCATCTGCTTCACTTTCTCAGACATCTCGTTCAGCGCCGCATCGTACTCATCACGGATGAGAGCGAGAATTCCCCTGTACTCAGAAAAGTGATTTGAAAACGTGTTGAACACCTCCCGAAAGATGTGCAGGCAATCTGCTCGAGAACACGAAGGGTGCTCGCGTAGGTACTGCTGATGCTCTCGGCGGATAAACGCCTCCAGTTGTAACGCCAACGGAGCCTTCGACTCAAGCGCAGCCTGGCGACGGCGTTGACGCGACGACGCCATAGCGGGCCACATCTGCGCCCATCGGGTGACAGCATGGCTCGACACCTTCTTCTCGGGAGCAGGGGGAACGGGGGACAGGACAAGAGGAGCAGATACTGTCTGGGTCTGAGCTTGCGACTGCGGGGCCGCTACTGTAGCGAGAGCACTACTCAGAGGGGCCAGATGATACGCGCCGCGGCCCGGCGACTGTGCAGTTTGACCCTGTCGCTGAGTAGGCCCAGGTGATACAACAGCGCGACCTTTTGGGGGGTGAGATGCCATTTTGTGCAGAGTACTGAGAGTGGACACGCTGGGATCGAGCACAGCAAAAAGTGATGTGACCGTTTTCCTTCTGCGCTAACTGGAAGGATTTTCGCACATCCCTTCGTGGCATCCTAGCGCAGGGAGTCCCAATGCCGCTTGGCCGGGAAACAACCGGTGGAGTGTCTTGAGACGACACCCTCTCTCATATGGTCGCTGAACAACGTCATTAGTGGGTGAGATCATGTCGTGTGACAGAGAAAGGGAGGGGAACGAGAAAAAAAAAGAGGGCGTGTGATACGGGGTTCGTGAAAACCCCTCGGAGAATCAGAGGAGAACAAAGAATTCAGAGAAAATGCACGCGAGTTAAAGGAGAACGCGACCGAGGCCACGGCATTTACACTTGACATCGAGTTGGTTCATCACGCCCTGTGTGCTACAGATGACAAGCGCGTCATGGACACAAACCACGGAGTGGCGGAAAGGCCCCCCCCCCTAACCTGACAAGCATGAAGACAAATCTTATCCCTCAACTAGCGCACACCGGCCAAGGATACATGCAACAACGCAAACTTGCACATGCACGCACACGATCACGCGGAGTACCATGTCAATCGAACAAGAACACATGATGTATAGACGCGAGCATTGTCTGGTAGTTCTTTCTGTAAAGAGAGCGCGCACACACTCATCGAGCACCGTACGGGTATGTCGGCTTGTACACTTACGCACCCCTTTCTGGTTATCGCACTCACAACCCCTGGAACATGTATGCCCTCCATCACAATTCACTGCACGGCTCTTCCGAGCGACGTGAAGGACCGAAGACCAAATGAGCCATCAAGGATAAAGTGGGGGGATGAAGGGAGAGGGAATGGAAGAGGACAAAAAAAAACAGGCCATTCGCTTCCTTGTCTTCCCCTGTTCACAGACGGTCCCGTGTACACTGGGCTCCCCCAACACCACCGCCACCATCCCCTCTCCTTCTTTGGTTCCGCTGTGTATGAAGAATGCTCAAAACACAGCAGGACAAAATTTTTTCCTTTTCTTCTGAATGTAGTTTCTGGAGATGCGGCGTGTGCCAAATGCCATACGCATGGGCCGCCGCCCATTTCGAGAGTGACCTCCACGCGGTGTAGTAGCAGGATTTCTCCATGTTTTGAACTCCGGCGGCACGAAACGCTCGGTCTCTGAGTTGTCAACAGAGATTGGTTTGACCTTCACGTCGTACTTCTTCTGAAAAAGCCCCCCATTAGGTCGACAACGTGTCTGGGATGCAACTAAGGTGTGACGGTGAGCAACACGAATCGTTCGCACGGTGTCCCACAATGCCGGAGAGAGGGTAGATTCAGCACTGTCGCGCTCGAACAAACGGCGGAGCATTAAAAGCTCTTGTGGGTGGTGTCGCAGGTACCCGTGGATGCTGCGTGCCTGCTGTATCTCACCGCTCAGATGCAGCGTGAGACGATGGCGCGCGTCGTGCACCGCCGCAGATTCCTCGAACAATAAAGGGTCCACCACCCGTTCTTCGATGCGCGTTGCGAAACTCAACGCTTTAATCAAAACCCCCACGGTGGGCGCGGTGCGATAGCGGCTGAAAAGGGCAGTCAAGCTGTCCAGTGTGCCGGCGTGCAGCACCCCCACCACGGCGAGGGCCTCTAGCACATCCAAGAGCCACTGTGCCTCCTGGGTGACAGCTGTAGTTGAGGGGGTAAACGTTGCCCCTGGCGCAACCGATGCAGGTGAAGCAACTGCCCCCTCGAAGGGTCCAAGCGCCGCCATTTCAGAGGCATTGCAAAGACGTCGTAGTTGTAATTCGACCTCAGCGCAGAGCACATCGAGTAGGTTTGGTTGGTGTCGCAAAGTCTCCTCGTCGGGTACGTCTGCTGCTTGGTAAAACTCCTTCGTTGTCATTTGCTCTGTCACCTCGCTGCTGTGATGTGCCACTTCTGCGACGCTGAAAAACATAGAATTCAGGGCGCGTAAACCGCGGTACGTGCGCCGTAGCCCATCCAAACTTGCGTAAGGGGCCAGCTCCACGCAGCGGCCAAGTGCCAGTGTTGTCATCTGCGGGTCGTTCAGAAACCGCTGCTCCGCCATTATCTGGAAAGCATTACTCGTGTAAGCAGACAACTCAGAGAACGAAGAGCCCGGCATCGTATTAGAAATGCCCGCAGACACGTTATCGTGGGTGGGGAGAGGGGCTTTGAGAACAGACCACAAGCACTTCAGCATGACATCCTCGTTGCGAATAGAGCGCACAGCCAGGGTTTGCAACAGTTGAACCTGCTGATGCAGTGAAAGCTCCCCGTTACAGATCGCAGGAAACAGAGCTGCCGTATAGCATGCCACATCAACGGGTGAGGTCATCGGATTAAGGCATTTCTGATAAAGCCTGACGGTCGACCCGACGCTCGCCCCTAGAAGAGCGGGTGGAAGCGCAGCACCAGACATGACGCTGCTCTTGCGCGCATACGCGAAACGAATGCAACGCCGCATCTCCTTTTCCGGAATCGCTCGACAAGCGCTCGCATCCGCTGACACTGCAAATGCGGTGTGCTTTTTTTTTCCTCCTCCTTTTCCAACGTGGGTTGGGGTAGAAGAACGGGAATCGACAGAGACCATGGATAAGACAAGCAGGAAAAAGGGATAAAGTGGGGACAGAAGTGCACGGCAGGGTCCTGAAAAGCGATCTTGCTTCGTGGGGTTCACCATCTTCAAAGACTATGTACTCACACTAGTACTTGGCGCATATGTAAAATCATCGCTAGTGCCGCAGGGGGTTGTGGAGGACTTTACAGCGCGTCCGGTGCACTGTGGATGTAATAAAGACGAACGGCCCACGGTTCTTTACTCAACACGGTCAATAGGAATCTGAAAAACGTTTTCGTCACCGTATGCGCACCCGACGGCTCTACACCGTCACAAATCTGGCGATAAAACCCACGAGTAACAGTGAAAGGAAGCGGAAAGACTCGGTGCGTTGTGCCTATCCTGGGCGGCCACACAAAATGGAGAAGCAGGAGCGAGTAAGGACAGATAAAAAAACGTGTGGCGCCGTGGACCCACCACGAGGTGCACGAGACACGAACAGAGACAACGCAAAACGAAAACATACGAGCCGAAACGTATTCAGTAGTGCGGGACGGAGACGGACAAGAAGGGGGGACCCTGGGCGATGCGATGAGACATTTTCTCTTCACCAGGTCAACTCTGCCACACAGCGGATGAGCACAGCTCTACACATCCCACACACGAGTCTTTCCACTGGTCTGTCGCGTGGGGCGCGGCAGCCGTACGCACGCGTTGGAGCAACACCGACTCAACCAACCGTGCGCGGACATGGGCCCCTTACCTTTACCCACTATCCGTTGTGCATGTCATCCCTCAAGGACACTGTCCCTGCATGTCGTCATGCGTCACATCTTTCCCGGGAGTAGCTCGGGTTCCCGCGCGGGTAAGAGGTCAGGCCCTGGGTGGTGAGCGTTAGGGAGGGGAAGGGACTGACATTTTGCTCCTCACGCGGGTAACACAAGTATGTTTACTGTCGCAGGTTGCACCGACGCAGCTCCACCCAGGGCCTGACCGCCGACATCAATACTGATGCATCACCGGCCCCCAGCGCTGTAGGTCTTGCCACTGCTACTGCCAGAAGCAGTCTAGCATGGGTAGTGGGGATAGTGAGCTGCCTGGCCTCTCGCAAAGCGGACGCTGGGCCTCGGTACCCCACACTGAAGCGCCTCCTGTCACGAAGGCCTACAGGCGAGCGGAGGCGTACAATGAACTACGTGGAGCAAACTGTCGTCGAGAAATAACCAAGAGAGTTGCTAAACATACGAATCCTCACTCAAAACAATGAAGATATACGTACCATCACCGCCACCAATCTATACTCGGCCGAAAGCACGCAAGGACTCATGTACACATGTACGTGAAAATATGTAAACTCACAGCTCTAGAGAATGCAGTGTCGAGGCCCCAGGCGGAAAAAACACTTCACTTTGCAGAGAAGGTCGAGAGGGTCCGCACGTCACAGTTTGAGACTCTGTGCTAGCAATGCAGACCTGCGGGCCACCTCAGCCACTTCCTGGAACCCTGTGTGATACGCAAATAAAGGATGGCAACTCAGCTTCATGACACACCGGATAGTATACAAGAGTGTCGTCTTCTGCGCATCCGTTTGTGAGGCGCCCCATTTGATATCATGCGATAGCTTCGAGACCAAACAGTCAAGCTGCGGCACGGTTAAAACAAGTGCGGGATTGCTTTCTACTAATTGCACAAGCAGATCTTTTGCAAGGTCATTAATCGCAGATTCTCGGTCGCCGCTGCCGTGAGAACTGCAAGCCACAATAAGCACGCTGGCAACAGAGTGTTCCGCCTCACAGTATTTTACCAAGTCCACGTTGCGCTGGCGAGCGGCCCAGAAGACCGCAGAGAGCGACTCGAACGCCAGTTTGCGGCACTCCAGCCCCTTGTCCACGCGGTGAGTGTACCCACTCAAATCAAACGCTCCCTGCAGCTTGGCGTCCTCACGAAGCTCGGCCAACAAGTTGGGGAAAATTGTTGTGCGTGTTTCCTCGCAAAGTAACCAACGCGGACTACGCTCCAGCACCGCGATGAGGAGTCGGAGGGCCATGGTGCGCAGAGGCAGCGATGGCGCAGTGCTCTCCTTTGCGTCTGTAGGTCGGCGCAACAGGAGAAGTGCCCGCACAACAATCGGTCGGTAAGTCTCAATACTTGCAGAGTGCTCCACCAACGCGCTCAGGAAATAGCGCAGGGCTACCATGCACGTCACTCGTGTATCCATCGACGCCTCTGTTTCGAACAAGGCGTCGGCAATCAGCAAGCCGTTTTCTGCGTCCAGAACGAAGACGCTGAGAAGCCCTGCACACGCCCCGTACAGCTCTACGAGGTCCGCGCTAGGGTGAGACTGAAGGAAGAGATTCAACAGAGGTTTGCTCACCGCGGCGTCGTGGAATGCGGTGCAGCATCGCGAGAGGGCCAGTGTAGCCGCTTCCTTGATGGACTTCACATAGTAGTACCGGCCAACTGTTCCGCTGTCCGCTGCCCTCTCACCACACCGCATCAAGATAGACCTAGAGTTACCGGGGTGCAGCATGCACAAGGAAAGTGACAGCTCGCCACAGGAACGCACCAGTTCGCCCTCCTTGCTCTGAACACTGTTGATAACCAGCTCGGACCACTCGACACCAAGTCCGCTCGTCTGGCCAACCTCACCAACACAGAGGAGGAGGTGCGCCCTTTCCAAAAGCTGTGGGTAAACTGAGCGCAAAAAAGGACTCGCCGCGGATGCGGAGCCTGCCGCCACGCAGCGCACCATTGTGCAGATGCACGGCATGTGAGACTGATTCGACACCAAAAACTGGCGCACATCGTTCTCGATGGCTAATCGTGAGACAGTTTCATGCTCATACACTATGGCCACGAGTGCTGTGAGGCTATGCAGCGCGGGGTCAATTAACCTCCGGCTCCACTGCACTGCATCGGCTAGTCGAGCAATGTGTTCCCACAATCCCGTCAAGTAAGTTCCATAGAAGAGTTCAGACCTCTCTGTTCGGTGCAGGAAAAGCTGTGCAAGAAGAAGCGACTGTGAGCATAGCTCGGCCAGCTCACACGAAATCAGTGAAAGGGGCTGGCCTGGGGAAAAGAAAGTCGCCAAGTGCTGCAGAAACGGTGAAGCTAACGGTGGTGTGTTGGGTGCTGTTAGGCGGCGTAGTAGCACGTTGACAGAGGCTGCTCGCACACTTGCTGACTCCGACTCAATCAGCGCGGCCACCTCCTCCAGCACAGACATCGGAACACATGAAGATGCACTGCTGCTTGCAACAATACCCAATGCTCGTAGGACAGGCAATTTCACTTCGCTACACCGTAGTGCACGCCACAGAGAGGTTGTGGGCTGCTCCAGCGTCGAGAATCCATGAGCTGCAGCCCAGTTTGCGAGACCCTCCGCTGCTGCTGCCCGGCATGCGACAGGAAAGTGATGATTCTCCAGCAGAGCAGAATAGTTGTTACCCAAAACGGCTTGCACAGATGCGTCGTGGGTGACCGCATACACCTCTGCGAGTGTGTCGCTAACCTTGGCGATGCAGGCTGCAGTGGAACTCAAGCTGCCTCCGCACAAGCACAACGCCGGAAGCGCCTTGGCAAAGTCTACGATCCCGCTGCTCAGCAATTCTCCGTCTCCTTTTGCTCTGATGACGCTCGCCACAATGCTCCGAAAACCCTCTACGACGGCTGCACTGGTTGCAAATGCGGAGAAGTGGGTGCGGACCTGGCACAGAAGCAAAGGCACAATGGTCTCAGAAAACACTGTGGCATCTGCGATGGTGTCGAAGATGTCTTGAAGAGCCTTCACTATTGACACCGTACCTTTGTTGTCCCCGCCGCCGATGAGCCTGCAGAGCTCGCGGCAGCTAGTGGTGATCAACGCGACGCAATCCGCATCATGCGCGTAGGAGCACCGTGCAACCGTGCGTAACAACTTCACAGCCTCCAGCTGCACCAATTGGACGCGGTCCTGCAGTGTGGTCACCACTATGTTCAGGGCCTGCATGCCCAGATCCTTGTCGGCGTGCTGAATCACTAGCACCTGGAGAGTGCGAACGGCCCACATGCGCAACTTCCACGTTGAGTCTGAGGTCCCTTCGTCGTACTCGTCGTAATCGTCGTCGTAACCGCCTCCGCTGGCATAGACGTCCTCCTCTGCGCTTGAAGCGAATGGATCAAAGGTGACCAAATCCTTGAGAGCAGCGAAAATGCCACGCCACGACAGAGCCCCGTCAGCCACGTTCAGCTGGACGAGATAGCAGACGACTTCAAGCAGCGCATCGGTACTGTCCCCCCTGTCATCATACTGCTCTGTGGCATGAGCCAGTCGTTCGCAAACAGAGTCAATCACTTGCTGCACCACTCGCATTGGAGGCGACCGCAGGGTGCGCATTTCAACTTCACAGAGCTGGAGGTAAGTAATATACTGTTCGCTGGATGTCGCACTCATGAGCAGCTTCAGAGACTCTGTCACGACGCTTTCTTGTGTCGTGGCCCTTACAGACACCAACAAGGACTCGACCAAAGTCAAGATTGCGTGCCGAATCGATTTGGTTTTCTGAAAGTCTCTCACCGCCTGCTTTATCAGTGTATCGCGCTCGCCCAGTGCGTCCCTGTAGGCAAGCAAGAGTGCATTCAGCGCGGTGTAAAGTGTCTCTCGCGCCATGTCATCCAAGTGCTCCACCTCCAGCTGATCCGAACAGCTGGCGCAGAGATGCCGAGCCACATCAATCTGCTGTTGCCAGAAGGCGACGTTTCGGCGAGCCTCGTTGGCGAACTCCGCACAGCATTTCTTGAAAGTCATCCCACTGAGGTACTGCAAGTTGGCGCCATCTCTGTCATCCGAAACGTTCTTTTTTGTGACGCTCGACAACAAGTACTGAAAAATTACGTCCCTCTGGCTGCACCTCACCACCATGTCCGGAAGCACGTTGGCAGCCTCGTTATGAACTTCCTCACAACGCTCGTTAGGAGAAATACAGAGTAACACTTCATCCACCACATCATCGGGGATACTGCCCTCGTGTGCGTTTGATAGGTGTCGCTGAAGATCGAACAAAGCCATCAGTCGCAGGTCTTTATCAACATGTCTGATGTCTCTCAAGAAACCACCCGTCGAAAACGGTGCCATCAGGGCTGATATGAAGCCAAGAGAAAAGCGTGGCAAAAAAAAAAGACTTGCCGAAAAGAACTGCGTGAAAGTCACCCCACGCTCGTGATGGATACAGTTACAGCAGAACGGGCGTTGCGGTAAAAGGGGGGAAAAAAGGGTCTTCAATCTTTGAGACGCCGGGAGTAGATGATAACAAGTCCCACAACTCGATACCGGCGAGTCCCTCCCCACCTTTCTTTTCGCCTGTTAGTATTGTGACTAAGTACTGAGCCGCTAAATGTCGGCTGCTGTGAAAAGCGAAATAAGCAAGCAAAACGGGAATGCGTGTGGGGTGAAGAGAAAGTAACCGACCTCCTAAGGGGAATACTGATCAGCACAACAGCATCTGTGCTCGTTTCTGTCTCGCCCCAATCCTTCGAGGAACTACAATCATCGACCTTGAAGAACAAAGCGCTGTCTTGGATTTCTGTATCCCTTGACGACGCGATTCAGCCTCAACTGTAAACAACGTCTCCTGCGTGCACCTAAAGCGCAACGAGTCCATTCAATCAAGAATACACACGGCTGGCAGACCTCAGCCCCCTTTCTTTTTTTCCCGCTAAAATTAATTTTCTTTTACAGTGAGGGAACTGGCGCAGTCATTGTGCTTTCTCCGTTCAACAGCGCGCTCTGCTCCAGAGCGTCATGTAACTTCAGCCCCACTCAGCACGAGATTGAGAGGCTGATCGCGTGGGGCGCGGCAGCCGTACGCACGCGTTGGAGCAACACCGACTCAACCAACCGTGCGCGGACATGGGCCCCTTACCTTTACCCACTATCCGTTGTGCATGTCATCCCTCAAGGACACTGTCCCTGCATGTCGTCATGCGTCACATCTTTCCCGGGAGTGGCTCGGGTTCCCGCGCGGGTAAGAGGTCAGGCCCTGGGTGGTGAGCGTTAGGGAGGGGAAGGGACTGACATTTTGCTCCTCACGCGGGTAACACAAGTATGTTTACTGTCGCAGGTTGCACCGACGCAGCTCCACCCAGGGCCTGACCTCTTACCCGCGCGGGAACCCGAGCCACTCCCGGGAAAGATGTGACGCATGACGACATGCAGGGACAGTGTCCTTGAGGGATGACATGCACAACGGATAGTGGGTAAAGGTAAGGGGCCCATGCCCGCGCACGGTTGGTTGGGTCGGTGTTGCTCCAACGCGTGCGTACGGCTGCCGCGCCCCACGCGATCAGCCTCTCACACGGTCTTCACAGTAATATTGTACTCGGCTTCTGTAGCTGAATAGAAACGCTCCAATGGATAGACTTATTCTACGAGCTCTCGAATTGCATCATGTTTTCTTCTTCAATTAGTTAATAGCAGAACAAAGACAGCACAGAAAACGTTTAGCATAGTGGAGGCGTGGTTTTGCTTCATGAAACTGCAGCGGATAGTATAGAACACCGAAAGTAAATCTCTAGTCAATGGAAAGGAGGGATCTGGTGCCGTACATAGCGAGACTCACACAATCGACAAATTCCTGCAATGTCGTTTCCCTTGGACAGAAAGATAAGCGGTGGTAGGGAAGCTCAGGAGGAAGTCCTTCTAGCACTATCTCTTGAGCAATCAAGTTCCCATAAATCAGCACGTTGCCCAGACAAACAGTTTTTTCTCGAGAAACATCCCCAGTACTTGGCATCCTCATCCGATGCGAACGACATCGCGCACAGCGAAAAGTCTATTCACTCAGACACACGAATAACAGAAAAAAAAACGATTTGCTAGTTATTCAAGAAAGGGCAACAATAAGTATGATTATGGCAAACAGAGTGGTGAGATTTTTTTCACTTCGTCACTGTACCCCAAGCAAGTAGAATAATGGCGCTAAAAGGTTAAAGAAGTAAAGCAAAGATTGGTGAACCGCCTGAGTTTTTTTGACGATCTCCCTAACCTTCACATGTTATGAGTATTATTTTCTTCCCAGAGCGCAACAACATTGACAAAGGTGTGGTGAATACGGGCAGAGGTGCCGAAAAAAAAACGCAGGGCGCAGCCTTTCCGTTTCCACTCAGAGAAGTACACAAAAAAAAACCGTTCACGACACATTAAGGAAGGCCCTATTAACCCCACTTCAGGTTCAGCTCATAATGCAATACCTGTTTCTCTTTCATGCACAGCGATACAGAGGAGCGGGGCTCCTCACAACCCTCTGAAACTCATTTTTGGAAATGGGGAACCAGTCGTTGCAGTGTCGCGCGAACATCTACAGAAAAAAAGAAGACAACCTCGAAACACGATCCTCGGTGAAGCATCAACGCAGAATTGATTCGATATCTAAAAAAAAAACGAGTAAACAGCCTTGTCACTTGATGCTTGTAACACTATGAAAACTTAGAAAGCAAACAGTACTTATTCTGAGCGGACAGAAACGTGTGATGACTTTCAGCACAGTCAAGAAAAACCACATCACTGCCACGAGAGCCGTCGTGGAGAACAGGTCAGAAAATGTACGCAGCTATCCAGTCATCTCTCTGCTCCTCATCCCATTTAAGTGGTGGATAAAAATGTAAGAACTCCAGTAGCCTCTCGAATCCTCAACCTTCTCCCCTTAGACCTCCCGAGTCCGATCTCCATCAATGGTGACACTCTGCCGCTTATCAAGGAAACGTATGAAAAAAGCTTTAAGCGTTTCAATTTCACAAAACGTGAATGATCCCCGTCCCTCCCTGAACTGTGGAAAGTTCATGGTTTGGCGCTCAGCTGCCGTGACTGTGTTACAGCGATCACCCGACCATTGGCTTGAGAACAGCATCCCCGCCAAGGAATGCCCACTATCCGTTGTGCATGTCATCCCTCAAAGACACTGTCCCTGCATGTCGTCATGCGTCACATCTTTCCCGGGAGTAGCTCGGGTTCCCGCGCGGGTAAGAGGTCAGGCCCTGGGTGGTGGGCGTTGGGAGGGAGGAACTGACATTTTGCTCCTCACGCGGGTAACACAAGTATGTTTACTGTCGCAGGTTGCACCGACGCAGCTCCACCCAGGGCCTGACCGCCGACATCAATACTGATGCATCACCGGCCCCCAGCGCTGTAGGTCTTGCCACTGCTACTGCCAGAAGCAGTCTAGCATGGGTAGTGGGGATAGTGAGCTGCCTGGCCTCTCGCAAAGCGGACGCTGGGCCTCGGTACCCCACACTGAAGCGCCTCCTGTCATCAGGGTCGTCGCTGTAAAAATGAGGAAGAAAGAGACACCTTGCCTCTCCGGGCGCCTGAGTTAGCTTGCTTGGCGTGTTCTCTGAACTCATGGAGCGGGCTAAGATGTTCGTACCACCTCAATTGCCAGCCTGCGAGCTGTGGACAAAATATACTCGGAGAGGAATATATCAAATGAATCCATGAAGGTCACCTGAGTATCAAGGGCTCTCTGAGGGAAAAAGAAACCATTTAGAGAAAATTCGAGCAACTTGCTGGCGTCCCACACGTGTTTTGTCGAGAACCCGGCACAAAAGCTACGTGATCTTGCGAGTAAGCTGAGTTCTGTTTCGAGGTGAGCCGAAAAAGAAAAGAGACGTAGAAAAAAACGACACTGAGAAACAAATATAAGCTCATTTTCTGAGATTTGTCGTCATGTTATCAGTGCGTATTTCCGTTATTCGATGCCAAGACGTTAAATGCACTGACTGCTTTGGGAAGCCAATAGCAACGCCAGCTGAATTATTTTCCTGAGGTCGCACTTACGCTTCAATGGTGCAAATGCTCCGTCTTTTGAGTAGCTTTTCAGTTTGGGAAACCTTCGGAGACTCTGCCAATCGGCACTGTGAGCAAAGGGATTTTGGTGTCCCGAGATGTTTCGCAAGCACACAGACAACCGACTCTTCCATTAATGCAAGCCACAGAGCACACCTTGAGTGAAAGATAATTTATTGAGAAAGACCCCAAACACGCACCGCTTCGTTACTGACATTGCATCGCTTGCTGCTGGTTTTAGATATCTATGGCGTGCTCTCGGGAAGAAGGGAACCCGACAAACAGACCTCTGCAGAAACCTTTAGGGGGGGGGGTAAGGATGCAAACCAATTAGGAGAATAGCAGGAGTGCTGCCGTTCCTCGCCAGTTAACTTGGCGGTTTGGGCTTTTGTTGACAAAACCACATCTGCTTATCGGCGAGGGGAGAGAGAGCGAATCTTCACGCCACTGTGTCGCACATCTCAAAAGGCACCACAAGATTGGCGCCACATCCCACAAGAATCAGCGACAGTTGACACGAAGAGAGCGACAGAGTGAAAGAGAAACCTTTCTAGTTCATGCTAGCTCTCCGATGACCCCCCTCCAAGCTCGAGAATGGGTTCTGCACCCCGGCAGTTCTCGCGGGTGGTCATAGAAGCACCTGACTCTTCCCCCACCGAGCTGAGAAGTGAGTGAAGAGGAACACGAGTTCACCGCGTTCCCGCGGTTGGGGGGCGGGGGAGGGAGGAAGAGCCGAATGTCTGCGTCACGGTCGCTTACACCCTAAGGACTAGCAGGGACCTTCGCGTTTTTGTGTGTCTGGGGAAAGGGGAGAGGTGATATACATCCAGCGAAGGACACCCACTATTTGAAGTGTCACTCGTCGCGAAAGGGGTGGTGAGCATTCTGAAGTCACCAGGGTACTTGAGTGCTTGGTTAACAGGTGACTTGATCAGTCTCACCGATGGCGAGGATTAACTACACTCTGAGTTACGACGCAAAGCGCTGTAATGGGAGGCCCCCGTGTTCTCAAGATTTGCAGATTCAAATGCACATGGTCAGACACCGATCGTTCAGTTCGCCTTCTAGGAAAGGGGCATAAAGAGATTAAAAAACACACTCGTTTTTCCCGAGCAAACAGGTGGGGGTCGAACGAAAAAGTAAAAGCACTAAATCTCGGGCATGCTGGCCTCGCATAAATAGCACTGCTGGTCATCTTCATTAATCTTACCCTTTCCTGTCAAAGCCCCATACCTCCCGAGATTCTTAGAAGTTGAAGATACGCGATCGTGTACCCCATAGCGCGAGCTCTAATTATTTTTTCTTATCGGAGGACCAAAATCTTAGGTCTTCACTTTTCACTACCTTTGAATTTCCAAGAGGGGCTTCGTTTTTTCCTTTGTCAGCCCAACTCTCGCGTGTTCACTACTTCACCAATTTTTTATTCGCCTGGAAGCTGTACGGTGCTTTACGCTCCTGGGAAGATGGCTTCCCATTTACGCCACCGCAATCTTTTCACTGCCGCAAGGAAAAACGAGAATGCTTTGAAATCAGAAAAGGAAAGTAGACGGGTTTCCCCCTTCCGTCTCCGCGCGCGGATTGAGTGGTATGAAGCCTGTTACTCTTTCTGGGTACTCACGTTTTCCCGTCATCGGGTTGCTGGCGCGTTTCTGATCATGCGCAACGTCAAAAAGCAGACCACGTCCACTTGTGGATTGTGACGTCGGTGACGCAAAGCGGGGAAGATGTTGTGAATGAACACCGCGCATCGTAGTTAGATAAACGGTCATGACTAGGGCTTTGGGGTTGTATGGATGTTTTGATTAAGCTCTACACTTGCTTCTATTAAGGATGTCGTCCTACCCCCGGGGTCTCTCATGTTAGGAGGTCTCTGTAATCTTTTTGTCATAGCTTCTGAGCAACCTCTCTTCACACGATAACTCCTAAGGGTGTGCTGCGTGAAGAAGTCAGCGAACAACTTTACCTCCCCAGTAGTGTTGCTTTATATCCCCCATTTCGTCAATATTTCTTCATAGGTGTGCTCATTTTCAAGTGCCACCACTGAGAAAGGAAAAATATATGTGTTCATCCCCTCTTTACCTCAGATGATGTTCCGTTAAACCTCTTTTCAGCTGTGATGCTGTTTCTTAGTAGCTGCTTCAGCAGTTGATGAGAAACCACCCACGATACGATTAACCTACGCGATTACTACTCCAGAATAGCGCATAGAGCGTAGTCGTTGTGTTTTTTTCTGCGCCACTTCTCATTATCTTCTCTTCCTTTGGATTTGCCATTTCTTTATCGAATTATCGATCTTCGCGGTCGGTTTGGTCGATAAGCAAACGCAGATTTATTTCCTCTGGCGCTTGTGCTTTCCCCAGAAGCAATTTCACCTCTCGACTGTTGTAAACCCTTTCCCTTTTAGCATTCGAAAAAACAGAGAAAAGGCGCATAAATTCTGAATTTCAGAGGAACCAAAAATGCAACGGTTACTCTCTCGTCGTCTGGGTAATCGCTTGGCGTTTCCCTTAGTCGCTGCTATTGCTACGTCCTCACGCCCACAAGTTCCTGTCCGTCTCGGTTCAGTTGCGTATGCGCGCGTTGCTCCTTCTTTCCAGTGCTCACAACGATTCTACTCTGGCGGCCACCACGAGGAGCCGGCCTCGCGCAGCGGTCAGTACCTGTTGGACAAGAACGACGTCCTCACCCGCGTGCTAGAGGTCGTGAAAAACTTTGAGAAGGTTGATGCGTCGAAAGTCACCCCCGAGTCCCATTTCGTGAATGACTTGGGCTTGAACTCCCTCGACGTAGTCGAAGTGGTGTTCGCCATCGAACAGGAATTTATCCTAGATATCCCAGATCACGATGCAGAGAAGATTCAGTCCATACCTGACGCCGTTGAGTATATTGCTCAGAACCCCATGGCCAAATGAATGGGTGGCGGCTGCTTCTTTTTTTCGTGCGGATATCCGGTACTGTTTTTGTTTGCTCAATCAGTACCAAATTGATTAAACGAGAGTTCTCAGCATACTGATACTAAAAGGGAGTAGTACGTAGGGTATTGTGAACCGTGTGCACAAGTGTTTTTCTTAGGATTTTTCTTTGTTGAAAAAGTTCGCTGTCGCGTAACTTTTAGAGTAGCCTTCGTGAGGTGAGCAGAGGTGCCGTGTGCATGGCGGAGAAAAAACATGTTGTTTCTGCCCTACTCTTGACTATTAGTGTGCTGCACTCAGCTGTTGCCTTCTTTGTTCTTTTCCGCCCAGAGACGGTAGTGATGCAACGATCATTAGCGGCCTTTTTTCCCCGACGCGGCGCTCTCTTGTGTATTCTTGTGTGAGGAATGAGGCGCTCTCGTGTCTTAACTTTTTACCCGTTCTACAGAAAGCAACGGTACTACTGCCTCTGCGCGGCAACACCTTTGATAGCTTGTAGGCTCACTGAGAATAAACCCCGAAATCCGAAAGACAAACAGAAATAAGACCATCACTTTTTTAAAGCAGTACAGAAGAGATGCCAGGGCTCAAATTCTGTGGTTTTTTCTTTGGAGAGGGGGCGGAGCGGAAAATTCCACCCTCATCACTGTTGACAACATACCAACGCTCTTGAAGTCAGAAGTTGTTTTTGGTACTTCACCACTCAAGAATATCCCTTACACGCTTTCCTTTCTCTTTCCTACACTACAATGTTCTCCATTCACATGCTTTATACTCAGCGTTCTCGTGCTGCTGTTTCTTTTTTTTTTCATACCTATAAAGACTATTCAGAAGAGAACCTGGTTGAGTAGTATTTCCCTACGCTCAAGTCCAATGCAGCAGAAACTACGGGCCACTGGGAGAGTTGTTGCGGCGCACAATCCCCGGAAAGCCCTCTCCCCATCGCTGTCGGATTCAACTGATGAAGGCGCCCTGTCGACGCACCTTGTGTCCGGCTGTGTTCGTCATGTTGGGCGCGTCACTAATTATTACTATGAGACGTCATCCTACGACGACACGTCGTCTTCTGAAAACCGAGAAGATTACGTCCCGCTAGCTTTTGAGTTTATCAATAGCAACCCCAGACGTTGTTTTGGGGCACCGACCTACTCAAAAATCCCATCTGGAGTCTGGGAGGAGGCGGACAAAGACGAAAGTATTTCTCTTTCCAATGTTCCACTCGAGGTTCTTGTCGACCATAACCGAATACGCCGGCAGTGTGGCCCCGGCACCAGGGACTTGCATCAAACTGTGGTGACCTCGTCAAAAAGGAGCAAATATGATGACGATGACGACTCCTCTACCGCTTCCGATGCCCTTCCGATAATGTTTGAGCGACGGAGGAGGACACGCCAGATTGGAAAAGTCAAGCCAACTACATATGAGGTTTTCGATGCAGAGTCGCCTATTTCACTTTCTGATGAAGAAGAGGCGCCACTGAACGCCCAGCTCATCCACACGCTGATTAAGCGATTACGCAACCCTTCGGATGAGGTTTCATTGGAGGCTTTTGACTTCGTAGACTTCAGCGATGAAAATTTCCAAGAAGAGCTTGTACCACTCCAGAAGATCCAGACGCTCCTCAGGGAGAGAGGCAATTTCCTTGTGGCTGACGTGAGGCGAGACCGTGAGATCAAGGACGCTGTTGACTCTTTTCCACCAGAGAAGGCTATCGCCGCTAAGGTAAAAGCTATCAAAAGTCGTCAAATCAGGTCTTCAGAACCTCATAGTCGGTTGTGCCGTGTTGTGGAAGAGGACATAGAGAAGATGGAGGTATTCGCAGAACTTGTGGGAAGCCTCACTGACCCGAATGCAGAGGTGTCGCTGCGTGCCTTTGATGCAGTGGATTGGAGCAGTAAACATTTAGAGCCCGTGCTCGCGCCACTACGGGAGATCCGGGCCTGCATGGAGGCAATGGAGGTGCTCAAGGGTGTGCCTGCTGAGGGCAAGATGGGTGGCGAGCTTGCGCTGGAGACCAGGATAAAGAGAGCAGTTATGGCGCTGCCTTCAGATGAGGCCATGGCAGCGACGATACGCGCGGTGAAAAGTCGCGCGATTCCGAACAGCTCATCCAACGGCGATGCTATTCGTCACTTGGTAGCGCGCCTGAGGGAGCCAGGTCAGGTGGTTCCCGCCATCGAATTTGCAACGCTGGACTGGAACGACCGCAACTTCAGCCGTGTGCTCGCGCCACTACGGGAGATCCGGGCCTGCATGGAGGCAATGGAGGTGCTCAAGGGTGTGCCTGCTGAGGGCAAGATGGGTGGCGAGCTTGCGCTGGAGACCAGGATAAAGAGAGCAGTTATGGCGCTGCCTTCAGATGAGGCCATGGCAGCGACGATACGCGCGGTGAAAAGTCGCGCGATTCCGAACAGCTCATCCAACGGCGATGCTATTCGTCACTTGGTAGCGCGCCTGAGGGAGCCAGGTCAGGTGGTTCCCGCCATCGAATTTGCAACGCTGGACTGGAACGACCGCAACTTCAGCCGTGAGCTCGCGTCACTGCAGGAGATCCGCGCATGCATGGAGGCAATGGAGGTGCTCAAGGGTGTGCCTGCTGAGGGCAAGATGGGTGGCGAGCTTGCGCTGGAGACCAGGATAAAGAGAGCAGTTATGGCGCTGCCTTCAGATGAGGCCATGGCAGCGACGATACGCGCGGTGAAAAGTCGCGCGATTCCGAACAGCTCATCCAACGGCGATGCTATTCGTCACTTGGTAGCGCGCCTGAGGGAGCCAGGTCAGGTGGTTCCCGCCATCGAATTTGCAACGCTGGAATGGAACGACCGCAACTTCAGCCGTGAGCTCGCGTCACTGCAGGAGATCCGCGCATGCATGGAGGCAATGGAGGTACTCAAGGGTGTGCCTGCTGAGGGCAAGATGGGTGGCGAGCTTGCGCTGGAGACCAGGATAAAGAGAGCAGTTATGGCGCTGCCTTCAGATGAGGCTATGGCAGCGACGATACGTGCGGTGAAAAGTCGCGCGATTCCGAACAGCTCATCCAACGGCGATGCTATTCGTCACTTGGTAGCGCGCCTGAGGGAGCCAGGTCAGGTGGTTCCCGCCATCGAATTTGCAACGCTGGAATGGAACGACCGCAACTTCAGCCGTGTGCTGGCGCCACTACGGGAGATCCGCGCATGCATGGAGGCAATGGAGGTACTCAAGGGTGTGCCTGCTGAGGGCAAGATGGGTGGCGAGCTTGCGCTGGAGACCAGGATAAAGAGAGCAGTTATGGCGCTGCCTTCAGATGAGGCCATGGCAGCGACGATACGCGCGGTGAAAAGTCGCGCGATTCCGAACAGCTCATCCAACGGCGATGCTATTCGTCACTTGGTAGCGCGCCTGAGGGAGCCAGGTCAGGTGGTTCCCGCCATCGAATTTGCAACGCTGGAATGGAACGACCGCAACTTCAGCCGTGAGCTCGCGTCACTGCAGGAGATCCGCGCATGCATGGAGGCAATGGAGGTGCTCAAGGGTGTGCCTGCTGAGGGCAAGATGGGTGGCGAGCTTGCGCTGGAGACCAGGATAAAGAGAGCAGTTATGGCGCTGCCTTCAGATGAGGCTATGGCAGCGACGATACGTGCGGTGAAAAGTCGCGCGATTCCGAACAGCTCATCCAACGGCGATGCTATTCGTCACTTGGTAGCGCGCCTGAGGGAGCCAGGTCAGGTGGTTCCCGCCATCGAATTTGCAACGCTGGAATGGAACGACCGCAACTTCAGCCGTGAGCTCGCGCCACTGCAGGAGATCCGCGCATGCATGGAGGCAATGGAGGCCCTTCAACATAGGGTCGAGGAGAGAGTGATGTTCTGTCGATGGATCTTGAATGAAAAGATCAAAACGGCCACCATGTTGCTGCCGCCAGAAAAAGCGATTGCTGTTAAATCGCAGATGCTGAAAATGCGTGAGATGGCTCCTGCTGTTGGACGCAACTCTCCGTCTGTGAAGATTGCAAGGCTCTCTGCTGCAGCCTGGAGAAAAAAGAAACTTTCGGAGAGCATTCTCACGTCTAGCCCGAAAAGAGGGTTGATGAGAAAAGAGAGCCAGCTTTCGGCATCGAGCAGCCAGGTTATGCACGTAGGTGCGCAGGTGATTTTTTCGGAGGAGTCGATGTTTGCAGCAAAGGGGAGCACTGCTATCTCGGCTCGTTCCAAAAAGGTGCGTCGGTTGCGCAGCCGAGGTAGCCGAGGTGTTTCATTCTCAGAGATACAAGACAGTCCTCCCGGTGAGATTATCGAGGGCGAGCAAGAGCTCCTGGGAGGTACCAGACCGCAGCCCTCAGAGACCGAAACAACACTGCAATGGGTTTCGCACGCGCCATGTGCTCCTGCGGGAATGAAAAGGCTTGGACGACGCCCTTGCAACTTCCGGCAGGGCAATAACACATCGTTTGGGAGCAACCCTGCGAGGGAGCCTGGTGTGCTCCAAGAGGAAGAGGGCAGGACAATGAGAGCCCAGCGCAAAGCCAACCGCCGCCGCGCGCTTCGTAAAGCTTGCCGTAGCCTTTCTTTCACTAGTCTCCCCGATGTGGAAGCTGGTGAAGTGTTGGAGGAGTCGGTACCATCTCTCGGAAAAGCACAGGGACTATCTATTATGACAGATGTCACCCCAGTTCATTTGGGAGTTGACTCTAAGCCAAGGCCACGGCGGTCGCGTCTCGATTCCCCAAGGAACAAGTTTCCGATCGACGAGCCCACAAGCGAGGTCGCCGCTGACCTGGACGATGACAGCACCGCTCTTCAGGGTAAGGCACGCGCTGTCCAAGTGAAAAAGAAGCGCCGTGCGAGGGTCAAAAGCTGCAATTGGTCCTGCAGTTTTTCAGAGGTGGCGCTGGACGAGGCAGGTGAGATTCCAAACGACAACGCTGCTGCTTTCAAGGGCGTTGACCTACAGCATCAAAACTCGCAACCTGGGAGAGCGACGAATCTCGTGCGTCGGCGCTTGCCTGGTGGCGAGAGTAACGGGCATTCTGTGGGGTGCGGCATACCACAGGAGAAAGAGGACGGCGAGTTTGGTGTCACTGAGTTCTCCAAGGTTGTGCCGGCGAAGAGGCGGCGAGCGAACGTCCAGCGCACCCGCAGCGTGAACACCTCGATGGTTGTCGAGCTGCAGAGCGGCGAGATTGTCGAGCGAACGGATAAGATTAACAGCCAGTACACCTCTGATGTAAGCACCCATTCCGTGGCGGTGAATGCTAGGCGTACTCATCGCCAGGACACACCAGAAAAATCTCAGAGGTTGTCTCGTAGGGCATGTGACATCTCACTCACCACAGGGAAGCGCCGCCAACGGCTCCGTACCAGCAAGGAGCTGAGTGTTTCGGCTATTCCGGACGATCTGGCAGGAGAGATCGTCGAGGATACGCCGGATTTTCTCGATCCAACAACGCCTGTGGGCGACGTCTTTTCGAATGACGCTCTGTCAAGGATCCTCAGGAAGCCAGTAGGGCTATTTCCTCTGTTGAACGGCAATGAGGGCGGTTCCAGGCGCTACGTGGACCCTCCCATTTCATATCAGCGATCGCCTACAAAGAGTTCTCAGGGGCCTATAGTGCCGAAAGTTGACGGTTCTTTTATTCCAGAGATGATTTCTGCAACACTGCCGCCTTCGTCCAGCGCATTCTGTTAGTTAGCGGAGGTAGCTTCCCGGAGAACTCGGGTGGTCGCCAACGCACTTTGGGGGGATAGGTGGAGGAGGAGGCGGAGCACATTCCCCGAATACAGGCGTTGTCGTAATGAGAGCGGTGTCGAAGCGTGTGACGATGCTGTGTATTGGCAGTGCTTGGTGCAATGGAACCAAAGGAATGAATTTTTTTTTTAGCGAGAACACACCTCTCCTTCACTGCGTATCGACCCAGTGACTCTATATTCCCTCTTTTTCACCCTCTGTTTTGTATCTTCACGCCCAGGCATCCTCAAATGCGGTTGAGAGCGCACTGGGTTTGTGTCTATGTAAGCCGCATGTGCTTTTCCCTCTTTTAGCACATCGTGGCGGGGATAGTATGTGCGCAACAGTATTCATCCCTGAAAGGTTTTACCCCCCTCCCCCCCTTCCCCTTCCCCTTCCCCTCCCCTCCCCCTCCCCTCCCCCCCAAAAAGCGAAAGCTGCCCTGTGGCAACCGAGTCGATCAGAATTATTCCCCTCCAGGGTTCTTCTGGTCTAAATAAGATTTGGGGCTCCCTGAGTGTGCATCCCGCTGTCGGCATTTGGCTGGTTGTGTGTGGGTGCGCGCACATGGCGTCTCTTTCTGTTTACGATCCTTAAATCGCTCTGGTGCTTTTTTTTTTTGCTCCCGGTGTTTGTGAGACGCAAGGAGTATTCACATGCACATGAGTCTCGAGTCCACCCTTTTGGCACTGGTGACGCCTCCTCCTTTCCCCGTTAGCAAATCTATTTATGGAGAAACTTTTTTACCCTCAAACAAACGAAAAAATGTGTTGATCTCTTATTGCACGCCTCAATGTGGATTTTTTTCCTCATTTGTTTCCGACGGTCTCTTTCACTTTTCTTTGTACGCTTTTATTCCTGCTGTCCAGCTCGCTCTGTGTGTGTGTGTGTGTGTACGTGTGTTATCGTCTGTGATGTTCTTCGGTTTTCTTGTCTCTCTGTTTTCTCTGCCACCCCCTACTCACCCCACTCACGCCATCCCTCCCCTCGCTCACTCTCTTTTCGTTTGTGTGGGTGAGTGTTTATTGGTTTTTTTTTTTGATCGCTGTTTGTTTTTTCTTCCGTAGCTTCCGATGGGCAGTCCAGGCAGGGGGGTTTCTCGCTCATGACTTCCCAAGAAAAAATGGAGGGGCTACGAAGGATAAAGGACAACATTGATCACATCGTTTCTATGTGCTGTAGCCAAAGAAGAGGTTGTGTTCACGTGAGACACCTTAGGACGATGGAGGCCGCCACTGGCGTCTATACCAACCCCCGTGGTCATCCCCCTTTTTCTTTTTCAATTGTATGTCTGTTTTTTCTTTTTTTTTATACGCTGTCAGAATTTCCCAGATGCATGCCTAACTTGCTATACATGTGTGTGTGGGTGTGTGTGTCTGTGTATGTGTGCGTTTTTTTTTATCTTCCCCACTCTTCCCCACTCTTCCCATTCTCCCCTTACAATTTCTTTTCTGTTCCCCACTATCTTAAGAACAGGAAGGGGGGTCGAGACAAGGAGGAGGGTAGCTGGTAGTTTGTAGCTATGCACTACTGGATGAATGCGTGTGTGTGTGAGGGGCAGATCATAGAAGGGGTGAAATAGGCTACACGGACGGTTGCAATGACACCAGCATCAAAGGCGGTGCCGTTGGTAGCCGGAGGTTGAACAATCGTGCTCGGAAGCATTGCACTTATGGTCGCTAGTTTCGTGTACGAGTTGGTGTGCACTCGGCTTATCCAGTGTCGCAAAGTTTTTTGATATCATGCACTGCCGCCGCACAAACAGCCAGCCCCCCATTGATTCTCCCCTTCCCTCCTTCTTTTTACCTTCCCCCACCAACGCTTTCTTTTGATATCACTTTTCGCCTTTTTTATTTTCGCTATAGCGCATGTCTGCTCCCCCACCTTTTCCCCATGATTGGAACTCTTGTTCGTCATTTCATGAGTGTTGTTCTTCTCCCTCCCTCAGTAGCGTGGATCTGTAACGCCCTGTGTGTGTGTGTGTGCGCGCAATGTTTTTCCCTCTGTCATTCGTGTTCTTGGTTATGTATCGCTCTCTCTTCGGCTTTCTTTTTTTTTTTAGTAGAACCAGCCTACACACGTTTTTATTTCGTCTATATTCCTTTGTATGAAGTACGCACACACGCAAAAAAAATCTGCTTTGTCTTCAGTGCCACCCAACGGATTTACTTGGTCTGCAAGGGTTGTCGTCGTCTCTTGCTCACGGAAGCGATAAACTCACTGCGCGCGACAACTCCCTGGGTAGATCCTCATGGGCACTCGTTCTGGCATGTCTGGTTTTCACTATGCCCTCTCCTGCGCACCGCTGAAACTTTTTTTAATCATTCCCCCGATCTCCTCTTCAATGTTATTGTCTCTTCCCTTCACCTGTTGCACTTCCAACCACGCTTTTCAGAGAAACTGCATCCGCATTCACAACGTATCCCATGTGGCGACTGCACATCCCCACATCATTGTCGGATCCGCCAGCTAATGGCAGTGTTTCCATTATCGTTGGGCAGCGGTCTTGCATCTCTTCTGCAGTTGCAGCTCCTAGAACAGTGTGCGTACTGGCCGGCTATGTACCGTGCGATGACCCCAGCGTGGCCGAAGAGCAAATGGAATGCCTGGAGCGTGTACTCCCCTTTGGCATCGAGGTCCTGGGCTTTGCAGGCGACATGGGTGCACTAAAATCGCTCGCAACGCAGTTGTCTGAGCTGAGAAAGAAGGAGCTCGTTGAGGTGATCGTAGATAATGGAAAAGGACTCTGTCAACTCGATTGCCGCATGTTTGGCGCGCCAGAGGTGAAGGTGGACGTCGTTGAGAGCGAGATTGCTTTTGTTGAGGCTCGTTTCGCCTTCCACACGTACGACAGAACTTTTCCTTTGCTGGTCTCCTGCTGCAATGCACCTCCGCGAGTGGTGGACGGCGAAGGCTACACGCCTTTGACTGAGGGTGCTTCCTCGTCTCCAGGCAGTCTGGAGCTCGTTCAGACGGGTGCGGCGTCGAGCACTCTTGGCATTTACGTCGTGATGGCCCCATCGTTCATGAGCGCTAGTGGGCTTTATGAGACGCTTTTCCGTCAGCTGAGGGCTGCGTTGAGGGCCGGGACTACACGCCTCATTATGCTCAATGCGCACAACGCTCACCTTTCTTATTGCTGTCGTGTCAAGCGCCGCGCTAACATACTTGCCAACACAGGCGACGTCACGGAGGACGAGTGGGCTGAAGTGTTGGAGATGATGGAGGATGCAACTGGGGAAATAGTGTCGCGCGGTGATCTTCGCGGTTTGAAGCCTCTTTCCCAGTCCGCGGAGAGAGATGAAACGTCTGCAGCGCAGGCAGTGAAGAAATCGACTGCTTATTTTTTCTTTTTCCTCGTTAGCTTCCTCGCCGTGCCCATCGCTGCTCTTGTGCTGATGCGATGAGGCACGACAGGAGTGGATTCTTTTCGAGGCGGCCTGAACCACTCGTTGTAGTGTGAAAGACCGCACCCCTTGTCGCGAGGGCATCGCTAACAAGATAAGAAATCAGGTTACATACACCGGGGGAGTTGTTCACTTCACTCGGGCATGATATGCCACACGTGCACAGAGGGGGATCTTTACCGTTGCCGCCATTTTTCCTGGGACTACGGTCTCACAGCTATCAATATTCAGCTTCCGAGGCAGAAGAGTGAGGGCTGGCTGACCATACTATCTCCTTCCATCCAAGACCTCTGAGTGTCTTTGCCAGTGTCAAAAATGACCCTCTTTTCTGTATTCTCGGTATCTGTGTGCATCGATTCGCTGCGTAGCCTCTTCTTCTCGAAGTCTATCTTCTCACCACACCAATCTGCGCAGAATCAAACACTTCTTCCGCCCACCGGACACCACCTTGGCAGCAGCAACGAAAACACTCTAGGCGATTGGGGCTCTTGAAACACATCCATAATAGTTTCTCAACGGTGGAGGGACAGTGCCAGACGCTTTCCTGCAAGGGGGGAGAAAGCTGTCGAACGCGTACTTGATTGTGCCTGACACACGGAAAGCGCAACGAAGGTTGAGTGCGCCCTGCGGCGTACATTTTGGCAATGGGAATCTTAGGCTTATCCAAGCTGCTCTACGACAAGTCCCCAAATGCTATCCGGGAGCAACAGCTGAAAAACTTCTCTGGGCGCGTTATCGCAATCGACGCGTCTATGAGCATTTATCAGTTCATCATTGCAATGAAGGGGTTTCACAACGGGGAGGGAATGGAGCTCAAAAGCGGGTATGGCGATGTGACGTCACATCTCAACGGGCTCTTTGCTAGAACACTCCGCATGATTGATGAGGGGATCAAGCCCATATATGTCTTTGACGGCAAGCCCCCGAAGCTGAAAGCCGACGAGCTGGAGGCACGCCGTCAGAAAGCTGCCGAGGCGGAGAGAGAGTTTGAGAAGGCAAAAGACGCCGGTGACGACGAAATGATGGAGAAGATGGGCAAGCGAACGGTGCGCGTGAGTCGAGAGCAGATGGAAGAGTGCAAGAAGCTTCTGCAACTCATGGGTGTTCCTGTCGTCCAAGCCCCCTCTGAAGCGGAGGCGCAGTGTGCAGAGTTAGTGAAGAAGGGCAAGGCTTGGGCAGTGGGAACGGAGGATATGGATGCCTTGACGTTTGGCTCCAAAGTAATGCTCCGCCACCTAAGCCTTAGTGACGCAAAGAAGCGACCAATAGCAGAAATTCACCTCGACACTGTGCTGCGGTCCACAGATTTGTCCATGGACCAATTCATCGATCTTTGCATTCTGCTCGGATGCGACTACGTTCCAAAGATTTCTGGGATCGGCCCTCAAAAGGCGTGGGAAGGCATTAAGCGCTATGGCACCATCGAATCGTTTCTAGAGTCCCTCGACATGACTAAGCACAGTGTGCCTCCCGACTTTTATTACAAAGAGGCCCGGGCTTTTTTCAAGAATCCGGAGGTGACCCCTGCGGAGGAAGTGGACATTCACTTTTCCGAGCCGGACGAGGCGGGTCTGATTCAGTTTCTCGTGGAGGAGAAGGTTTTTAACCCCGAGCGCGTAAACAAGGGCATCGCACGGCTGAGGGCTGCCCTCACCAAGAAAACACAGATGCGACTGGACAGTTTCTTCACAATAAAGGCACCGCCGACCGTAGCCGCCGCCCGGACGCCGATCGTTGGAAAGAAGAGGCCGCGAGACGGCAGATCTGTGCACGTCTCCGGAATCTTACAAAAGACGACAGGTGGGCATAAAAAAGCTGTCAAGAAGTAGATGCGTTGTTCATAGAACCGGGTTTGAATCACTAGAGACATGGCTCTGTATCTCTCAGTGAGAATGCTGACACGAGTTTATCTATATGGAGCAGCGGCTCATCTAATGTTCGATCTTGGATGGGGTGCCCAACTACTTCGCATTCTTTTAGAAGCAAGCGGGATGAGTCGAGTGCTGTCGTCATGGAAGAAAGAGCAGAGCGTACTGAGTGTGTTACCTAATTGTCGGAGGGTGCCCGCTGAAGTGACTGCGCCCACAGAAACCACGCAGTTCTCTGCGCAGGAGGGGGGAAGGGAGTGAGTAATGGTCTGGCGGCGCGACAAGATCGGCTTTATAAACCGCCCACTTCCGCTCTTGTACGCAAGAGAGGGGCGCCACACGTTCTCTTGTCTACACACGCTTGCATCATAATGGGAAGGCTCATACACTGAGTGGGCAGTACATCCCATTCTCTTTTGCTCTTCTCGATGTGGTGCGTTGCTGTTGCATAAGCCCGCACCAGCACCCCTTCGTATGTTCACACTTGCCCATCACACTCTTTTTCTCCATCTTTCGCTTCGGTGAGGCGCAACGCAAAAGGTGCCCTACACGATGGCCGTCGTAGGAGGCGCTGCGCAGAGCGACATCGACTTATGCGTGGAGTTTCCCCTCTTCTCCCTGCAGTACGCGCATGTCTTCTGCAAGAGACACCGCATACCATGACCTTTAGGCAGGGTGCTTCGTTCTCCTGGCGTCAATCACCCCGGTTTAGCAGAGGAAAGCGCGTACACCAGGGAGGCGTCTCGGTGCTTTGATAAGAAGAGACTATATTTAGCTAGAAGCCCTCCCCCCTGCTGTCCTCCGAGGAGACATCGAAGCTGTAGTGGCGTGGATTTCATAGGATAGCACCGTCAGACAAGTAAACGTCACGCGCGGCCACGTGCATGAGAGGATGACCCAATGACAATGGAAGTCCTTGATCAAATATGAACCAAAGTCAAACCTAATTCTCACGTCACCAGAACAGACTTTGACTCGGGACTATTCGGGGGAGGGGGCAATTCGACGTCCGAAGCGGGCTCGGGTCCATTGTAAAACGATGGGCGCAGCTACAGCGGTGGGTCGTGTGCAGGTGATACGGACAGCTCAGCATGTCCCAGCGCAGGCGGGAATCTGGTGACAATACTGAACGCTACTCCATGCGCTGCGGTCCTTTAACCATGACTGTATTGGTTTGATTGTGGCGTTGAGTGGCTACTGCGCCACCGAGTCCACAACTCACTTTGAAGGGGGGGAGTTATGACCCGGTGTCACCAGCGACGATAGTGACTTGAATTATAGTTTCCTTGTAAAGTGAACTCAAGCCTCTACAGCACCCCTGCTCGAAAGAATTAATTCATGATGGCCAAGCCTACCACAGCAACGAAAACGCGAAAGCGCGTATGTTTCAAAGCCCTTCGTGGACCAAAGTAATCACCAAGACTCGAAGGCCCACCAGAGAAAGTAGAGCGAATAATTCATGTGCGATCGAACCGGCCACAGTTCCACCATGCATATACAACTACAGAGTATCACTCAAGGATCGGGGTAGCATTCACGTCAGGTACACCCCAATACCTTACTCCCTCTCCCCCCATGGCCACGGCAGCTCGTGGCTGTCGTTTTCGTGAAATGTGTTTGGTGCCATCTACTTTCTCCCCTATCCATTTCTTCCTTTCCGCCTCATATCTCGGATATTTGCCTCCATTTTCTCTCTTCATCCCCGCGGCGTGTCCCTGCGCGCGCCAGCACCACCCGTGAAGTGCACCCGAAGCGTTTGCCTGGGCCTCAGTGTGGGGTGTGTCGCCTCGCTTCATTGCTCAGGGATGTCTAGTGGGGCTTTAGGCCGTGGCTCATTTCACTCCGTTGTGGCCGGAGCGAATCCGCGTCGCATCCCCACCTACTACAACTCGGCGTATGAACTCATTCAACTGCATCGCGCTCACCGCGACGTGACGCGCCACTTCCTCGTTCGTGATAAGGTGTTCGACAACAAGTTCCCGGGCTGCGCGCTAGCCAATGGTCTCTTCAAGATGGTTCCGAACAAGCGAAACAATTTTCATGCACGTGAGGTGACCGAATCGATTCGGCATCGCACTATATGGGCACAGCGCATCCAGCAACAACGCGCCATCAACGCGTCCATTCTTGACGACGCCGCAAAGGAGCTCAATGCGGCACATATGGAGGACCGCTTCTCGTACCGCACCCCCGACGCGGCGGCATACTTTAGCCCACAGGAGTATACCGTAGCCAACAACTGGCCCAACTTCTGGCAGCATCCCACAGAAGAACATGTAGTGCCAAGGCCGCGCTGGCGTCGTGAACCGGACTTGGGCGGCATCACGCGCGTGCGTGACGTCGTTGCAACTGGGGTTGCAGATTTCTAACCAGCAGCGAGTAAGCGTATCTATGCATTCGCGTGAGGAGGAGCAGAGGGGTGTAGGGGGGGGGAGGTTGGTTGATGATGATGATGTCTGGCTTGTTTCTGAAGCGACATTTTCGTCTGCGTTGGGTTTGTGTTGATTTTATGTTCGAGTCTCCACGGGCCGAGAGACTGACTTGTCGTTCTGTTACCGCGCCGACCTTGATGAGTGCGGTTGCTCTTTTTCCCGTTCGCTGCACTCGCTTTGTTTGCTAAGGGGAAGCAGCAACACAAGTAAGAGGCAAAAGAGACTTCAACGGGTTAGCCCGCCCACCAAAGTTGAATGGGTGAGTGTCAAACTGGGGAAGTGGTCGATTTCCGGTGAAGGAGGCGCTTTTGTTTTGGACACTATGCGTCTCTTGATTGCGTGCATCGTGTTCCTCCGAGTGCTGCTGCCTCCAGTCACATTCCTGTGAGACTCGAGTACAGGGTCCAGCCCTCTCCCCCCCTCCCTTGCGTGTTCTCCACAGCCAGAGGGAGACACTCTTCGCAGAGTCCTATGCGACTACCGGCGTTGCAGTAAGCGAAATCAGAAGAACGCAGCCTTTGCGCACATCTCTTATGGTCATTCCACTTTACAAATTACATCTGCTTTGACCCCCCCCCCTCTCCCTCCCTTCACTCTCTCCAGGTAAAAAACGGATCCTCGTGGTGCGGCGACGATACGAGAGCGAACAAAACCTGGCCTTATAAGACGCCAACGCGGATAGCCCAGCCACAGTCACGGTCTCAGTCCTTACGTGTGGCTCTGTTTCCCTCCCTGTCCTCTACGTATACCTGCGCGGTTTACCATCGGTGTCGTCGCGCCGATCCGCTCGGTTCCATCACTGTCCCTGTTTGGGTCTCGTGTGGCACTTTTAGTGTGTATGCACAACTCCGTCGACGGCTTCTGGGCCGCGTGTGGGGGCTGTGGTGTCACCAGCAAGAAACTTTTTATTCACAAGACGGGAGCAGCTGCCTCGCCAATCGGTCTCGTTCTCGGCGAGGCGGTCAAGGATGGTAGCCCACTGATCACTGTACCGTACAACTCCGTTTTCAACGGGCAAACACTGAGAGGAGACGTGCTGCCTCGTGCGCTCCCTCCATTTCGCAAGATGTTGTTGTTCTTGACGCGACGAGGTCGAATGGGTGCCTCTACCGCACACAGTTTATGGCTCGCGTGCTTTGTAGCATGTTATCAGCAACAGTGCGCGGTCACCAGCGTTACAAAGCGGTGGCTGCTGCAGCCACTGCTGAGCAACGCCGTGTATCCTCCATTGCCGAACCCCTTCACGGAAGGTAACAAATTTGCTTACTCTTCGTTACGTCGGAGCTCCGCAGCTGAGCTGCAAGTGATGGAAAGGCGAGTACTAGATGAGCTCGATTTGACCTATTGGATGCTCCGTCACTACATGAAACGCCGCGGTGTATCGCCGGAGCTGCGCCCGAGCAGGGATATGCTGGTACAGGCCCACCGTACCGTCATGCAGCGGGCACTCCTGTTGCCGTGGAACGGAGAGCCATCTGCGCCGGCGGATCTTTCCGAAATGATCGAGACATCACCAGACCTCCCCCTCTTTCCTTCTTTGGTGCCTGCAATCGATCTGATACGGGCAGCCCCGCCCGAATCCCCAGCTGGAGTTGAGGATAGCGGGGCGGAGAAGGACCGCGGCAACTGTGCCATCTTCACGTGTGTGCAGTCGGACTTTTTGTCGTCATCCAGCAGACGCCGGGTCATCGTGGAGACAGCACCGCTGGCCGCCCGGAGGGTGGTGGTCTGCGCTACGAAGCCGCTCAAGAAGGACGTGGAGCTGTTTATGGAGTTTGAGTAACGTGCAGCGTCCTCCCTCTTCACCGGCATTTCGGGATCGGGTGGTGTATGTGAGACGCACGCTTGCCTGCGCAGCACTCATTCTTCACAGAGCTCATACCTATCTCCCGCGCGCTTCCTCATTTTCTTGTGCCAAATCACGAGGAAGACGGGGCCCGTTAGTAGGCGCCTATTGGTGGCGATACCAACCATATTTTGGCGTGCGCTCCACTGTTCACGTTTGGGTTTCGTGTGTCGGTACTGTTTTCAGCTCTCGATTGTGCTTGTCCTTGTAATTGCTGCCACTGTGTGGGCACGCCCATCGCTTTCCTCATCCTCATCCTCACGCCTCCTTTCCTTCTCTCCTGCTGCTGTGATGCCCCTTTTCACGCCTGATTCTGGACCCTCCACGTTAATGCCGTGTACTCCCCCCCCCCCCCCACGGGGGAAAGAAAGAAGAAGCGAGTACGTCACAATTGATATGGCAATCGGCCTACCATTTCATCCCTCCGCAGCTTCTGTGACGTCTCGCGGACTTACTATTCTGCATCGACTCCCTGGACACGTTTTCGTTCTCCTGACACATCCCCTCCTCATTTATTCGTCTAACCCGCAATGCCCAATCCGGAGAGTCGCACCATTTCTGTTCTTGTTCTTCAATTCCCCCCCCCCCTCTTCTCGCCATTATCACTGCACTGTGGTTTCACGTGCACCCCGCTTTTTGGACACATGCACACACACACACACACGGCGTCTTTTTGGTTTTGTCTATCGTCTCCTTCACATTTTCGGGTGCGTTTGCGTGAGTAAAGGCGCCTTTTCGTGTGCGCAGCCACTCCCCCCCCCCCCCCTCATCCCCTCCCTCCCTCGTGGGCAGTGATTGCCTTTTTCCGTAGCAGACATCTCTTATTTTGTGTGTGTGTGTGTTCGTGTTTTCTAGGTGCTACACTCCTCACTTCTTCTCTAACGCGTTCTCGAATTCAAACTCACAGGGGCATGCACCTTCACACAGGAAAGGCCCGTTTCCCTCTGCTTTGAAGCATTCCTTTCTTTATTTTTGGTTGTTTGGATCATCCCTCGTCAAACATGTCTGAGTCAACCGTGCTGAATGTGTCTGCGATGGAGAAAAGCGACTACAAGAGCTGCGATGCCGCCCGCGCCGCCTTCTACGCCGGCGACGTGCAGGCGTCGCGCCGTGAGCACATGAAGCCGCTAGACATGGAGAAGCACAATTCAAGTGCCTCCGAATACGTGAAGTCTGTTGTCTTTGGTGGTCTGGACGGCATAATGACTACCTTCGCCATCATTGCCGCGGCGGCCGGGAGTGGGGGCAATTATGCCACAGTTCTCATCTTTGGTTTCTCCAACGTCATCGCTGATGGATTCTCCATGGGGTTTGGCGAGTACGTTTCTGGCGAGGCGGAGCTTGAAAATGCCTCCTCGGAGCGGCGCCGCGAGGAATGGGAGGTGGAGAACTCATTCGACTTGGAGGTAGATGAGATGGTTCAGATTTACATGGCGAAAGGGCTTTCTTTCGACGACGCGCAAACGATTGTCGGCATTATTTCAAAGGACAGGAAGATGTTCGTCGACTTTATGATGGTGGAGGAGCTCGGGCTGCTGGTGGACCTCGACGATGCTTACGGCCCCATGAAACAAGGTGTTGTTATGTTCTTCTCTTTTTTGCTCTTCGGCACAATCCCTCTTCTAGCGTACCTTCCAGGTAAAGGCCATGGAACAGACTCCGTGTTTTTTGTTTCCTGTTTCCTCACATTGGTTTCGCTGATCTTTCTTGGTTCAGTGAAGGGTTATCTCGTCGGTGTCGATATGGGGCGCTCGGCGGTGCTTATGATTCTCAATGGCACGATCAGTGGTGCAGTTAGCTTCATGGCGGGTCGCTTGATTGAAATGGCACTGACTAAAGAGGTGCACCCTCTGTCTTGAGCGTCCATGTAAGGACTCTGGTTTACCCCTGAGGAGCAATTCTTGAGCGATACACGCTCTTGTATATGTTGTGGCTTCTATCGCTTTCTTTAAGATCCCTCGATCAGCTTCTTTAGGTACTTGCTCTGTACAAGGCGTCAAGTCTCATCAGTGCCGCGGTTGAAGGGGTCACCCTCGATGGGGCGTCCAGTATTATCACATTCATTGCACCACAGTATTTCTCAAGTGCATTTGCGTGTTGAGAGTCCCCCCACCCCTTAGCTAAGAGCGTGAACGTTGTCATAATCGAAGCTCACTTTGTTGCTGTTACTATAATCCCCCCTCCCCCTCGTCGTCCGTTGACTCTTTTCTTGCTGGATACATCCTCGCTGCATTGCAGGGCCACTACTAGTCGGGACGGGGGATAGGGCCGTGCCCTCAAATAGGCGACACACAGGAAGCAAGGTTGCGGGAGATGAGGGTGCGGCGATAGACTTTGGGACTCTTCACCTCCTTTTCTTCTTGCCCCTCTCCACCGTGTGGAAGGTGCCATTATTATGTGGGGGACTGCATGTCTATGTGACGTTTGCTGCCTCAAATGTATGTTGCCAGGACTCTTTTTTTTTTTTGAGAAATTCTGCCACACCGCCCACCTTCCCTCTCTCCCTCTCGCTTATCTGTCTCGTCTTTGTCTACTCCTCCTCTGCCCTTTGGGAATCGATGAGTTCGCGGTGATCGTATCCTTGTCGGAAAAGAAAGTCGCACTCGCGTGCAAGAAACGATTGCGACTATAATGGAGCCGAGGAGCCGTGTCCTTGGTGCCGTGCGAACCTTGTCTGACGCCGTCTCGGCGCAAGTCAAGAGCGAGGAGGCGTGGAGGCTAGTCATCCGAGTTGTTTCAGGCAGCTGCGAGTCCTTCAGCTTGCCTCAATTGGAGCAAGCGCTTTGCTACTTCACTAACCATAACAGCAACTACACCAACGTAGGGAAGGATGAGTTTCATGTGTTGGCAGAAGAGACGTTGAATAACTTGATCCGCTCCATCCTTGTTTACGACGACTTCTCCGGCTTCTTTGGCGATGCCGAGGTGTACTCCCTCTCGATGGCGTTTCAGTACAACCTGTCTGTGGAGGCTCTCACGCTGAGCGGCATCAATGTCAGCGACGAAGCGATTTGCTCTCTCTGCGATGCACTGGTGCGATCTCGCGTGAACTACATTGACCTCTCGAATACCCCACTAGAGAATGAAGCAGGCATGTCTATAGCTGCCTTGGCTCACATCAATCCGTATCTGCGCACTGTTATCGTGGATGACACCCTCATCGCAGATGACGTGCTGGATGAGATTGACGTTGCTTGTCAGTTTAACCAGAGCAACTTTGAAGGTAATCATGGAGAGATGGATGGATCATTGCTTCGCCCCGCTGATCTCGGCCGCTTGAAGCACCGCCTCCAGCAGATCATTCGGGCTCAGCAAAAAAAAGTTCACTACTGCGTGGCCCACTTGTTCGGATGTTGCCCCAATGGCGACGTGTGTCTGTACTCACACTCCCTCGGCAAGAGCGGACTGGACGATATCGATATGTCACTCTCTGCGAAGATATCGGAGCTGTTCGCTAATGGTGGGAATTGGGAGGACCGGCTGCCACCACGCCCGGCAGATGGTCCTTCCTGGCGTAATCCAGAGGACGAAGTTCAACGAGCGCCTCGTTCCAGCAAAGTTCGACGTCAGCAGGTAAGTGACAGAAACACCCCCTCGTCGTTGCCTGCCCCAGCTGTGGCGTCGCCGGCGCCGCGGTCACCATGGTCACTGATGCTGAGAGGATTGACAGGTATGTGCTGCGGTCTTCTTGTCGTGGGGCTTTCGAGCGTTGTCGTGCGCCGTCTGGGGCCACGTTCTTCCCTTCGTTGGGGGAAGTGACATCGCGCATTCATCGCACGGAACGCCTTCTTTTTTTTTCCATGCCGTACAATTAGCACGGTCACCGGTGGCAAAGCAAAGTCGAGCGAGGTGTGTCGGTCTCAGCGCCTGTGTACCCGAGTTAACCCTCATGCCTCAGCACGCTGCTCTTTTAGTTTTGGAAGGCAAATCACAGGTGCGTTTGTACGTGGCACGTTGGCCCCTCGCGCGCCCATGTGGCCAAGCTTCTGATTCAGCTCACAATATGTTTTCTGCCCCCCCCCCCCCCTTGCAACACACACAGAAAAAATGATGCGATAGGGAACTAAAGGGCAGTGCGTTATGAAGAGTACGGGCTGCTCGTTTTGGCGTTGTGTCACTTGCTTCGCCTTTAGCGTGTATGTGGGCGTGTTTTTTCTTGCCTGCCCCCCTCCCCCCGCTTCTCTCTTGCCCGCCTACCCCTCTGCTCCTCGTTAGCTTTCTCCTGTTCTCCCTCCTCATCTCTTTCTTTCTTCTTCACTGTGTCCTCACGAAACGAACGAGGTGGTTCCCTTGCCGTCTCCCCTTCCTCAGAGTTTCATCATCTGCAGCCCTCCCAAGCACCGTGGTGACGCTATCTCTAAGACCCTCGGCTCCCACCTTTCTTCTGTTTTCTTTTGTTCTTATTGAACCGGTGACAGCGAAGAAAGCCAGGCCTTTATCTGCAGTTCCTGCGATTTCCCTCTGTACATACGCACACCCGCACGATCACAGGCCCCGGTGCTCATACGCAGCTGTTTTCTCCAGAGCACATCTGCTTCGTCTACCTCTCTCTCTCGCCCTCTCCTATTCGCCGCACATTCCCGTGTCTTTTTTTTCTTTGGTCTGCATTAGTGCGAAACGCCAAGACGAGCTACGGACTCTAGTCATTACCGCTTGCTACTTTTTGTTTTTCATCACCATGTCGGGGAAAGGCAGCGGTCACGATCAGTCGACGGACGTTTTCTCGGCGGAGGGACGCGTGTTCCAGGTGGAGTATGCTGGCAAGGCTGTCGACAACAGCAGCACCGCCGTTGCTGCCTGCTGCAAGGACGGCATTGTGGTTGCCGTGGAGAAGATTCACTCGAGCCGCATGCTGGAGAACGGCTCGAACAACCGCATCCACGCCGTGGACCGCCAGGCCGGCATCTGCATCTGCGGTCTTTTGCCTGACGGGCGTGCAATTATCTCTCGTGCAAGGCTCGAGGCAGAGAATAGTCGAGACATTTTTGCCACACCGATCCGTGGTGCAGCCTTGGCCAACCGTGTGGGCGAGTTCATGCACGTGTACACCACCCACTTCGCGTACCGCCCGTTCGGGTGCTCAGCTATCATCGCGTCGTATGCGGATGATGGTCCACAGTTGTTTGTCAGCGACCCAAGTGGCACTGTTGCGGGGTACTACGGTGTCGCACTCGGCAAGGCCAAGACACTGGCGAAGAGTGAACTGGAGAAGCTCGACTTTGCCAACCTCACGTGCGAGGAGGCTGTAGTGAAGCTCGTCAATATTTTACACGAGGTGCACGACAAGCAGAAAGACAAGCTATACGAGGTGGAGGCAGCGTGGGTATGCGACAAGTCAGATCGAAAGTTCGTCCACGTGCCGTCTTGCATGATCCCACCGCCACCGTCAAGCTAACGGTGTCGCTTCTTCCTTTTTTTTTGGGGGGGGGGAGGGGTGACGTATGTGAGCTGCAACCGATAGGTGAGACAGAGGTGGAGAGTGTGCATTTATGAACTGTTGCGTCAAGGACGTGTGTGTGTGTGTGTGTGTGTGTGTGATGCGGTGCACGCACGCCTTCCCCTGCACATTCTGTTCTTCGCCTTCCGCATCCCCCTTCACTTGTCTCCTCTAGTCTTTTCCCCTTTTCTTTGACTGTTGTATTACTGTAGCGTGTGCATGTGGCTCGAGAGGAGGAGGGGCAAGCGAGGGTCCCCCTTTTCCTCTATTTTTGTATTGTCGCGTGCGCCGCATGTGTTGTGTCAGATGCCCGCGCACATCAAGCACCAGAAAACGAAGGCAATGAGAGGCGGAGTAGCGGCGTTGAATAATAGCCTGAGTGAGACGTCTGTATGTGCGTGTCTGCGCGGCGGTGGGAAAGAGGCGGAGGAGAGAGCCTCCAAGCCTCTCCATGTGTGTGACGAGGTTTATTGAAAAGAGGTTATCACTTACTCTGACAATTTTACGTGTCTCTCTCCTCCATTCTTTCTCCATTTTCGCGAAGAATAGAGAACTTATTCGGTCGCGGCAGCGTCTCGCCCGCCCCTGCACGTGTTACCCTCTGCCGCCCGTGTATCCCTCCCTCCTGATGACCTTCCATGTCCTTTTGGCTTTCTTTCCTTTGCATATGCGCAAACGGTGTGGCAGCGTGTATTCGTTGTGAATGACTGAGTTGATGATGTGTCTGAGCAAAGCACCATTCTGAAAAAAGTGTCCCGACTGCAGCCAATTCGGGCGAGCACTGCCACTGCTGCCCACCTCCCTCCTTTGGTTCTCGCGGTTCCGTGTATACCGTCACGGGATTCATGTATTACAGAAAAGAGGTACACGTGTGTTATACTTGCAGTTACACACACGCACGCACACACAGAGAAAGCAGACTCCCAGGTTTGAGCTGTTGGATACCTGACCGCGTGAGACGCGCGTGCTCTGCTGGTGACAGGAAGTGCTGTGCGCGCGCCATTTTACTTGTTTCCTTTCCTTCTCCCCCCTCACGTGCTGGTTCCTATGCTCCGCCTATCTGGTGCTTCTCCTCCCTCCCCCCCCTCCACCCCCAACCCCGGGGTCCATTAGACTCTTAGTATAAATCTTAAAAGAAGCGCACATGCTCCACAGCTCTCTGCGTTACGGCGTGCACAGGGTGGGCTACACTCACCCTCATCACCTCCCGGTTCCATGCGCGCAGCGTTGGGACCTCCGACTCGCACGCGCGCGCATCTTTCAGGAGTATATCGAGGAGAAGGCGCCAGGTGCATGGCAGTTGGAAGACGAGCGCCACATGTCGCCGGAGTTCAAGACCTTCACCGGCTATCCTATGCGCAACTTACGGCCTGGGTATGGTCAGAACTTGCCCGAGTTCATCATGAAAAAGAGGCTCCCGAACAACACGCATTATGAACTGTTTGCTCGCCGCGATATCCCCAACGAAGACAATGCCATGTATGGAAAGCTCCTGTATGACATGACGATTCACGGCACTTCTTTGCCTTCCACGTATCGAATGCATAAAGACATCAACAAAGCGCAGCGCAATGACCGCAAGCTGTCGGGCAATCGCTTCAAAGTACTCAACTCTAGCGGCGCCAAGAACCCACCCTCTGGATTTGAGCCCTTGCCTGATGCTGGCGAGGAGGAGGATGAATGAGAGAGCAAAAGGAAACACCCTCCCTCTCATGGTTGCTCTTCACTTGAGATACACCGGTGACGCTGCTATCCGATCATGCAGATCTCTGAGCCTTCTCTCTACAGCTGACTTGGTGCTGGGGTGCTGCAGTCTTGCAACGGACATATTTCTCGTATTGGCGTTTCTTCACATTTCTTTGCGGTCGCTGGTGTGACATGTGTATTTGCTGCCCCCCCCCCCCCCTCATACTTCGTGTCAGGGTTTCATGGATACCGCAAGAAGTCGATAGGTGGGCGACGGTCAAGTAAAGTGGAGCGAATGCGTCACTCGTAAGCCCGGTCACGGTGCAGGCGTCTCCTTTTCTTGCCATTTGAGCGCTGCGAAGTGAGTGGGCGAGAGGAGGAAGGGGAAGAGAGAGCACTGAAGAACTTGAGTGCAGATTTGAAGCAACGCACACCGACATACGGAGATCCTCTACCGCCCTTCCTTTACATACACACACACACACACACACACACCATAGTGGTGGTCTCTTTACTCGCATGATGTGGCTTTAACGAAGGACAGGGGGGGTGTACGGCATCTTCTGCGCATAAATATATGCCGGTTGCGCCTTCCGCCTCTCTTCGCTCTCCGCCTTGTTTTCTCTACTTCTACTCTTTACGCGAATACACATGTCAATGATTTCTTGTCTCCCAATTTTGCTCGTCAAACACTGTCCTCCCTACTAACGTTGCCTCTTTCTTCTCTCGGTTGTTAGTGAACCGAACTGTGGCAGCGTTTGGGAAGTTTAGCGTCTTCTCAGTTCCCGCCTTTCTTCCTCCCCCCTCCGCCCCTTCTGTTCACCTGCTGCTGCTGCTGCTGCTGCTGCACCGTATCAACGGCTTTGGCGATGCAGGATCAGTGGAAGATCGATGTAGAGTCAGAGGACCACAGGTCTCGCCGCGACATGACGGAGAAGTCCATCACGCGTTACGTGAAAGGCGAAATAGACCGAAAAGTGACTTCTTCCTCTACGTCGAGTTCTGTCTTTGTGTCGGACTGCTCGTGGATCATGGGTGCGTCGGTCGCCCAGCCCGCCTATCTCTGCTGCGGGCTCAGCAACGGCAGTGCTTGTCTTCTCAACACATCAAACCTCTCCAAAATTTACCTCTTCGAGGTTGATCGAGATTCCCGTAGCTCGCCGCGCGATAGCGATCGTGGAGGTCAAGGTCAGAGATCTGAACGTGAGTCTTCTCTCTCGCAGCAGCTCGTCGCTGTGGCAACGCACACAGTTCCAGTTGGTACCAATCCAGCCGCTGCACAGGCACTGCTGTGCATCACGCTCGACAACGCCGTGTGTGTGTGTCCAATGGATATGTCGACCGTGCTGGAGCGAAAAAAAGTGTCGCGCAGTGATCTTGCCAGGGTGAAGTCGTTCCCAGCGGTGGGCACCGGTACGGTGCTACACTCGTCTGTTCGCTTTAATTCTAAGGGCAATCACATCTTGGCGCTGCTCTGCATTGGTCAAGAGTCCTCAGTTGCACGGGGCCTATCATCAGTCCGCTACTGCGCGGCCATTATCACATCGCAGGACGCTACCGTGTCCCTCCAGAGCAAATACACGTCAGAGCAGGACTGGCACTTTCTTGTTCCTCCGTCTGCCGTTGGAGATTCACACTCCGATGTTCCAGTGGAGCTGTGCTACTGCGCGTGGTGGGCATCAGACACACTCGTGTGCTTGTGGTCAAACAGCGCACTCCAGTTCCTGAACGCGGCGGACATGCGAGTAATTGGTGAGTGTCGTCTACTGCGCCACTGCGCCCCAGATGCGGTGACTAATGCTGCTGTAAGCCAGTCAGGTGCCGTGGCAGTGGCCGATAGCGCCTTGTCTGGCCTCGTTGCTGTTGTTCTGGATCATCACCTTGCCGCATCATTTCACGTGACGACGCAATACAGCGCCACCTCAGAGCTCCAAGAGCAGAAGCGCCATCGTAGTGAAGCGCTCCTCGCTGTGATGGTAACTCCCACAATGCAGACCTACTGCACGGAGGACATCCCTATCTGTGAAGTCCACCTCGTTCAATCATTTTCATGGACGGTTGTTCTGCTGCTGGAGAGCGGTGCACTTGTTTTCCTAGACGCAGAAACGATGCGGCTGTCCGTGCATCGCCCCGTGACTCGCTTGCGGGCCCCAAACGCCAGCCGGTATCACGCGGGGGCCTTGATGGCTTCCCCGCGGCACTTTTTCTGCATTTTTAACGGTAGGCCGTTTTCAGCTGTCGTTGTGGAGCACAACACGGCGATATTGCTCAAGTCCCAATGAGTGGAGATGGGGCGTTGAGGAGTTGAGGAGAAGTCCACGGACGCCGTCGTCTTTTTTTCTGCCTCTGCGATATCCGAAGATCGCCCCTGGGCCTTCTTGCTTTCTAGTGGTAAGCGATGCTTTGACAGGGGGGAGGGGGCATGTGTGTGCGGCACACTAGGGAGTCTGAGTGTTTGAATTGCGATGTCTTCCGATTATACTTCCTTGTCTGAGGGGCTCTGATGATGGGAGACGTACACGTGTGTGCGATATCGCAGGTCATTGTCGCCTATTATCGTGAATCCACGCGGCCCCATATTCTCCTTGCTCATGACGTAGTGCCTCTCTGCTGGTGGCACGGTCCCGGTACTCACGACGCGGGAGGTCCGAGTGACGGATCTCTGCCCATCTTGGCGGTCAGGTCGTGGATGGTGCTGCGTCAGTATGACCCGCGAGGGTGCAGGCGTTTGTACCGCTCATATGCGAGACGATGTGCCAAGCTGACAGGCTCGCATCTCACTCTGCCCTTGACTGCCTACGAGTGCGAGGAGTCTGCGCCACCTCGCGAGAGACGCACTGCGTGGCGAACCGGCATGATAGGGCTGGCTGCGAGGCGGCCTTGAAACGCCGTGTGTGTGTGTGTGTGTGTGTGTGTGTAGGGCCCGAGACAACGACTCCTCTCCGGTGATTTAGTCTGCCATTTCTGTGTGGAAGAAAACAAATAGTGTGGTTGGTTGCTATCGCATCGCACGGAGGGGGCTCAATGTACAGGGCGGGTGGTGGTGGTGGTGGTGAAGGGAGTCTGTGGTTGCACTCATACGTTGTATCCCACGGTGGACATCTTTCGACAAAAAATATGTGTACGGGTTTACTCCTTCGTGGCGGGCGGAGGTTGAGGGTCGTGCAAGTGCCCCTTGACGTTCTTGAAAAAGAGAAGCTGCATTCAAGTGTACACAGTCCATATTTTCGAGTGGGACCTCTTTCAGGCCGGGGAGAGGGGGGGGGGGGAGATCGTCCGCAAGCCAATCGCAATGACCTGCCATCGAACTCATTGGTGTAGCTTCGCCTCCGAGTCACCGGCGCGTTCATTGGCTGCCGTTGTCGACGTGCACCAACTCGGTCAACTCCAGGGGTATTTTCAGATCCGACCAAAACCTATACTGCTCGCTTTCTTCTGCCCGTGCTGCTATTCTCAACTCATCTCCACAAATTTGTTTTCCGAATGCTTCGCGGCTGCTGTTGCTTTCCCGAATACACCACATTTGTGTTTGCTTTCCTATGCTGTGCGCACGCTAGGATCCAGGGCCAGTCCCACCCATAGCTCGAGCGCATTTGCACACACACACACACACGCGAGTGCCTACGGACATCCGCTCGGGAGTGCGTAAGTGGTGCCCGCACCACCGCCTTCGTTCCGCTGTTTTTTCCTCTCTACGACCGTCACACAGGTTCTTGACTAGAGGCAGGCTTCTGAGAGCGTAGAGAACGAGGTGCCTTAGCCACACTCGCGGTGCAGCTCCAGATTACTCGTGATGCGTGTCCCTTCCAAAGTGGCAACGGGGTCGCTTCGCTGCTGGTCTGCTCCCACTGCAGCTGTACGCGTGCCACTGAGCACCGTAATTTCTTCTTCACACCACAGCTCACTTCTTGTGTCTGCTCGTGGCTTTGCTAGAGTGTCGACCGTTCAGGGCAGGATCGAGGTCCCTCCTGGTGGTTTTGTGACAACAGATGTGAAAATCGATATGAATGCCAGCTTCGGTGGCGCATTTGCCCGCGGCGTGTTTGCGGAGCGGGAGATCAGTTACGGCCGTGAAATCATGAATATCCCCGCCTACTGCATGTACATCGGGGAGAGCGATCAACAGCCACTTCGAGAACAGGTGCTTATCATGACCAAGGAGATCTTCAGCAAAGTTGTCCATGGAACACCACAGGATCAGCAGTACGTCAAGCACCGCATCCTCTCGCTTATGTCTGGTGGCTTTTCTTACTTCACTCGCGAGCGTGACGTTTTCGATTTTGCGGAAGAGGTGCGCGCCCCTGGGGCTGAAGGAGCGTTCCGCAACGGCTCCAGCTGTCTGATGAGCGGCGAATTCTCTTCTTACGATCTGCAGAAGTTGCCTCTCATCATTGAGTTCAACCGTTTCGAGGTAGACTACCGTGGTCGCCGAGGCATCTGCCTTTTCCCAGAGGCCTCGTACCTCAACCACAGCTGCGAGCCGAATGTGGAGCTCTCCATAACGTACAATGCTCTCAAAAGCAATTTTTTCCTTAGCGCTCGTGCGGTGCGGCCCATTCGGGAAGGCGAAGAGCTCTTTATCAATTACATGCCGGGCAACAACCTACCACTCTCTCGTCTGGCATTGGCCATGAAGAAACGCTGGGGGTTTGAATGCTCATGTGTGAAGTGCAAGAGTCGCGCAGTGGGCGCTGTTACCGTTGTTTTTGTGGTCCTTCTAATCCCCGTCATGATGTACATCCGCCGCTTCATTGTGGAGCGGACAAAGGAGAAGCACCGAAGTTTGTGATGACCGAGTGATAGTGGCTATGTGAGATCTCGGGACCGGAGGCAGGGGCTTATCCAGGCCTTTGTGTGTGTGTGTGTGTGTCGACAAGTTTCCCCTTTTCCATCGCTGCCGGTTAATGGCTGGCACCCCAGGCAATGATGGCATGATGTGCATGAGGCTTGTGTGCGTGCGTGCGTGCGTGCGTGCGAAGGGGAGAGTAATCCTACGCAGTTTTGTGATGTTTTTGAATTCTTTTTTCCACAGGTTCATCTTCCGAACAGTTGAGTTACACGTGCACCCCCCGCCCCCGAAAAGCCTCGAAGTCATGCAAAAAGGTAACATATATAGTAGCACTTCGGCCGTCTTTGGTAACGCATGCATCACCCCGGTACTGTGCTGCCCCCACACGTCTAGATGTATGCGCTTGGCAGGGCCCGTAGGGGGGGGGATTGCCGCCCGCATCTTAACGCACGCTGCAGACTCATAAACTGCTTGATACGCATAGATGTATGAGAGGCTTAACGTGCGCCCTCGTCGTCTCCGCTGTACTCGACTTCAACTACATCTAATCATCATCTGATTCTTTTGATGCGTTCTCTCCCGTCTAAGTGTGTCCTTGCCTTGCATCTGCGTAGGTTGGCTCCGGCTTTCTTATTCTCCCTCCCCCCCCAAAGAGGAGAGCATCCATACACGCTGTAGCACATTTCGAGACACACCAGCCACAGAAAAGTGAATACGAAGACTGCGCTCAAGATAGCCCCCGTGGTTGGCGTAAGTTTGTGTGTGTGCATGTGTGACTCAACCGTGCGATCCTCCGCCAACTCGTCGCTCAATCGCTCATCCTCTCTCTTCCCCACACGGTTAACTGTATCACCCCCCTGCAACTGTTACTGCTCGTACAAAGCGCATGTTTGGGACATCCGTCAATTTTTCTGCCCCTGCAAAAAAAAAGGAAGGGGGGAAATACCCGTGCGTGTGTGTGTGTGTGCTCCGTCATTCATTCTGCAGTCACGCCCCGCCGCCACGGGGTACGCAGACGAAGTGAGTGATTTTCGCTCTACATTCCGGGCTTTGTTGTTCATACCTTCCATTTTGCCTCCTCCCACCCCTATCTCGATACTCACGTAGCCACTGCTTACCTCCTCCATCCTGGTTTCTGCTTCGCTTGGTGCGCGCAGGTTGGTTTGTGATTCTCTTTTTTTTTCTATATTGACACACCCCCATCTTCCTCTCGTGTCTCAGAGTGAAGATGTGGAATCTCTCTTCAAGTCCGGTTCCATCCGTGAATGGTTCTCGACCACCAGCTGGTGCTCCCGGCGGCTACGTCTTTATGCCATCAGGGGCAAAGCAGACGATGATGTCACTTCAGACAGGCGGTGCGGTGAATGGCGTAGTCTCCGGTGCAGTACCCTCACATGATCGTACGCAAGAGGTGTGCAAGTACTTTGTGAATGGTGGGTGTCTGCGTGGCTCAAACTGTCCCTATCTTCACGAGCTACCTGACGAACGTCACCTGGACGTCAATGGGCTTGGATTCATTCTCAATCCAAACGTTCATAATGCACAGAAGACAGTGGCATCTCCTCAGACGCAGATGGTGGCAGGCACGGCTAGTCAGCCACTGAAAGCAGCTGGCTCCTCTCTCCCCATGATGCTCAGCAGCCCGAGCGCCACCCAGAGTAGAGTATTCGGCCCCACTAAAACAGCAAAGCACCAGCCGCCCTCGATGGCTGGTTCTGCTTCAGCTTCACCGCAGTTGGTGCCTATGGGCAAACTGCCAGCACCTCCCAAGTATAATCCGCCGGAGCCGTACTTAGAGCTCAACCTACCTCCAGCGCTAGCGTTTCCTCTGAAGGTTCCAACAAAAGACACGACAGCGACCTTTACTCATTTGATGCTACAGAACTGATTCAAAGGCCCGGTGCTCGGCACGAAGGAGAGATGGGGATCACTAATCATGCCGGAAAGAGAACAGTCCAGCTAGGCGGGAATAGTTGTGTTTCTGTGTTTCTTTGTCTTTCTGCGTGTGTGTGTATGTGTGTGTGCATGTCATCTATTCTTCTGGGGTTCCGCTTCCGATGCATGATCAAAACTACTGCGTCGGTGTGTAAGGTGCGAATCACGTTGTTTTTCCTTTTAATTCCTTTATGTAAACGTTGTGAAGAACTTTTCAAGTGTTGCTTTTCATCACCCCCCCTCCCGTGTTTTACGTCCCGCGTTTGTCTTCCCCCCCCTCCCCCCGTATTTTCCGCTGTTGTTGCTTGTTTTTTTCTCTATGTGTGTAAGGGACATGGTCATCTACCCTAAAACTGCCGTTGCGTCGTGGTTCTGTTTGTTTGTGTGTTTGTGTGGGTCTACTTTATGAAAAATATATCGAAGATAGACCGAGGATATACACACGCCAGCACAGTAGAGGGAGAACGCCCAGGTTACACATTGTCGCGCTCAAATAGTGGTTTCTTTTTTTTCCAGAGGTGTAGCGCGTTCGAAGTGTGTTTGGCCTTGTAATTCGCACTCCCCTTCATCCCTATGCACATTCCTCCGTGCACGTGCGTTCATTTAGTCCACTCCCCCTTCTTTAATACCCCCCCCCCCCCCTTTTGCCGTCCTCCCATCTTGTGATGTTGTGCAGCACCTCGTCTGACAGCGGTGCGATGACTTTTGTGCTGTGTGTGTTTTTTTTTTTTGCGTTTGTCTGTTTTACTTGCGAGGCGTTTCTCCGAGGCGTGTCTGTATGTGCTTATGTGTCTCTGTGTTGTGCCAAGGCTAATCGAATCCCCCCTCCCCCAATTGAGCAGGTGTATTGTGTTGGTAATCCTCATATCTTCACCTCTTTGTTGGCTGTTTTTTCGATGTTTTTTTCTGTTGTGTTTGTGTTTCCTTTTTGTGTTCTCTTGTCCGCGGCGCGTGTGCTTGCCTGGTTTCATTGGGTCTCTTCTCGTCTTCCCTTGCCAGATTTTTCTGGGCTGTCCCCCTTAGCAGCGAAGGAACTGCGATCACCAGTACTACTACTACTACTATCACAACCAACCGTGATAACCAACACACACACACAAAGAAAAAGTGAGCAAAAGGCTCCCGAGACCCAGGAGGCACAACAATGCTATCGAACACTGACAAACGACTCAAGCCTCAAGTGGGTCTTTCTTCGGCAAGAGGCCTTGCGCAATATACAAGGGGGTGTGGCGCACAAAAAAAATGCGCACGGATCGAGCCTATCGATCTGTGACGAATTTTCATGTATCCGCCGCGTACAATTACACACACACACCCACATCTACACACACAATGCTGCGGCAGCTGCTCTCTTATCTTTGCTGACTGCTTTAAAGTATTATTACCTACTAGACTGCTGTGTATGCGTGCGTGGATGTGTATATATATTATTTTTGGGGGTGCCACCTCGCCCCCTTCTGCCTTGTCCGAGGCCAAACAATCCCCATCCCTGTCCTCCCCCCTTCATTGTTTGTCCTTCTTTAACACCCGTTGATTGCACACGCTAGGCGACATTGAACTGTCCGTGTCGCAGGGTGAACGCGTAGCCATGTCAGGTGAGGCGAATCCCCCGCTTCCGTATTCGCCCGCGGGTTTGCTATCCGAGTTGACTGGCCATTTCACACGGAGCGCCTTTACCTCACCCGAGATGCGATTGCCAAAGGAGAGCGCCGAGTCCATGTTCGTCAAACGGCGCATGGAGGTACTGAAATCTGTCGCGGCTATTCGCGCCAGCCACGAGACATTTGGTGTGGCTCGTCCCTCGACACGCGTGCGTTCGCTCCCGTTTGTAAAAGCTGCACGGCGAGATACGACCCGAAAGCCACTCTACCCCATTAGCACTACTAATGGATTCAAGACGATCGACGACTTGAAGCGCACAGATGGTACCCCATTGGATGCGGCTATATTCATGAAAGGCTCGCTCGCATGCGACGCTCTAGGCTCGCCTGTGCCGACTGAGGCACCCTATGTCATTCCCATGACTACAGAGGATCCCCGCATAGAGGTGGCGGAGAAGCATCGGGCGGCGCTGTTTACCCCCCGTCCGCATCTCCCCAGGCATATCGAGGAGTCCATCGTAAATTTTAGTCTCTCCCTTGGCGGTGTCAAACCTTATGCGACGAGCCGGAGCGCAAAGCTCGAGACACGACACTGCTTCGCTGATCGCCACGACATGAACGATCGCTACGTGGATAGGATGCTCAGCTGCCGCCCTTCAAAAGGCCTTTACCGATATTTTTAAAGGATCCAGGCCACGTGGTCATCTCTGATCCACCTATCCCTACGCACAGCAATCGTGAGAGCATCGCGGTGCGTCGACATGCTTACTGACACCAACCTTGCGCACATCTTCGATGCGCCAAGGCAGGGGCTATCGGCTGATATTTATGTATACTAGCACCCCCATGTGGAGAAAACTGCGTTGGCATTGTTTATCCCCCTTTGGGGTTTTATCCCCTCCACTTCCCTCCCCTCAGAGTTCTTTTGGAGACCTTTTACTCTCTTTGCTTTGTCTGGGTATTTTTTTCCTCGCTGTTGTTGCTGCTTGCAGCGCGCGAATGCTGTCCACCGTTGTTCAGCCCCCCTTGATACTGGCACATTTACACACACACACACACACATACACGAAGACATGCGGAGGCATCACTGGATCGGCCAGGGTGTCGGGACGCTTGTGAGAGGAACCTCGTATCTCGTCGCCTTCCCTTGGAGTTCAAGCACTGGGAGATGGGGATGCAATCCTCATGTGTGCGTCTCCAAGCACATTTGCGCCGCCCCCCCCCTCCCCCCGATTCCCCTCGCGTCCAGGCCCCTTTTCCGATGCGTTTCCTTGCCTATGTTGCGTAAAACCTGACTCTTGCTTTTGGCGTTCCGTAGTTGTTTCGGCGTCAGTGTGCGGATCAGTCCGGCTCTCGCGGTCACTGATATTCCACCAACTTGGGTTGCTGTTTTTTTTTCCTCATCAGCTGCGTCTCAACCGACCCCTTTCCTCGCATTCTTTTCTCCGCTTCTCGCTGTTTTTGTGCTTCTCCCTATCACCGATATCTCAAACACGCACATGCACACACCTTAACATGCCTGTGCTTCCCATTGGGCTCCCCTCGCCTCCTCCTTGGGATTGTGTGCCTCGATGTTGACACTGATTTTTTTTGTTCCCCCTCTATAGAGTAAGGTAATAATCCTTTAAAGTAACTCGACTTCTATCAGAATGCAACAAGCGTACTTCGGCCAGCAGCCCATGTTGCCACCTGGCTGGCAGCTTTCGTATACGGCCGATGGAAAGCCCTACTACATTGACCACAATACGAAGACTACCCACTGGAGTATCCCGCCAACTGCCTACGAGCCGTACTACAACAACAACAACAACCGCGGCCGCGGTACGGGATTCCGTGGTGGCCGCCAGGGTATTGATAGGTCAAAGATGAAGTCAAAGATGTGCATCTACTGGGAGAAGAACGGTAACTGCGCATGGGGCGATCGCTGCGCTTTTGCACACGGATCCGTGGAGCTCCGCAACCCCGCGATACAGCCTCGCAACGATGCGCCTACGAGCGCCTAATGGTAGTGCGGCGGCATACGTAAAAATAAGAAGATATGGAATGCGGTACGTGCGCTTCTCACTTCAGCTCTGTGTGTGTGTGTGTGTCTGTGTGGTTTTTTTTGTGTTTATTTTTCGCCTGCGCGTGTGTATGTGTCTTTTTTCTTCCCTCCGATTACTTCGACTTCATCTATTTACTTTGAGCAATCCATACAGCGCTTCTTCACGCGTGCCGCCATCACATCAGTGCAGCACATTGAGCGCACGCGCAAGAGGGAGCAGGAAAGTGCACATAGGTTCGGACGTGGACCTTTTGCTAAAAAAAATCTAATGAGAAAACGTGAAAAAAGGAAAATTCTGATGCGCACAGACGCACGAATAAAGAACGTAATCAGCAACAAAAAAAAAATGAGACCAGATGAAGTACTAAAACACGTTAAAAATGAATGGACAAAATGGCAATGAAAAAAAAAACGTGTTCGATTATAGTAGCCACTTCGCCCACCTCGTGTGTTTGTGTGGGCTTGTTTGCATGTATATATATATATATATACATGCATCTGTGTATTTATTTCTCTCTACGTGTGTGTGTGTGTGTGCGTGTGGGAGTCTGTATGGGCATGTGTGTGTGTGTGTGCGACAAACGCTTTCCGTCTTTTGTTTTACTTTCATTCGTCTTTTATTTTTCTAAGGTGGTTGTGAAAGCCTGTGCGTCAAATATGGATTCTAGTTCGTGCGCTCTAGAGTCTTGGAGGAAATTTTTTTTATGTGTTGGATCTCCGTACAGAAAAGAGATGGAGGACGAAAAAACGACTAGACTGAAATAAAGGGCCGGAAAGGATTTGGACTACGCTAACTCGTCTTTTTTCTCTGCCTTTCCTTTTCACGTACCATGTCTCTCTCTCTTTTGCTTCAGCTGCGGTGCAGCGACTAAGGGGCTGCGAGAGGTGGTGGTATGGGTAGAACGGAGACGAGGGGTCGCTCTAACACTCGACGCAGGTGACTATTGCGCGCGCATGTGTGGCGACGCTAGACGAGAAGGGTTGGAGAGGGGGGGGGGCGCTATCTCCCCCCACCTTTTTCGTTAAGCTCCGCAATCCCACGTGCATACCTGATCTCCAAGGGGAAAGGCCAAGTGAGCGGAGCGCAGGCTGCATAGGCGGACGCTTCTTCATTTCGTTGTAAAGCGTACAATGTGCGTGCGTTGCGCCTGTCGCAGTGGCTGATTGTCGTCTTCCGTTATTATTAGACCCTATCGGTTTCATTGCTCGATGCAGCCGCCTCAACTCTCTCCGCCCCTCCTGTGGGCCTTTCTCCATACTGGATTCTTCCTACTCTACTCTCCACCCCTTTGTGTGTTTCCACGTCACTCTTCTGTCCTGTTTATCGTGTCCCACGTTCGGTAACCCCCCCCCTCCGAAAAAAAAAATGGGCACCCCACATATTCCCCCTGAAGAGATGTAATTTCTGCACTTTGCGTGTTTGCTTCTTCTTCTTGTCGACCCTGCGGATTTTGCCTCTCCTGTTCTGTACGTGCGTCCGTGCGAAATCATCTGGGATGTTTTGTCTTGTGTTGTCGTCGTCGTTCATGCGCGTTTGCGGTGCTTCGTTTTTGTTGCATCTTTGTACAGAAAGGGAATTCACTCGGCATTTCTCTCTCTCTTTTTGATCTCATTTGCGAGGGTCACCTCGAGTTTATCCTTTTTCCTCCCTCCATTCATATCCCCTGGTCCCTTCGCCTTTCGAGCGCGGCAATGACGACGCTTCACCAGGGATTCGCCACCATGATGGCCGTTCTCGCCCTGTGCTCCCTTGCGTTAACATCTACGTACGCCAGTCCCCCATCGAAATCTGTACTGACGCTGGCCCTTTTCGACATTAACAACTCCCGTATACTTTCGACGACCAGCACGTCTGAGTCTGTGTCTTTTGGACACCGCAGTCTCTTTGTGTCACAGTATGAGCCAAGTGCTGCCGTTTCTGTGGCTCCTCTCCAGTTTCACGGTCACGAAAAGAGCTATGTGGTCGACACACAGGAGCTTCTCATTGTTCCGTATTGCGTCGTGGAATCTGGCTCAACTGATGCATGCAATTTTGAAGATTGCATTGTATATCTAATGTTCCGCTTTCGCCACCACTATGAAGCCAACTTCGATGCCGTTGTTTGGCAAGACCCCACGCCGCTCGCCAGCACCGCCAAGGCGCTGCAAGACTTCAAGAGGCAGCTGAATCGCTCAGACGTTGCGTATCCCGATAAAGATGGGTCCATGCGCATGGAAGACAGTGCTACGTGCGCCGACATCACAGACGAGTGCTACTCCTCGCGAGTGCTGACATACACGAGCAGCTACAAAGAAATAGATCCGACCCAGTACTCTGCCCGCTTTCTCTTCCGCCTAAACGAGCGGTACACGTTGAACAGCCCGTTACGAGTCCGACTCCACAGCAGCCTCCCGCACGACGCTGAGACACTTGTGGACGGTGTCCTTGTACTGAGCCCGCCGCCCACTTTCAATCCCCTCAACCATCGGTGGTGGATCGAGAGTGTAGCGGGTCGCTTGGTGCTTCTTGTGGTGAGCGCTGCGACAACCTTTTCCTTCCTCACCGTGACGCGGGAGGTTGGGGCGCTGATGGCCGGCCAGCGTAGAGGCGAGGGTGCATTACCACACACGTTGCTGTACAACGGAGACATCAGCGCCGGCCCGCTCATTTTTCTTCAGCGTGCCGCCAAAGTGGCAGGGGGCGCTCTGCAGAAGAGTGTGGCGTATGTGTGGGCCAACGTGCAAGCCCTCGCATGCCTGGCTGCGTGCTGCACGTTGTACCCTCGGTGGCTGAACACACGATACCGCCGTGCGCCGGCTGACGAGCGCGTCACAGTTTCGGAGCGGGAAAGCACCGACCTGAACACTGCGAACCTCTCGGGTGGAGATGAGGAGGAAGATGGCCCGAGGCCAATATGCCGCATCTGCCGCTCTTCGCGGCAGCTCGACGACCTCTTCGCACCATGCGCTTGCAACGGCTCGAGCCAGTTTGTGCACCGCCACTGTCTTGAACGGTGGCGAGAGATGACTAGCAACCCGGACCACCGTCGCGTGTGTGCCGAGTGCAAGACACCGTACACACTCGTGCGCGTTATTGTTCCACAGAACCCAGATCTCATCACTAGCAGTCCCTTTATAGAGTCAGCCATTCGGCACTACGTAGCACGGTTTGTGTATTTGGTAATGGCAGTGGGGTTCGCAGGGGGCGGGGCGTACGTCTTGAAAGCGCTATTTTTCGTAGTGACGCTATTCGACGATGGCGTTGACTGGAGCCTCAACAACGGCTACCACTGGTTTCTTACCGCGTATTTTCTTCTTGCTCTGGCGCTCAACCTGAGCCTAATGGAACCGTTCGTGAAAGACATGCGGTCGGCTGAGGCGCAGCTGCTGTTCGTGCTGCTCTCACTCCTGTTCATTGAGGTTCCCCTCAGCTACGGAACGTCCGCCCTCCTGAGCCTCATCTTTAATCATCATCTCACCTGGGAGGTCTCGTACGGTGTTGGACTTTTCTCCGCGTTTATCCTGCATTTTATGGAGACATTTTCCAGCTTCTCCACCGTGCTCGACTCTTTTTCGGCAGAGCGGGAGGTCGTAGCCGCGCGAGCTGAGCAGGAGGTCCAACCATCCGTCTAGGTAGGCTCACATACTTTTATCGAGCTTTCTGTGCACAGCGGGGTCACTTGAAGCTTCATTTGTACTTCTAGAACTCCCGTCTTCATTCTAGCTGCTGCATGTTTTAACGGGTAACCCTGCTTTAGCTGCACCGCTGCTGAGCGCATGCAAGACACCGTCCTTGCAATGTAAATGACCTCATTTTTCTTTTCCGCGTTTGTCCTCATTAATGGCGGTGGGGGGGGGTACGCCTCGTCGTGAGTTTTCGGGGGGAGGGAGGAAGGAAGGAAGGGTGAATTGCAGGATAAATCCACGCGGCCCCATATTCTCCTTGCTCATGACGTAGTGCCTCTCTGCTGGTGGCACGGTCCCGGTACTCACGACGCGGGAGGTCCGAGTGACGGATCTCTGCCCATCTTGGCGGTCAGGTCGTGGATGGTGCTGCGTCAGTATGACCCGCGAGGGTGCAGGCGTTTGTACCGCTCATATGCGAGACGATGTGCCAAGCTGACAGGCTCGCATCTCACTCTGCCCTTGACTGCCTACGAGTGCGAGGAGTCTGCGCCACCTCGCGAGAGACGCACTGCGTGGCGAACCGGCATGATAGGGCTGGCTGCGAGGCGGCCTTGAAACGCCGTGTGTGTGTGTGTGTGTTCGTGTAGGGCCCGAGACAACGACTCCTCTCCGGTGATTTAGTCTGCCATTTCTGTGTGGAAGAAAACAAATAGTGTGGTTGGTTGCTATCGCATCGCACGGAGGGGGCTCAATGGACAGGGCGGGTGGTGGTGGTGGTGGTGGTGAAGGGAGTCTGTGGTTGCTCAATTCATATTTTCAGCGGTAAAAGGGAACCCGTTACACCCCTCAAGTCGTTGCTTATCTTTGCTGTTGTGTGTCCGTTGCCTTTTGGGTTCTGCACTCTTTTCCTTCATTCAGTGCAAAGTGTTGTCTCTTCCCCGTTCGTGGCTTCTGCCCGTTCCCCCGCTTGTTGCGTACACACCTTCGTATCGTTTGCCTTCGTATGTGACAACTGCGGTTCTCGATCCATTCACGTTTTTCTTTCCATTTTTATGTTCACATGTTTTTCTCTTCGGTTTGTAAAAGTGGAGAGGCGCAGTTTCAAGTGGGTTTGTGTATGTTGTTTGGGCCACCCGCATTTTTTCTCTCTCCCATTTGACGAGGGCGTAGTCATTTTGGGGTTGTGCTGCTTGTTCATTTTCGCCGCCCACACAGTAGAGTACCATACAAAGTCAAAGTTGCGGCACTGACCGGGCTCAAAGTAACAGGAGGAAATGCCTTCCACCTCTGTCTTGCGTCACTGCTCCCCAACGCGGACCCTATAGCGGCCTTTACACAAGCTTAGTACTGCATGGAAGCTGATGCTCTTATGTACCTGATTAGGTCAGGTGCTAAAGGCCGCATTAGGGTGGAGATCCACTCGCGCTTCTCAACGTTGCTCCTCTCGCTGAGCATCGCACACGCTGTACTTATAAGCAGTGGTGGCTTACTGTTCTACAAAACGTCTCTCATCGTCCTGGACACCTCCTCTGCACTTTTTTTTCCATCATAAAAAAGTCCTCCTCGAAAGCACACGCTGACCTCCCCCCCCCCAAAAAAAAAATAAAGGTAGGGGCAGACACACATCGATTTCATCTTATTTGAGACTGCACGCGTTCTCAGTCATGCTACGCCGTACCGTCACTCGTTTCTATGAGAGTGTGAACGCTCCCATCGGAAAGGGCTGTGTTGTGCCGATGAAGTTCAACAGTCTGAGGCCTGCGTACGTACCCAAGTCGTTCACCACCCAGTTCTTTGTGCTGGGCGCGTGGTCGATTAGCAACATGATACCCAACTTTGTGATTGGGTTTCTCATCATCGCTGCCGCCAACGGTGGTCTGAGCGGTGCCTGGCCCCCGGATCCGCATTCTCTTCACCCTTAAAAAAAAGGGCATCATATACGTGCCCGGGTGGATGTGTATCTGTGCGTCTGTAGCTACGCGCTTGTGCGTCCCCTTTCGTGTTCGCAGGGGACGAGTAGGAGTTAAGCTAAGTGGGCAATAGGCCAGTGTGTGTGTGTGTGTCTGTGTGAACACGAGAATGGTCTTCTCACCTTTTTTTTACTTTCCCTTTTTATCCCGTAGTAGTCGTAGAATATCTGCAAGGTGACTGATTCAAATGAAGGCAAATGGGTGCCGATGACAGGTGTTTGAGACATTGGGGTTTAGCGGTATGACATGCGCCCCCAGATATAGGGTTGTGTGTCCTCTCAGTGGAGGATACATTTCCACGCACAAATGCACACCTTGCGCTGTAGTTTGCTTGTGCATACTTGAGTCGTGAAAGGAGAGGAGGGCAAAGGGAGGGGGGGGGACTCGTTACTCGCCTCGTGGTGGTCTCTTTCTTTGAGACGCTGATCTCAGTATCGGGTACAACGTCTGTGTGTTAAACTTCGGGCACCTTTCTGGCACCAGGTCGAGCAGCTGCTCTCTCTCTCTCTCTCCTAACGCTTCGTTCACTACTTTTCTTGTGATTCCCTTGTGCGCACCCGTGCGCTTATCCATGCTTCTCTTGACCTACCTTGTTCCTTCCCACCTTCCCCCTTCTTTTTTTTTTTGCTATGTGTGCATATGCACCAACATATGCACATGTTGTCTTATCCCCCCTATCCACACACACACACACACACACACACACATACACATCTAGCATGTACGTACGCGTTCCCTCTCAGCCCCTTCATCTCATGAATTGCTAGGGCATCGCTTGTTACCTGTATTCTGTACCTCCCTCCCCGGTATTACTATTATTTTTTCCATAGCTTTAGATTACTAGAGACATCACATCGCCATGGACAAGTATGAGGTTCTCACTCAAATCGGCGACGGCACCTTCGGCTCCGTTGCCAAGGCCGTGAACAAGAAAACCGGCCAGCTCGTAGCCATCAAGAAAATGAAACGAAAGTTCTACACGTGGGAGGAGTGCGTCAAGCTGCCTGAAGTAGATGTTGTGCGGCGCATACATGGACACCCGAACGTGGTGAAGCTGCGTGAGGTGATTCGCGAGAACAACGAGCTTTTCTTTGTCTTCGAATACATGGACGGAGATCTACTCGGCGTAATACAGAAGGCGAAGCAGAAAGGTGAATCATCCGCTACGGTGTCTGCTGCTCCACCATTGATTCCCTACCCGCTTGTAAGGAGCTATATGTGCCAAATATTGCAGGCACTCATGTACATCCACAAGCGCGGTTACTTCCACCGGGATATGAAGCCAGAAAACCTTCTCGTTCGAAAAGATGCGAATGGCGACGAGGTCCTCAAGCTAGCAGATTTTGGCCTTGTGAAAGAGATCCGCGCTCGCCCACCGTTTACCGACTACGTGTCGACGCGGTGGTATCGTGCACCTGAGCTGCTTCTGCAAGATCGTTTCTACGGCGCTGCGGTGGATATATGGGCTGCCGGGTGCATCATGGCGGAGCTCATCACTATGCGACCTCTTTTTCCAGGCACAAACGAGGTAGATCAGCTTTTCAAGATAATGTCAGTTCTCGGGTCCCCCACTGAGGAGCTGTGGCCCGGAGGTCTTCGCTTGGCAAAGAAGATCCGCTACACATTCCCAGTAATCACTGGTACCGGTCTTGCTCACGTTCTCCCATCGCATATCCCGGAATCGGTGGTTGACCTCTTGCGTAAGATGCTCGCCTACGACCCGAGAGTTAGACTGACAGCGGAGCAATGTCTGCAACACTCGTTCTTCAATGTCGGGATCGACGAGGGCAACGCGCCATCCGCCGCCGCGATTGATCAACTAGCGTTCATGGCTAATCGGATGCTGTCTGCATCGAAAACAGCGCCACCCGCCCTCAAAAGTTCCACCACAAAGCCACTGGCGGCTCTGAAAGGGGCCAAGACCACTATCGACGCCTCCCTCTCGGGCGCCTCGCCACGCAAAATGTACGTGCTCGGCACCACCAAGGATCCTGTCTCGTCTTTGCCGAAACTTCCTCTCGGATTGTCTACGACTCCACCACCCCTTGACGCGCTCCAGAACGCTTCGTCGTCTCTCTGTGGGCGCGGGCTCCTTTTGCCAGAGGGATTGCCAGCGTTCGGCAACGGCCAGCAGCGCTCCAGTCTGTCAACGACAGCTGTGATGAATGGAAAACGCCGCTCGCAGGAAACCGAAGAAACTTCACTTTCCAAGAAATTGGCGAGCCTGAAAAACGTTCAGACGGGGAAAGGGGGGCTGTCTGTGCCTCACGCGCTGGCGACTGGCAGCGCCGTGCACTCGCCAAGTGCGGCCCCCAGCTTTAGTGTCACTCCACCCAAGGCTAAGCCATCCACTCTTCTTCCAATCGTCGGTAATCACGACGTCAATGCTCCACCGCGACGCCGAAACCCCCTCAAGGAAACTGAAACAACTTCTCCTACAGCGACGTCTTCAGCGGCGAAGCGAGGTGTTGACTTGGACGAGCTCATGGAAGAGTTTGCGTCGGAGATGACTGCCATTGGGGTTCTGGCGCAACGGCACGACGGGGATGCCCCAGGCGGTGTGAACAGCGAAAGCTGCGCTTCTCATTCAACGCTTTCACACTATCCTGTGGCCGCGTTGCTGAGCAGCGGTCGATACAAGAGCACCACCACGAACACTGACTCGTCTTTTAAGGTTAGCAACTCTCCTCGCACCACACACCCGGCGAATATAAGAAAGGTGGACAGCGTTTCGGCGCAGAACGACCTTCCTCGCATGGGCCAGCCGACTTCGAAAGTGGGTTCACCATCGCTGAAGGCGCTCTTAGCAAAGCACAAGGCGAGCAGTCTGGCGTATCAGTAGCCGAGCCGGCTTCCGTTTTTCTTGTTTTTCTTTTTCCGCTTGTTTTTGCTTTGCAGTGTTGTGAAGGGGTGTAAGTATGTGGGCCGGGCAAAAAGAGAACGACGGCGCGAAAACGGTGGCTAATAACAACCGACCGCAGGCCACCCAGATAGATGCGAGCCGTTGCACTGTTTAACCCGCACTTGTGTAGTCTCTTGGCTGCACGCGTCCTTTTTACTTCCTGCTCCTTCACGCGGTTGCTCACATGTCTCCTTTGTTATTTCAAATTTTTCTTCACGCACTCCCCCACTTTAGTGTTCGAATCAAGAACCCGCAAGCAAACCAATGTTTACATGTACATGAAGCTGATGGACCTTCTGCCTTCTCCGTTTCCTCATACGCCCTTGTTTTGCCACCTCTCGTTTACTCCTTTGTTTTCTCTGAGTCGTTGCCTTTTCATGTTGTCCCGACCCCCCCCCCCCGGCGCCTATATTTGACTGGGTGCCATTGACGTATCCTATTCATTGTGTTTGCGTGTACGTATTGGGGGTCGGGAGGCGTGTGTATGTTCACGCCTCTGAGGCTCGTATCTTCCTCTCTCTCTCTCCATCTATATATTCTTGTGTGTGTGTGTGTGTGTGTGTGTGCGTGTGTGCGTAGGTGCTTCCCTTCCCATTTTCAATTTCACCGTCTGCTTCGTTTTCATTGTTTTTACTCGCCCTCTTCACGCTCTCCCCACCCGTCTCGATCTCCCGGATATTCGTGTGTGCACCTCCTTTGCAGCAGCTTTGTTTTGGTGTTCACCCCTTCCCCCTACATGTCGATCTCCGAGGTGTGCGACTGCCCTAAATAAAATGCAGGGGAAGGAAAAGGGGGGCACCTCTTTCGACCTTTGCTTCCCACTGAGCGAACGTGTGACAACTTCAGTCTGCGGTAGTACGAGAGAGGCCATGTGTGCATTCCCTTTTCTCTCACAAGCCGCGGATAATCGAACTGTACACGTGCGGGTTATTAGCCAAAATAAGCGCTGCATTCGAAACCGCGATCCACACCAATCACTGTTTCATACACTGGTACGCGCACTCGGCCCTACAAAGCATGTGCAAACCGAACCTACTACCCATGGTTGTAATCTACTTCATACTTCTTCCCCTCCTCTCTTTTTTTTTCTTGCTTCATTACTCCCGGGTGCCCCCCTCTCTCTCTCTGAGCACAGCAGCTGGTTAGCGCAAATTTCACGATTATATAAACCTATCAGTACCCCCTTTTTTGTTCTCACTCTTTTCCTTTCGGTGTCAGTTTTGTTTGGGCTGGCTTTTTTTTTGTCTGTGTCTCAATCACCAAACTCAAACTGCTTCACCCAGTCTGCCGCGAAAAAGCGAGCTGAGATTGGCTTCTTCTAGTTGCTCTTTGCACCTATGGTCAGCAGATCTTGGGAACGACTTTGCTTTCACGTATCCTCATCTCTGCTTGCGGGGTGCACACGTATTGAGGCCCACCCTCACGAGGGAGTTCTCTCTTTTTTCCCCCCTTCCTTATAGACGCTGCTATTGTCCAACATCAAAACACAGCTAAACAACAAAGAAAGGCATCGCGGGCTCTCCCTTCTCATTTCACACTGAGCGTCTGACTCCCCTCTTTTTTCTGTTCAGAAGTCCTTGGACATGGCCACGAACGTACTTCAAAGTTACATCGCGGCTGCGCTTCAGAATGCTGCTGCGAAGTTGCCCTCCTCGGTCCAGCCATACGCCACAGTGGTGTTGGGGCACGAGGACGTGGTGTCAACAACGTTGGCGACTGCCGTTGTGACGGGTCTCATTCTGTACGTAATGATCACCATTGTGCTACCCGGGCTGCGCATGGATTATTATCTTTCCAAATTGCCCACTGTGAAGAACGGCATTCCGTTTCTGGGGCACGCCCTTCTCCTGGCTGGACCCCGTCCCTGGTCGAAAATGTACAATTGGAGCCTTTATCCTGAAAAAAAGCTGCCGCGAAGGAAGGGTATCGACGCTCTTCAGACGAGTCGCCTGGTGGTGTTCAACGTGGCTGGTATGCGAGTGATTTACATTAACGAGCCTCGCTTGTTGCGCCGCGTGCTTCTTACGAACCAGCGCAATTACAGAAAAGCGATTGCGGCTGCGTACAAGCACTTCATGTGTCTTCTTGGTACCGGCCTGGTGACCTCGGAGGATGAAGAGTGGAAGAAGAGGCGTCTGCTGCTGTCGCATGCGATGCGTGTAGACATTCTGGATAGCGTACCCGAAATGACTATTAGAGCGGTCGAGCACGTCTTTAATAAATTCGAGGCGATTGACGCGAAGAACCCGTTCGTTGACCTAAGCGAGGAGTACCGCCACCTGACGCTGCAGGTTATCAGCGAGAGTGCTTTGTCACTTTCCTCTGAAGAGTCCGACCGCATTTTTCCAACGCTCTTTTTGCCAATCGTGCACGAGTGTAATAAACGTGTGTGGGCTCCTTGGCGCGCCTTTATGCCTTTCCTGCACGGCTCGCGCGAGCGTAGCCACTGCCTCTCTGAGCTGAACAAGGTGCTGAGTGAAATCATTCGCGGCCGATGGGAGCAGCGCAACGACCCCCAATACGCTGCTAAGCCCGATGTCCTGGCCCTGTGCATGGAGCAGATCGGCTACATCAACAAAAAGATCATCATGGAGCTCCGTGACGACGTGAAGACAATCTTGCTGGCCGGACACGAAACGTCGGCGGCCCTGCTGACGTGGGCGACCTACGAGGTTCTGCGGCACCCAGAGATCCGCGAGAGGATCTTCGAGGAGGCAAAGCGCCTCTTCGATCCCACCCGGTGCAAGCAAAGCGTGCAGACTCGCTACGGTCCTCGCGGGGTGCCGACTGTCGAGGATGTACGCAACCTGGTGTGGACCCCCGCAGTGCTGCGCGAGACGTTGCGGCGGCACAGTGTGGTGCCCTTGGTAATGCGGTACGCCGCCAAGGACGACATATGGCCTGCGGAGGACACCGGCCTCGACGCCGACGTCCGCATTCCCGCTGGCTGCACGATCGCTGTGGGCATCGAGGGTGTGCACAACAATCCTGATGTGTGGAACAAGCCAGACGTCTTCGACCCAACTCGGTTCATCGACGCCGAGATTGCCAACGACACCCAATACCTGAATCGAAGCACCAAGGGTATGAGTTTCTCCAAGAAAATTGACCCCTACGCCTTCATCCCCTTCATAAACGGCCCCCGCAACTGCCTTGGGCAGCACCTCTCCATGATCGAGACCCAAGTGGCCTTGGGGTACGTGGTGCTGAACTACGACCTCAAGATTTACCGAGATCCCTCATACAAGGGTGACGTTGCGGCGTACGATGACGCCATCGGGCGTCACCACGACTACATAATTCCACAGGTTCCCCACGACGGACTCAAAGTGTGTTGCACACCCAACAAGCTATTCATGTAAAGTCAACTGCTCATCGCCACCACACGCCCGATAGGGAAGAGAAGGGTAGAATTCCAAGACAAAGTGCAAAGGCATCAACCCTCATGGCCCCCCCCTCCCCTCCTTCCCAACAACTACTACCCACACCCACACATGCCTTACTTCTGTGCCTCACAAACACGTGCGCACATACTAGAGGTAGTGTAAGGGACTGGAGAGGGACAAAGCTCTTCCTCAAAACAGCCACATCAGGCTGCGCTTTTTTTATCTGGAAAGATCGAACATAAAGGGTGGGCGCCCTCGTGCCCTCCCGCTTCTCTTCCCCCCTTACCCGCCAATCGCTCTGTGCGTTTTTGACCACGCGGCGTTCTTTTCACATTTTCCTGGGGGTACCAGTGTCGCACCCTAGCGCTGTTGCGAGAGGATCGGTGTCATTGATGCAGCGCTTGATATATAGTGGTGTGCGGAGTGATACTGCGCCGCCCCGAGAGCACGCAAGGCGTCGGGGAAAATGAGAGGGAGACTAACGCTGACATCACAGAAGAGCGGGAGGAAATGGGCGCGCTGCTCGTGCCTGAAACTTTTTCCCTTTTTGCGCGCACTTAAGTGAGACGGCAGTACTGACGGCAGACTCCGCGAAGAATGCATCCACCACACATGCACGCACACGCAGGCAACACGGCTCCCTTTTTCCGACACGTCCCGACGCTTGAAGCGTCCACGTGCTCACAAATGGTATCCGTGTGTGTGTTTGTGTGTGTGTGATGGATGACCACGTTACGTCGTCGTCGTGTATCGATTTTTCCCAACTGAATCTCTGGGATTCTTCTTCTCGGGGTGCATTTCGAGACAATAGTGAGCGCAAAAAAAGAGTAAACAGCGCAGTATTGCTGGGTGCCCGAGTACACGGTCCATCAAGAGGGGTGTCGGGGGGGGGGGGAGGGGGGCTGCGCCCCCCGATAGCCATCACCGTTTCCCGTGTACATGAGATACAAGCTTCCCCAGGTTGCTCATCTCAAAGTTGCTTGCTAGGTGTATCCACGTCCTGTGAGGTCTGATGTTCCTGTGCTAGACGCGCGAGTTGCAAATGCATACTCACTCCCTCGTTTTTTCGGAAAAAAATTCTTCCTCCCCCATCTGACCCTCTTCTTTCTTACACTTGCTGAGTCTACGTTGCTCTTTGTCGTCCGCGACGCGCTGGGCTCAGAGCAGCGAAGCGCTGTGTGTCGTTCCTGTCGTTCGTGAAGATGCTAGGGCCAGGGCCACCAGCCGCCGCCGAGCATGCAGCCTCGTTTATTCTGTCGATGTTGCTTCGGAAAAGGCAGGTGCACATGCCAGTGGAGGAGGTTCTTCTTAGCACTTCGCGGCCAGCGTTAGCCATGCGTGCTCTTGAGCAAGCCAACCGCAGAGCTTCGCGTGCAGCCAGGGCCACTCAGGGTCATGCACCAAAGCCAGTTTTATCTCAAGCAGGCTCACTTCGTGCCGTTGATCTCCTCATGGATCTTCCCGGGTTCGCTCGAAAGACTGAGTCTGCTCCCCTGGAGGCCCAGTTTGTGATCCTGACAACAGGGCATCCATCGATGCCTTTAGTCAGTGATAATACAGTGAGTTTATCTCTCTCCCTCCTCGACGTCGCGCAGCTTCTTCGAGCAAGGCACCGCGAGCGGATGCCTTCTTTCGCGGCGTCAAGCACCAAGCCTTCTCTTGACGCATTGTTGGAGGGGGCACCACTAAATGCATCTTTGAAGAGTGCTTTTGAGCTTTACTGTGGCCCGGCAAGCAAAGATTTGGTGCTGGTAGACATTCCGGCCGATGTGGACGTCGACAATTACCTTTGGGAAAGTCTGTTCGTCGCTGAATCGATGCTGGAGGCTGATGGTACACTTGTTGTCGTGTCACCGAAGGCATTCCCTGGACGCGTGCGTCGGTTTTTACAATGGCGCTTCCGCCGTGCGCAGTGTGCCGTCAGTGAGGTGTGCGCATCACACTTCGCTGTTTGCTCCGCTGTGGCAGCCGACTTTGGAGATGCGGCCGTTCGGCGGAACGACTTCCCAGGGCTTCTTGCTGCCGGAAAGCGGCGGCCCCGCACGTGGAACCCCTATCGCCGCTCCCAAGCACAAAAGTTTGTGGTGTCAATGAGGCCAGGGTTTACAAACGCCCCACTCATCAAAGACACGTTGCGCTGCAGTCTCGAGCGCGAGCGGGATTCCCAGGAGCTGCTTCGCAACGCCGATGACGCTTTCTTTGCCGTGGCGCATGAGATGGTGGAAAGGGGGACGTACTACTCGCACCCCAGCGACTAACAAAGTATACAGCTCCACAAAGTAGTAATAGGAAGTAAGATGAAGACGAAGAGACTGACGGAATGCAAGAGCGGTGCTGCCTGAAGCGCATCACAAATATGCAGCCAGCCGCTCTCGTCATTGCCCCCCCCCCCCGCCTTGCTCAACGCTATGCGCATTTATGCGCTAGACGACCAAGTGCGAGTGTCTGTGTGAAGGCTCGTTTAAAAGTGAGGATGCTCGCATGTTCGAGTCGTTGCTTGGGCTGTATCCACATTCGGTCGCATATCCATGGCACCCCCTTCTTTCTCTTCTTCATATCTTGTGCTTTGGTACCACTGCTACTACTATCGTTCCTCGTTGCGCCGTTCCCACCCCCTCTTTTCTTTCCCTCTTCTTTTGGCCCTGCCCTCACTACCGTGGAAGTGTCTTTTTTTTCGTCGAAGCTTAAGTAGTACGTTGCGTTGCTTCACCCCCGAGTCGAAAGATGGCGCATCCACTCATGTTGTTGCTGAGTTTGCTGGTGCTGTTTGTCCCAGCCACTGCGCACGAGTTTCACTTGCCGGCTGACATATACGAAAACGCTGCGGGGGAGTGGAGCGTGGAGGTATTGTCGTCATGCCGGTCGCCGTTGCTGGGGGTCGTCACATTTCAGAACACCACCGCCGTCGTTGACTGGCAAGAGGAAGGTGCTCCCGAAATGACAATCAGCGGGCAGTCGGCCGTTCCCTCGTTGAGCATGTCAGCGCTCGCTGATTTTTTGACCAAGGACGGACATGAGCTTTCTTACACTGTGTGCGAGCACCAGGAGAATTACCTCGGCACACCCCAGCGCCCAGTCCAGGTAGCTGACATGACCACAACTTATATGAGGACTTACTCAGGCGAGCTGAACAGTCCACCAGGCGGTAGCACCTGTGACGGTACCAGCCAACGCAGTGTTTTTATTCAAGCTTTGGGAGCGCCATTCAAGACAACCAACAACAAGGCGTGGCGGGTGCAGGAGGCTCTTTATGCAATCGAAATCATCATTGACACGAGAGGCGTGAAGGGAGCATGCGTGGGGAAACGCAACACTGGTGCGTTGGATTCCGTCCTGGAGAGCAAAAAAGTCTCACGGAAGCGCCGTGCGCATCGATTACTGAACTCCGGCGTGGTCGTCTCAAAGGCGGATGAGATGACAGCTGAAAACGGCATTGTGACGCTGCGTTTCATTCGCCGCACGTCATCTGTTCAGTCATGGTTTTTGCGCTACAACTCGCCGATCGTATTCGCAATCGTCTTCATCACATATCGCGGAGTGCACGCATTCTTTTCCGCTCGGGCATCTCGCTCTTAACCGCCTATGGAAAGCCGTGGTATTGGAACGTATGGGGACGCTGGGCCCACCGCTCTGAGGGGCCGTAACTCTAATCACTATCGAGCGTACATCGCGCAATGGGTGCATGAAACACGGTGATGTATCGTACATGCACCAAGGCGCAGAAACAAACAAGCAAACAAAACAACAAAGAAATCAACCAAAGAGAGAGAGAGCGATTTACAGCGGTCACTATAGATCCCTATCTTGCAACTCCGCCTTGTTTTTCCATACATACACGCACACGCACACACGTGCGAGGGAAAGAGAGCTCTGCAGTGTGTGATCGGTCCTTTGAGGGGGACTTCCAGTCCACCTGCCATGGTGTTGATGCTGAAATGGCTGTGCCTTGTGCTCTTTGGAGTCACTCTTGATGGAGGGCGTTGTTGCCTTTACGTGGTGTCATTTCTCGTCTTTTCCGCGCGTTCGCATGTCATCACTTGTTCTAGTAGACTGTATCAGAGACAAGAGCCTCTTTCCCATCCCCCGCTTTCGTACCTTCTATCAGATGCACTTCTTCACCACACTTTAACAGACCAACGTCGTTGTAATCATGCCGCGTACTCACCAGAAGGTTGAGCTCGAGAGCTCGATTTTCTCAGGCATCGTGAATCAAGGCTGGATAGCCTTCGTAATCCTTGGTGTCTTTATGATCGGCCTGCGACTCTACAATGTTAGGCAGCGTCAATCCCAACGAAACATGTTGCGGGAGGAGCTCATGGCGGAGATGGGGTACCGAAGCAAGCTGAGTCGCAAGGAGGACTAACATCTTCGCATTGTTTTGCGTGCGCTGCCTTGTCTTCTACTTTTTCGGGGAGGATGTGCTACACTAGTCTGATGTCTGTACTGCATCCTTGGGCACGCATTGCGTCTCTTTCTCAGAGACACACACACACAGTGCCCTCTACAGAGCTTATCATACCTGGCACACCAGATAGGCCCGGATGCGCGCCCAGTGTGATACAGGGAGACATCTTCTTACCACCTCAAAAGCAAAAAAAAAATGGACTCGAGTATATCTTTTCTCTTTTAATAGGACTTGAGCGGTAGAGGGTGTCCATCACCTTCAAATTGTCCACAGGGTGACACTAACAGCTGCGACGAGTTTATTTGGGCCGAGAGTACCATCAGTGAGCATGGTATCTTTTTTTTTGAACCCCTTCAACCCCCTTCACCCCTTCCCTTCTGCGTCTTCTTGTTCCGCACGTCCGCCTTTTTCATTCTTCCCTTCTCTCTCCATTGTATCTTTGAGTCGTTGGCAGAGGTTTCTACCCTCCCCTCTCCTCTCCCCTCCTCTCCCTTCCATTCTCGCGCACACCGGCCTCAGCAGATTTCTCACCATGTCGTCGTACCTGAGCGTTTCGGGTTTATCGACAGGTGGCGAGGATGACGCCCTTCAGCGCCTGTTATCATCCCCTGCTCGCACTGGAAAGGGGTCAAGCGCCCTCGTAGATGCAATACGGAAGATCCAGGCGGAGAACGTCTTCGACCCGGATGAGGAAAATGGCCCTTCGACAGCACAGTCAGTCCTCTTGACAAAAACACCAACCAAGAAAGGAGACCTTGCGTCTCGCGTACTAGTCGAACCGCCGAAATCAAGCTCGGTGTCATTGCGGGAGCCTAAAAAAATCTTGGGGGGCACAGCCACCTCATCGTCTGTGCATTTAGCCACCGCGCCCGAGCAGACGTCAAGCTTTCGTGCAAACAATCCAACAGACGTTGAGTCACTTCCTTCACTCGTTCATCTGGTGCATCCGAAATTGCGCCGCCCGTTGACGGACTCAATGAAGATCGAGAATCTCACCCGTATTCAAAAACTGTGCTGGGCGGCAATGCTCGACACCGGCAGCGACGTCCTTGTACGCAGTGAGACAGGCAGCGGCAAAACGCTGGCCTACGCCCTCCCCACGCTTCACCGTCTTTTAGTCCAGTGTGACAGAGCGCCCATCACGCGCGATGTAGGCACACTCATCATCATCATGTGCCCAACCCGTGAGCTTGTACTTCAGGTGACAGAGACGGTGAGCACTTTGGTGCGCTGCGCGCAGTTCATCACGGTGGGTGGCGTTCACGGCGGCGAGAACCGACACAAGGAGAAAGCAAGGCTGCGCAAAGGCCTCCCTATTCTCGTCACAACTCCTGGCCGGCTGCTCGATCACCTCAAGACTACCGCTTCTTTCAACGTTGCCCATGTGCAGACAGTAATTATGGATGAGGCGGATCGGCTTCTTGATATGGGGTTCGAAAAGGCAATTTGCGAGATTATGGAATTGTTAGAGAAAAAATGTCTCCATGCGTCCAACCTGAAACGTATTCTTGTCTCCGCAACCATCACAGAGGGCGTAGAGCGACTGTCACACTTCGCACTGCGCAAGAACATCGCTCGCATCGGGGAGACACAAGACACCTTCTCCATCCCCACGACGTTGAAACAGCACTATGTGATGGTCCCAGTGAAGCACCGTCTGTCGGTTCTTCTTAGCTTTCTTCGCGCCCAACTGGACGCTGGTGCTAAAAAGATCATCGTGTTTGTGTCGACGGCGGACAGTACTGAGTTCTTGTACCTGCTCGCCTCTCGGTTGCATTCCCCGTTTCACAAAAAGTCCTACGAGGGCAAGCTGGTGACGCGCTCGCGTGGTTCATCTATGAGCACGAAGAAAATGATCGAGGCCGCTAACCGCCACCTCGACGAGAGCGGTGCAACAGACGAGGTTGTCACCTTTGAGGATGTGAGCGACGATGAGATGGAGAAAGGTTCCGGTCTCGACCACGCCGAGGCGTCGCAGCGCTCTTTTCTGGATGCCAATGTGTTCAAGCTGCATGGAAACATGTCACAGGTGGACCGAGCCGCCGTTTTCCACGCCTTCAAATTTGGCACTGGCAAGTGCCGCAATGATAAGAGCGTGTTGTTCTGCACAGACGTGGCTGCCCGCGGCCTCGATATGCCCAGGATTGACTGGATTGTGCATTATGATCCTCCAACCGACCCCACTAGCTACGTACATCGAATTGGACGAACCGCACGTATCGGGAACAGCGGCGACTCGATCCTGTTTCTTGCGCCTGACGAGCTCGGCTACGCGGCATACTTGATGCGCTTCATCCACTCGCAGATGCACAAGAGCGACACGCAAGAGGCGGTGATGATGTCAGAGCGCAAATACGAAACATTTCTTTTCTACCTCACCAAACTGGACCCGAAGTCGAACCACATGTGGATGCAGAGCACGTCCGCGCTAGAGCGTGCCATCTCGCGTCTTGCAATGCAGCGGGACGTCGAGCGCGGTGAGTCTGCCAAGGACAGCATCTACCGCGTTGCGCTTTTTGCGTATCAGTCTTACCTCCGCGCCTACGCGGGCCTGCCGAAGCAAGTTAAGTCACTCTTCTTCTCCTCCACGCTACACCTGGGCCACGTCGCACAGAGCTTCGGCATCGACAAAAGTCCATCAGAGGTACAGCGGGAGCTACAGACCTACATCCGCGAAGACCGCGAACTCGCGCGGGACAACCGCAAGGGCACCGTCATTAGCTCAAGCGGTGAGGAAGGGGGGAGGAAAAAGCGTCAGCGGGTGGAGCTAGGCCACGAGGTTCGCTACCACAGCATGCTTGCCCAGAAGCAGCGCAAGCTGACACGCAACTGGGCTGAGAAGAGGCGCGAGGAAAGTACAAAGATTCGGCCGCTCCAGTTCTCAGAGTTCGACTCCTGAAAAGAACGTATTCCACGCTATGGAGAATAAGAGGGGGCAGCACTACGTAATACGAAGGCTTGCAGTCTATGCGACTACGACCATGACTTTATAACACCGAGTAACAATTCCTTCACCACAGTTTTTCCTTTTTCATGAGACCGACCTTCGCCGCAAGCGTCGTCTCTCTGAGCTGCACACCAGATCAATCCATCCTCTCTTGCCAGACTGCTTTTCTTCCCCCTGCTGACACGGGGCAGTGTGGGGCTCGAAGAAGGAAAGAGAAAGCAGAGAGTAAGAAACGGTTATCTGGAGTTGAGACACCGGCGCAAACGCCGTAGGGAACATCAACGCTGATGTACGCTTTTTTTTTCAGCTCGTGTGTTTCATGGACTCCCACGCGAGCGGGCAGCTCCGAGATCGATGTTTTTTCCATGCTTCCCCATATTTTGTCTTTTCTTCCCCTACTTGCTTCACTTTTGCATCTCCGGTGGTCTCGTATGCTGTCGTCCCCCCTCCCTTCAGTGGAACCACCCTCTCTCTCTTCCCTCCCTTTCACCGCTCTTTTCCCTCTTCCTTGCCGTCTTGTCTCCGTGGAATTATCTGTGCTGGAAGCTCATTCCATGCGATAGACGCTCGCACCATCGCGTAACACTCTCTGCTCTCTTCCATACTCTGCGGCCGTGGAGAACATAAGATGTCATTCTCACTGAACCCTTTTTTACAGACTGCAGTCATATCGGTCAATGTGATCGGCCTGTGGGACGCCTACTTGCTGCTGCGCCAGCGCCGCGCCTTGAAAACAAAGGAAATTCCACCATATTTCACGAATAGTTATACTGACGAGGAGTTTAGCCAGACCCAGGCGTACGGGGTGGAGTGCAGCACCTTCAGTTTATTCCAACAAGCAAAGTCTCTAGTAACAGGTAATTTGAGCATTTTCTTGCGGCTCTCCTCGCGTCTGTACTACCTTGTTTCACAATGCACGGGATTGACGGCTGGCTCCTTCTCTCACAACTACACCGTCGCTGTGATTGGGGATTTGGTCTCCACCACACTCGACATTCCCTTCTCCTACTACGATAACTTCCACCGCGAGAAGCGGTACGGTTTCAACACGATGACCAAAACAGAGTTTGTCAAAGATATTGTCAAAAGTCTGTTGTTGCGTGCCGCGTTCCTGTATCCTGTATCGATCAAGCTCGTTCAGTTTGTAGTGCAGCGTTTCGGTGAGCGCTTCCCGTTGTATCTCTTCTCAGGAATGTCTGTGATGCTGCTGTTCTTCCTTCTCGCGATGCCCACGGTCATTCAGCCGCTGTTCAACAAGTATACCCCACTGGATCCAGAGTCGTCCACGTACAAGAAGATTCTGCAGCTCTGCGAAAAGCTTAACTTCCCGGTGAAGAGTGTGCTTGTTGTCGATGGCAGCCGTCGCTCGCACCACAGCAACGCCTACTTCTACGGCTTTGGCCGCAAGCATATCGTTCTCTACGACACTCTTCTGGAGCAACTGAAGGGTGATGACGAGGGACTCCTCGCAGTGCTTTGCCACGAGCTCGGCCATTGGAAACACAATCACATGTACGTGAACATCGCCGTGACTCTTGGGCAGCTCATGTTGTTCTGCTACGGTGCCCGTTTGGTTATCTTCAACAAGCTGAGCTATGAGGCCTTTGGTTTCCGTGAGGTCGATCCCGTCATGGGCATTTCCATATTTGCTGAAGTGTTTTACACGCCAGTGGACATGCTTATCCGATACGCCTTCTGCTATATTTCAAGGCGGAACGAGTTTCAAGCAGACCGCTTCGCTGTGACAATGGGCTACTGCGAAAGCCTCAAAAGGGGTCTCTTGAAGATAATGAAGGAAAACCGTGGGAGCCTAACGTCCGATCCACTGTACTCAGCGTTTCACCACACGCACCCGCCTGTGCTCGAGCGTCTGCAGGCGATTGACGAGGAATTAAAAAAGCAGAAGTAGAATCAAAAAACCGGACGTCAGCTGTTTGCGCATCTTTCCCTCAGGGTTGACCGCTTCTATTGACAATCTCTATTCACGGACTGTGTTTACTCGTTATATCCACCCATATATATATATATATATATTCTTCGTAGTTATTTGGGGCTTAGCTGGCGGACATGTGTCTGATCTCGGAGCCATAATGTTCTAGATGGTTCACAGTTGGTTTTCTCACTTGTCTCTCTGCAACGCGCGCTTGGAAAAAAGCAGCGGCGGCGACAGCAAGGTAAACCAAGAAACCTCATTTCTACAAAAAAAAAAAACAGGCACCTGTGTCACCAATGGGAGCGGTCAGAGCCACGCACTATCTCATGTCCGCGTGTCTACCATTGGTTTCCAGGGCTGCTGCACTTTGCCCCCTCCTCCCCCCTGACCATTTAGTTCAACTGGAGAAGCGATGCCTTCCCCATGATGCTGATGTCAACGCGCAGGGTAACACGCAAAACAATTCTGGCCGCTCAACTTCCATGTGATATGAGAGGAGGGATTGTGTGCGTTTATGTATATACGTAATTGCCATGCCGTTGCGCGACTTTGTGCGCTGCATCGATGCCATCGCCTGTACCACCCCTTTATGTCTTTTTCCTCTCTTCAATTCTCCCATTTGACACAGCGAACACGTGCTGATATCTGGTACTCCTTTACCCGTCACTTCGGTTTTCAGTGCGCAGAACCACGAAATCGGAGACAGCCGTGAGTCCTTCCCCCACACCCCCACCTCTCTGTTTGCAATTCTCTCTATTATGGATTGTCAAGGTCCGTTCTTAGCGATCCCCACGAAACGGGGCGCGGTTCCAACCTTGACGCCTGCGCAGGTGAACGCAATTCTAGAGCCGTCGGAACGAATCCTGGCTACCAGTGTGTTCGAGGCGATAGACTTTGTGAAGCCGTGCGTTGAGAGCAGGATGTCCCTGAGCGCGTATTGCGGCCTGAGCGGATACAAAACTGTGCTAACTCTGCGCTCGTCTTTTTACGGTCTGCACGCCAGTGCGTCGTCCACTGACTCCGCTGTAGCTGGCGATAGCGAAAAAGGCCGCACTGTCTTGTCGTTTGAAAAATGGTGTGACGTAGTCAAGGCAACGCAACCAACCATGGCGGTAAGTTTACACGAATCTGTTCCTCTTTCTGAGCCCATCAACAAGCGGCGACGCGTTGCCACAGCTCGCTCGGAGGCGTGGTTGGCCAAGACCCAAAACACTTCGGGCTTGATGTGCACTATTTTGCCGTCTATTTCCTTCACACACACACACGATAGCGGCTACATAGAAGCCGTGCCTCGCGGAGAAAACATCTGCGAGTTTTTTCAAACACTCCAGTCGCTCCAACTATCGGCAAAGAAGTTCACCATGTGCGTTGCACCCAGCATTACGGCGCTGCTTGCCGCGATGGCGAGCAGTGTGTCGCTGATTGAGTGTCCATTTCCATGGGCCTTGGCCGAGAAAGGCGTTGCTCTGCAGCTCCCCATAGGTGACTCAGCGACGGTGGCCTCAGCACCTGTTCCACCACTTGTTGACTTGAACGACAGCATCTTCACGCTGGACATCGACCCTATTGCTGAAGGGTGCGACTGCTTCACGTGCAAGCGGCACTGTCGCGCGTATCTGCACCATCTTCTCACTGTCCAGGAAATGAACAGCGATATTCTCTTGGTGATACATAATCTTACTCAGGTCGTTCGACTTGTCCGCTCCTACAGATGCGCCGATACGCCGACACGCGAGGCTCTTGTATGTCGTGTTGCTTCCGTGCTGTGACAGCGTGGTGTAGGTGTGCGCGTGTGCGTCGCGAAGGCAAGGTGTCCGTCGTACCAATCCCGTGTGTCGGGCGTATATATGTGTCTGCGCCCACTCCTGAGAATCGCATAAGAGCAACTGAAGTGAAAACAGCGTTTAGGTGAAAAAAAAAAGAGCAAGACGTCGGTTTCTCAATCCAGCTCCATGAAGTGGGAGTATCGGCGGCATGGCTCCAGCTTCGTGTACTCGACCTCACCTCACTTCACACCGCCGCGCTGACAGGGAGCACACCAGCAGCCGAACGGTGCTTCATTTGCTTATTTTTATTACCTGGCGCACGTATGTGTGTGCCAGAGAGCTGAATGGGACGGGTGCGGACACTCATCCTCGTTTACTGGGTTCTCAAGCATTACTGTACTCACGCACTCTCAACGGATGCTTTGCCTTCCTTCCCCTCAATTCCAAATCACTCTTATTTCATCTGGTGTTACCGTGTCTTGTCACGCGCGCTTCCCTCAGTGCATCTTCCTCCTCTTCACCCCCCCCCCCCCCCCCGAAAAAAAAAACGGGGCAACACGTCAAAAGGGGAACAAACGCAAAACGGCGACAAGAGGAAAACAACAACAAGCAACAGAAGCGACAGTTGGGGCGGGGGTCGCTGTTTCTGATAGTGACTTTGTCCCTCTCTCTCTTCCACCAGAGAGTGACCTGTACATCCATAGACACACAGATGCAGGCTTAGGCCGTATCCATAGAGTCGTGCATTGCCCCTTGTCAAGCAAGAGTACACATACGCATAGACAAACAGGTATCCCAGTGTCGTGTGCGGCATCTCTCTGTTGTGAAGAGATTTATACCCCCTTTTTGTTGACATTTTAACTCACTTTTTGAAATCTAAGCGAGTGAAATGTTGCAGGCGCTCTCGTCTCGCCGCTATACCAGATACTGGATATTCAGCGCCGTACTGATAGTGGTAGTTTGCGCTGTTTGTGCGACATCCCAGATGAGCACAGAATGCGACCCGCTTGGCTTCTTTCTAGATTTGGAAGACCGCAACTGCCAGGAGTGCCCTGCGCACGCTCGCAGAGTCCAGGGCGCGTGCGTGTGCGAGACAGGATACGCCTTGCACGTGGACGCGCGCACTGGTCAGCAATCGTGTGTGAACTGCTTTGCTGAGAAAATGATGGTGACCAATGCTGGAGCTGTCAACGCGTCCCAGCGTTGTTCACCTTGCGGTGGAGACACCCAGCTGACTTGCCTGACCGATGCTACCTTCGACGAAGCTGCAGGAACGTGTGTTTGTGCACCAGGGAGCGTTTTAACGCAGCAGGTCGGTCAACTTGTGCTGACGGCGGCTATGTGCGCCCCATGTGCATCCCCAGCATGCGTGACTTGCTCCTTCCCGTACATACAGGATGTGGACACTGGCAAGTGCCGCTGCGGCAGTGGTTTCACAATGCTCTACGATGGCTCCTGCGTGCCCATCGACGAGTACGAGTCCATGGCCGCGGCAGCCTCGGGCACTTCGACCGTCTTCTCCCCACCGAACATCGACAACAGTGGCGCAGCTGGGCCTCCCACCACCATTTTCGCAGCACAGGCGTACTCCATCGGCGCCGCAGTCCTCTGCAACCGCAGCAACACCACCGCGTGCAATCTGCTGGCTAACCTGTGCGTCTTAATGGCATATCAAGCCACCGCTATGCCTTGTGCGCTGTACTGGCATGTTCAACATAGCAAGCCGTGCATCGACTCACAGTGCGAGACTGTGGAGGGACTTCCATGGCTGTATTACACCCGAAGCAATGCAGACGTCTTGAGAGGCATCGCGACGCGGTTCCGCGTCTCGGCGCGCCAAGAGTTGCAGTTTGTCGTGTCAGCGTTCGATTTCTTTGGCAACTGGCTTGGGTACCAATCTATGATAAGCCAACTCAACCCATGTTTTCTCGTGAACACAGAGCTGCAAGGGTTCTTCACTTCCGGTGACACGCGTACCACATTGTGCCATGTCAGCTGGCGTTGGTTCCTTCGCGCAAACAGCACTATCTTCTATGATCTTTATCTTCGAGACCCTTCCAACTCGTCGCGGTTGCTGCCTGTACCCCTCCTCCCTGACTACTCCAACTACAGATTTTATCCCGAGACCTTCAACGATGCGTGGCTGTACAGAGGTCATGGCGCCGCTGGAGGCAACGGCGCCAAAGCTGAAGGTGGGTTCCGGCGGCGCTTTTACGTGCACGATAACCTGGGCGGGAGTGGAATTTCAAAAAGTTTCCCGCTCTCCACCTACGTCACGGTGCTACGCAGTGCCAGTCTCATCCTCGGGACCGATCCCCGAGACGGTCGTTATGTTGCCACCCCCCTTTTCGTGCTCCAGTACTCTTCGAAAATGACGTCCACGATTACCGGCGCTGCGGCAGAGGACGCCCTTGACACACTACGTCAAACACCTCTCAGCGCAACCGGCCGGTTCGGCTACACGCTCGATCGTGAGATGCACTCCTATTACTTACCCAGCACAGATGCTGTAAGTGACGGACTGAAGATTACACTGATTGTTGTGTGTGTGGTGTGTTTTTTCTCAGCGTGGGTGCGCACCTATGGCTGGATGCGACGGCGACAGTACCTCGTTCTTGACTGGCTCGCGATGGGGCGCTTTTTTGTGAACCTATGCGACCACATTGGCAACATGTTCTTTGTTGTTGTCGCCCTTGCATCTTGGTATCTCTTCATTGTGTACAAGAATCAGTCGTCTTTGTCGCGTGCGATGCGATCAAGTGATATCTACATCAACGTGATGCTGTACGTCGCCGTCGCGGCGAAGGGTGTCACGGTTTTGTACAGATTGGCGGAACAGTGCAACGCGGACTACTTTGTCATTGACTGGGAGAGATCCAAAGGGCAGCTGCTCCGTGAAGCCAAGGTTGTCCCGGTAAGCATGTGGCGCTCAACTTTTGTGGCAAACCAGTTGAACGGGTTGCAGGCACTGCGTTACTGGCGCCCACAGCTCACAATGGCAATCGTTCTTCTTTTTCTGGCTGGCCTCGATTACCAGAGCATGTCTGCCAGCGTCCCGCGCAGATCACGGGAGGTGGGCGACATGACTGTCTCCTTTGATACCCTCCGTGTCGCTGTCGACACTTTCTGTTGGGTGGCTGTGGCACTGGTCATGTACCTATTGGAGTACCAAATATACCACCGCTTTGTCGTTGTGCACCCACTGCAGGCCTTCGTCGACCTGTGCTCCGTTTCAAACATCTCCATCATAATCCTCTTGGAGCAACAGTGGGGCTTTTACATTCACGGTGAGTCCATTCATGCTCACGCCGATGTCAGTATGGAGGAGTTCCAGAACAATCTCTTTCTAGAGGCACAGGGCAACCTGCCGGTGCGCGGTTTGGGAGGCCAAAGTAAATGCCAGTCTTTTGAAGTACACCTCGGGCCGTACACGCGGCAGTACCTTTACATGTGCTACATGGAGTTGCATCTAGAGCATCAGCGTTCGCTTGGGAAGCATGAGCGCGCCATCAACACAGGCCAATGGCACTACCTCAGTTTTCTCCTCGGTTTCTCTCGAAAACCCTGCGTCTACTCACAGACAGCTTTGGCGATCCGTGACCGAATTAACAACGCCTTCCAGCAAAGTGTACGTCGCGCGGAAAGCACGCTCTTGGTGAAGTTTGTGCTGCAGAAGTGGCTCGACTTTCCGCCAAATGTCATGTACATGAACGGGCCGCAGCGCGGTGACAATGGTGGAAAGGACCTCTTTTTCATTGACGACGTTCAGTCGTACGGGCGCGCATTTATGTGCGGGCTAGACTTTGATCTTTTTGTGTTGTACGCGGCTCTGTTTGCCGCGATTGATGCATCGCTACACAACATATGTGTCGCTATGGTGCTCGCTTTCGTAGTGGAGGTCATTGTACATTTTTACCGCATCCGTGAAGGGCTTGTGAACTTGAGCCAGAAGACGATGATCGACTATCGATTTTTTATTTAGACACCCACCCACGACCGCACTGCTTTGACGTATATACATATATGTATATTCTTGGAAATTAAAAGCCCCCCTTTCTCTGGGTCTTCTTACTTTTCTGTCTTTTGCTTACGCGCTCTTCACTTTTTTTTTTTGTACTGCACGGCCACCGCGACCGTGTATTGGGATTCTTGATTTCTCTTGGCATACCTCGACGTACAGGCAGGCTTTCTCGTTGCCCCGTCGGGGGTTTTCCCAGGCATCGCTGCGCTTACTAGACGCCGACATGCGTGGCGCAGTTCAAGAAGCAGAGGACACTTGACACCACCCCTTCCCTCCCGACCGCCACACCCTGTCCATTCTGCCACGGATACACCACAGGTGTGAGATTTTCTTCGCTGCGCAGCACCCCCTCTTTTCGTCACCATCTTGTCTATGCCATCCGCGCCACCCTCCTCTCCTTTTTTTTTGTCGAGTGTAGGCTGAAACCATCAGCCGCGGCTCCTCTATCTTTTTCGACAAGTTTCTCCACACTGCGCGCCGTTAGAGAATGAGGCGTTTCTCGTGCACTGTCGTTCCCGGCGCAGCATCGGGTCTGTGCTTGGCTAGCAGATGGACTAGCCTCGGTGGCCTTGGCGTGTTGTCTAGGGTTTTTTCTCGTAGGGAGCCAGTGGCTGCGATGTCACGGCGGTTGGCTTCGACTTTGCACGGAGGTGCAGGTGGCGCTTGCCAGGAGCCTCACTGCCCCTCATCGATACCCGATGGGCAGCGTGAGCTTTTTCTGGGGGTTGTCCAGGTCACTTCCAAGAACATTACGACTGAAATGGATTCAAAAGTGCCTTTGTTTCTGTATTTCACGGTCACCAATCACCCCGACGTGAAACGATACACGCAGATAGTTTGCCACCAGGTCGATCAGGCTAATCGTCGCCTCAAGGGCGACAATTTTGGCGAGCTGTATCAAGAATTTGGCAAGGATGCAGGACTGGCGATCAAGTTGGGCATAGTGGATTGCCTACAGGAGCCAGGGTTGATGGCCAAATTTCACATAGACCCACATATGTTCCCCTTGATATACTTTGTACGCAATAAGATGTTTTTGGACAAATTGGTCGGGATTGTTACCGAATCTCATGTGAAAGAGGCGGTGGAGGCGTTCATTGACTACGCCAAAACGGAATCGAAGAACGAGGCCGAAGGCTGCTCCGTGTTTCAGAAAGTTAAGCGGCAGGACGACGACGACGAGAACTCCATGACCCTCATCGCTGCGGCTCACGCCAAGATGAAGGCTGGTGACCCCGCTAAAGGCAAGCAACTCTTTGAGAAGGCTCTCCGCATGTCAATGGAAGACATGGAGATCGTCAAGAAGCGCTACAATGTGCCCAACAAGAAGATGACTCCAGAGCTGTGGGAAAAACTGAAGCGAGAGCCGTGCTACAACTCGGCGCCAGAGGCTCTGTGTGGGCTTGCGATGTGTGCCATTGCCTCCAAGCAGCGTGATGAGGCGTTCCGTCTCGTCGCACAGGTGCGGGAGGAGTTCCCCTTTGCACCGAAGGACATGCGCGGCGTCGCAGAGGCTGTTGTGCGCATCGAACTCATTGCGCTTGTGGACTACGACCCTGACACGGACAACTACATGCGGCTCCTCAAATTCGACGAGCTTGTAAGCGAGCCGCTGCAATTTTACAAGCACCATCTGAAGCGCGCTGTTGCTTTCTACGTCGAGGGAGTAGTAGGACAAGCCATCGAGGAATGTCTTCGTCTCATTCGAGCGGAACCAAAGCTGCTTCCCGCTCTCAAGGAGGGTGGCCTAGTTCCAAAGGACCTCTGTCTGGGACCAGCTGCGGCCACGCCGGCACGACAGGTTATTAGATCCATCTTCGAAGCACTGGGTCCAGCGAACGAGCACGTGGAAAAGGGTCGTAAGCTACTCCAGCTGTATACTTAGACGTCCATATTTAGTGCCCGCCGTCCACCAGTAGGCTGTGTGCATCACAGTTCCAGCAGGCTGTCCTACTACTCCGCGGGTGAATACAGAAGGTCCGCCTCGTCTCGGCCCGAACAGGTATCATTTCCTGATGCAGTCTAGACGAAAGGACGTCATGCGTTTTTTCTTCAATATAGGGATACCGCCTTAGCATTCCCAAAAGCACAGAGCAGTGGAAGGAGAACACCATCCCAGGGACGCCGCCGTGGCTGTATTCCTTGCACTGCGAGTATCGTACATCATCTCCCCTGCCCCAATTCACCTCCTCTGTGGAATCCACCAGTTTAGAGTTTAGCTCACAGCGTGCCCGCAGCGCCTGTTCCCTCGTGCACATTTTAGGCTTCCATTCTATGAAGAGAGTGCGGTCCATCTTCACGAGGTCGTCGGGCGTCCTAAAGAGATGACACATTCCATGGAGTGTAGCCTGTCTCTTTGTGAGTAGTGTGGGTTGTGCTTTGTGATTTCCCACGATAAGATATGCGTTTGCCACGGCACACGGCTTCTTTTCGCTTCTTTTTTCACGCGCTTTGCTTTTCACCCCTTGCTCTCACTGGTGTTTGTTCACTTCCTCCCAGAAACTTCTGCACCAAGGGTGTCAGCGGCTGTCGTATCTTCACACACCCGCCGATACACACACAAACACACACAAATCTAAACGTCACGCACGACAGCACTGCTGACAAATTGCGGCAAAGTCGGTACGAGGAACCAAGTTACCATGAGGAGGTTGGGGACACGACTAGATGAGTCGAGGTGGGGCGCTTTAGGTTGGAGTGATGTGATGACGTTTTTTTCGCACCGCTCTCCGTGATGGTACGTTCGGGGGAGATGCGCTACACATGGTCAGCTTCAGCTTCAGAATGAATCCTTCAGACTTCCCCACAGGTTTGATATCATGTACAAAGCTTCGTTTAGGAAAACAAATGGTGTGAGTAATCCATATAGCTCAGCCCTCGATTGCATAACAGGCACCTCTGCATGCTCTCGCGCCGCATGTTTTTCCGCTTTCTTTCCATGCAGCCTATTCACACCATTGACGTCGACTTTCGCGCAGCGACAACGATCAGTACGTACTGTGCACCCCACAGTTGTATCGCCATCTCCGTGTTAGAGACAAATCCATTCGCTCGGTCACACTTACTCCAACTGCATGGCTTAAAGCGTTTTTTTACCATGGGTGGTGTGGGCAGCTTATTTCTCCTGGCGAGGGTCATGCGGTTAGGGTCCATAGGGTTGAGTTAGAGTCCGTAAGGTTGAGGTTAAGTCCATGGGTTAGGGTTAGAGTCCATGGGTTGAGGTTAAGTCCATGAGGTTGAGTTAGAGTGCATAGTTGAGGTTAGATCCATAGGGTTAGGTCAATCCATAGGTGCAAGGTTAGAGTCCATAGGGTTAGGGTCAGAGTCCATAGGGTTGAGGTTAGGAGTCCATAGGGTTGAGGTTAGGGTCCATAGGGTTAGAGTTCATAGGTTAGGGTCGTCATGAGTTGGTTAAGTCATGGAGTTAGGAGTCCATAGGGTTAGAGGTGCAGTGAGTCATAAGGTTAGGAGTCCATAGAGTTAAGGTTAAGAGTCCATGAGGTTGAGTTAGAGTCCATAGGAGTTAGAGTTAGAGTCCATAGGTTAGAGTTAAGATCCATAAGATTAAAATTAAGTCAAATTAGAAATTAAGAGTTAGGTTCAAGATTAAAATTAAAATTAGAGTCAAATTCAAATTGTCAAGTCAAATTAGAATTAGTCAAGGTCAAGCATTAGGGTTAGAGTTAGGGTGCATAAGGTTAGGGTGCATAGGGTTAGGGTTAGAATTAAAGTAAGTCAGGGTTAAGTCAAATTAGGAGTCAGGGTTAGGTCAAATTAGGGTTAGGGTGCAGTAGAGTTAGGGTGCATAGGGTTAGGGATCTAGAGTTTGAGGTTAAGTTAGTGAGTGAATTAGGAGTTAAGAGGTGCATAGAGTTAGGGTGCATAGAGGTTAGGGTGCATAGGGTTAAGTCAAGGTTAGGGTCAAGTTAGGAGTTAGGGTCAAGTTAGGTCAGGGTTAGGGTTAGGGTTAGGGTTAGGAGTTAGGGTTAGGGTTAGGGTTAGGGTTAGGGTTAGGGTTAGGGTTAGGGTTAGGGTTAGGGTTAGGAGTTAGGGTTAGGGTTAGGGTTAGGGTTAGGGTTAGGGTTAGGGTTAGAGTTAAGGTTAAGGTTAGGGTTAAGATTAGGATTAAAATTAAAGTTAAGTTAAAATTAAGTAAAAGTCAAGTCAAGTTAAGTTAAGTCAAATTAAAATTAGAATTAAAATTCAGAATTAGAATTAAGATTAAAATTAAGATTAGAATTAGAATTAAATTAAGATTAAAATTAAAGTCAAGTCAAGTTAAAGTTAAATTAAAATTAAAGTCTAAATTAAGTCAAATTAAAATCAAATTAAGTCAAAATTAAAATTAAGGTTAAAGTTAAGTTAAGGTTAAGATTAAGGTTGAAGTTAAAGTTAAATTAAAATTAAAATTAAAGTCAAGTTAAATTAAATTAAGTCAAGTTAAGTCAAATTAAGTCAAATTAAAGTTAAGTCAAGTCAAATTAAAAGTTAAGTCAAGATTAAGAGTTAAAGTTAAGGTTAGGTAGATTAGAATTAAAGTTAGGAGTTAAGGTTAAGGTTAAAGTTAAGATTAAGAGTTAAAGTTAGAGTTAAGATTAGAGTTCAAATTAAGTTAAGGTCTAAGTTAGAGTTAAGAGTTAAGGGTTAGGGTTAGGGTTAGGGTTAGGGTTAGAGGTTAGGAGTTAGGAGTTAGGGTTAGGAGTTAGGGTTAGGAGTTAGGAGTTAAGGTTAGGGTTAGGATTAGGAGTTAAGAGTTAAGATTAGGAGTTAGAGATTAAAGATTAGAATTAAAGTTAAAGTTAAATTAAGAATTTGAAATTAAATTAAAATTAAAATTAAAATTAAGTAAGTTAAATTAAGTCAAGTCAAATTAAAATTAAGTAAATTAAATTCAGAATTAAAATTAAGTCAGAGTCAAAATTAAAATTAAAGTCAAATTAAAATTAAA